>NC_041381.1:376830543-376831799 GCF_002162155.2 Triticum dicoccoides | reverse complement strand
GCGGAGTAGCGGTCAGGGGTGACGTGGAGGAGCGGCGGGGGCTAGAGCGGTAGAAGCAGCGGGCGGCGGGCCAGGGCGGCGTGTGGTTGGGGGCGGGGTGCAGTTGGGGGCGGCGGTGGGGTGCATTCACGGAGATAGAGAGAGAAGAGAGAGAGAGAGAGAGAGGAGGGGTGGGCCGTTAGGTAGTGGCCTCTTTGCCGTCTGCTAGCGGACGGCAAAGAAACTTTGCTGTCCACTAGCAGACGGCAAAGAGGTCGGGTGGATGGAAAAGAGTGTCGAACCCAATGAGGAGCTAAAGGTAGAACAAATATTTCCTCAAGTTCTATCGACCACCGATACAACTCTACGCGCGCTTAACGTTCGCTTTATCTATAACAAGCATGAAACTAGAAGTACTTTGTAGGTATTGCAGGATAGGTTTGCAAGATAATAAAGAGAACATAAAAAAAGTAGGGGTTGTTTAGATAAATAAACAACTAAGCTAGTTTTAGTAGAGAGATTTTTGTCACAAGAAAGTTATTTGTCCCTGGGCAATCGATAGCTAGTCCAATAATCATTATTGCAATTTTATATGAGGGAGAGGCATAAGCTAACATACTTTCTCTTCTTGGATCATATGCACTTATGATTGGAACTCTAGAAAACATCCGTAACTACTAAAGATCATTAAGGTAAAACCCAACCATAGCATTAAAGTATTAAGTCCTCTTTATTCCCATACACCATAACCCACTTATCCGTGTTTGTGTTTCTATCACTCACGCAACATAGACAATAAGCAAACCATGAACATATTGCAAACCCTACAGTGGAGATCCCACACTCTTGTGCGACACAGAGAGCACCATAGGACAACACCAATAATAAAACATGCAACTCAAAGCAATCACGATCATCAATCAACCCATAGGACAAAACGGATCTACTCAAACATCATGGGATAGCCATACATCAATGGGAAATAATATGTAGCGCTGAGCAGCATGTTCAAGTAGAGGTTACAGCGGGGAGAAGAGGTGTTGCACCGCTCCATAGAGGGGGAGAGAGTTGGTGATGAAGGCAGCGGAGTTGTTGGTGTAGATCTTCATCACGATGATGGCCCCGACGGTGTTCCGGCGCCATCGGGAGAGAGGGGGAGAGAGCCCCCCTCCTTCTTCTTCTTCCTTGGCCTTCCCCCTAGATGGGAGAAGGGTTTCCCCTCTGGTCCATGGCCTCCATGGTGGCGGAGGGGCGGGAGCCCCTCCGAGATTGGATCT
>NC_041381.1:376824163-376830095 GCF_002162155.2 Triticum dicoccoides | reverse complement strand
TCTCTCTCTCTCTCCTTCTGTTTCTGCATTCCCAGATTCTGGCCTTTAACCGTTTCTTAAATTACCGGAGACCTGTAACTCCGATTGGGCTAAAATTTTAACACGATTTTTATCTGGATATTAGCTTTCTTGCGGCCGAAGAAGGGCACCAACCGCCTTAGGGGGTGGCCACAAGGGTCCAGGGCATACCCCTTTCTTTGTGGCCCCCTCGGGCATTGTTTCACGTTGATTCTTTTTCCTAAAAATCACATATATTCCAAAAAAATCTCCTTAAGTTTTTATCGCGTTTGGACTCTGTTTGATATGGATTTTTTGCAAAATAAAAAAACATGCAACAAGCAGCAACTGGCACTGGGCATTGGCTCAATATGTTAGTCCCAAAAATAGTATAAAAAGTTGCCAAAAGTATATGAAAATTGTAGAATATTGGCATGAAACAATCAAAACTTATAGGTACGACGGAGACGTATCAGCATCACCAAGCTTAATTCCTGCTCGTCCTTGACTAGGTAAATGATAAAAAAGATATTTTTTGATGTGGAATGCTACCTAGCATAATCTTGATTGTATAATCTAATCATGGCATGAATATTAAGACACGAGTGATTCAAAGCAATAGTCTAGCATTTGACATAAAAATAATAATACTTCAAGAATACCAATAAAGCAATATGTCTTCTCAAAATAACATGGCCAAAGAAAGTTGTCCCTACAAAATCATATGGTCTGACTATGCTCCATCTTCACCACACAAAGTATTTCATCATGCACAACCCCGATGACAAGCCAAGCAATTGTTTCATACTTTTATTGTTCTCAAGCCTTTTCAACTTTCACGCGATACATGAGTGTGAGCCATGGATATAGCACTATAGGTGGAATAGAATATGGTAGTTGTGGAGAAGACATAAAGAAGGAGATAGTCTCATATCAACTAGGCGTATCAACGGGCTATGGAGATGCTCATCAGTAGATATCAATGTGAGTGAGTCGGGATTGCCATGCAACGGATGCACTAGAGCTATAAGTGTATGAAAGCTCAAAAGAAACTAAGTTGGTGCGCATCCAACTTGCTTGCTCACGAAGACCTAAGGCAATTTGAGGAAGCCCATCATTGGAATATACAAGCCAAGTTCTATAATGAAAATTCCCACTAGTATATGAAAGTGACAATATAGGAGACTCTCTATCATGAAGATCATGGTGCTACTTTGAAGCACAAGTGTGGAAAAAGGATAGTAACATTGTCCATTCTCTCTTTTCTCTTGTTTTTTTGTTCTCTTTATTTATTTATTTGTTATTTTTGGTGGTCTTCTTTGGCCTCTTTTCTTATTTGGGCTTCTTTGGCCTCTTTTATTTTTCATAAAGTCCGGAGACTCATCCCAACTTTTGAGGGAATCATAGCTTCCATCATCCTTTCCTCACATGGGACAATGCTCTAATAATGATGATCATCACACTTTTATTTACTTACAACTCAAAACTTAGAACAGAGATATGACTCTATATGAATGCCTCCGGCGGTGTATCAGGATGTGCAATGATCTAGCGTAGCAACGACATAAAAAACGAACAAGCCATGAAAACATCATGCTAGCTATCTTACAATCATGCAAAGCAATATGACAATGAATGCTCAAGCCATGTATGATGATGATGATGGAAGTTGCATGGCAATATATCTTGGAATGGCTATGAAAATGCCACGATAGGGAGGTATGGTGGTTGTTATGAGGAAGGCATATGGTGGGTTTATTGCAGTAACGAAAGTTGCACGGTACTAGAGAGGCTAGAAATGGTGGAAGGGTGAGAGTGCGTATAATCCATGGACTCAACATTAGTCATAAAGAACTCACATACTTATTTCAAAAGTCTATTAGCTATCGAACAAAGTACTATGCGCATGCTACTATGGGGATAGATTGGTAGGAAAAGACCATCGCTCGTCCCCGACCGCCACTCATAAGAAAGACAATCAAAAATAAATCATGCTCCGACTTCATTATATAATGGTTCACCATACATGCATGGTCTGGGAATCAAAAACCTTAACACAAGTATTTCTACCAATCCACAATTACAAACTAGCATCACTCTAATATCACCATCTATATATCGCAAAACTATTGCAAGGAATCAAACATATCATATTCAGTGATCTACAAGTTTTATGTAGGATTTTATGACTAACCATGTGAATGATCAATTCATGTTGACTCTCTAAATAGATATAAGTGAAGCAAGAGAGTTTAATTCTTTCTACAAAAGATATGCCCACGCTCTAACACATATAAGTGAAGCAAAAGAGCATTCTACAAATGGCGTTTTTTATGTGTAGAGAAACATGCAATCCAAACTTCAAATGATATAAGTGAAGCACATGAAGCTTTCTATAAAGCCATATTTAAAAGATATATGTGAAGTGCATGAAGCATTCTATAAATCAACCAAGGACTATCTCATACCAACATGTGCATTACTAAAATAAAACGAAAAAGCACACGACGCTCCAAGATTTACGCATATCATGTGACGAATAAAAATATAGCTCCAAGTAAATTACCGATGATCGTTAGAAGAAAGAGGAGATGCCTTCCGGGGCATCCCCAAGCTTAGTTGCTTGGGAGTCCTTGAACATTACATTGGGGTGCCTCGGGCATCCCCGAGCTTAGGGTCTTGCCACTCGTTATTCCTTCATCCATCGTGATCTCACCCAAAACTTGAAAACTTCAATCACACAAAACTTAACAAAACCCTTGTGATATCCGTTAGTATAATAAAACAAATCACCACTTTAAATAATGTTGCAAACCCATTCATATTTTATTTTTGCATTGTAGCTAATGTATTATAACTTCTGCATGGCTTATACCACTGATAAAATCGATAGTTTCATCAAAACGACCAAAACAATGCATCAAAAATAGAATTTGTCTTAAACATGACAGTTTGTAGCAATCTGAACATCTACCATACTTCTGTAACAACAAAAATTCTAAAACATTAAGACAAAATAAACAATTTCTATAGAAGTACTTCCCAAAAAGTTTCAGAAGCATTTGACTTTCCAGTAAAAATGTAAAATCACACACTACAACCAAAGTTTCTGTTTTTGAACCGCACATACCAAACAAGCAATCTAATCATCCTAAAGAAAAATCTTGGCACATTATTTTTATAATACAATGGATTTATACAAGGGGATAATTATTTTTGTTGAAAAGTTTCTGTAATTCAAGATTTGCAAAGTTTCCATGGGCATGAACAAAGTTCAAGGAGCTCACACACTTCAAGGATGCTCATCCTTCTTACTTTCACTTTTCTTTTTGAAAAGTTTTAGGTTCCCCACTTTATTTTTTTTAAACTTCATAAAAGCAGTCAACAGAAATAAATGACTCTCTAAAACTTTCGGGTTGTCTCCCTGGCAGCACTTTCTTTAAAGCCATTAAGCTAGGCATATAGTGCTGAAGTAATGGATCCACTGGGATCCCAAGGTATATCAAAGGAAATTTTAATTAACAATGATTTGTGATTTAGTGGTGAGCACAAAGTAACATATATCATGCAATAACGAAGTATAACTCTCTTCCTATGCATCAGCATGTCATAAAAGAAAAATCCATGCACACAAAGTAAAGGCCAATGCATAGTATAAGTAGTTTGTTGCAATTTTATCGCATTGGAAACAAAGAGAGGCGGAGATGTAGTTCCTCTCTCATAATAATTGCAAGTAGGAGCAGCAAGCACATGCATATTATATTTATCAAAATCCTCATGTGCAATAGTAGAACGCAACCCATCAATATAGTCCTTAATAAGTGTAAACTTCTCTGATATAGTATAGTTGGGAGAATTCAAAAAGATAATAGGACTATCATGCGTGGGTGCAATAGAAACAATTTCATTCTTAACATAAGGAACTATATCAAAGTTCATCTCCATAAGCATAATTCATATTGGAACCATGGCCACAAGCATAGCAAGCATCAAGTTCATCAAAAAGGGATATTTCAAACGAATCAAAAGGATCATAGCATTCATCCTTCGGTAAGCACGAAGGGAAATTAAAGAATGTATGGGATAAAGAGTTACTCTCATTAGAAGGTGGGCATGGGTGATCAATCCGCTCTTCCTCCTTTTGTTCTTCACTCTCCTCCTCATCTTTTTCATCTAATGAGCTCACAGTGTCATCAATTTCTTCTTCCATAGATTCTTGAAAAATATTAGTCTCTTCTTGGACAGCGGAGACATTATCAATAAACGCGTCGGTATCAGAATTATATTCATAATTCTCATAGAAATATTTAAGTATAGCATAATTTTCAGGTCTGTAAATAGCATCATCAAGATTTTCACACTTTTCAAACAAAGATTTGATTTCATAAGCACCCTTAAAAGCAACGAATTCTTCTATTCGTTCCACATCATAGTAATCATAAATACCATTAGCATAAGAAGCCAAGGTTTCGTTATCATTAAATATACATGAAAAGGGAAGGTAAGGATCCTTCATCCTAGAGCAACAAGTATAATCATATCTCAAGCATAAATTCCGAGCATACCAATGCAACATATGAATTTGTTCCCATAAAAGTATCCCTTTTTGAGTCAAGCGATAATCCCTAAAGTATTCACGTTGATCCAACGTGTCTCCCATCATATAATTGAATGGGGTTTTCTCAGGATTATTAAAGTAGTGCATAATATCTTTCACATAATGAGCATCGAGGGTTTTAGGAGGTTCCCCATCTCCATGAGCACCAAGTACACCTAATTTTTTTGGTATTTCGTGTTCCATATCCATAACTAAAGATAGAGAAGAACTTTGAATAGCAAATAAAATCTACTTAGTGATAAAGCAAACAAGCACACACGAGAATATTAACCCCACGCTATTGCTCCCAGGCAACAGCAGTAGAAAAATGTCTTGATAACCCACAAGTATGTGGGATCAGTTGTAGCCTCTTTCGATAAGTAAGAGTGTCGAACCCAACGAGGAGTTAAAGGTAGAACGAATATTCCCTCAAGTTCTATCGACCACCGATACAACTCTACACCCTCTTAATGTTCTCTTTACCTAGAACAAATATGAAACTAGAAGTACTCTGTAGGTGTTGTAGGATAGGTTTGCAAGATAAGAAAGAGCATGTAAATAAAAAGTAGGGGATGTTTAGATACAGAAACAACTAAGTTAGTTTTAGTAGAGAGCTTTTTGTCACAAGAAAGTTATTTGTCCCTAGGCAATCGATAACTAGACCGGTAATTATTATTGCAATTTTATATGAGGGAGAGGCATAAGCTAACATACTTTCTCTTCTTGGACCATATGCACTAATGATTCGAACTCTAGAAACATCTGTAACTACTAAAGCTCATTAAGGCAAAACCCAACCATAGCATTAAAGTATAAAGTCGTCTTTATTCCCATACACCATAACCCACTTATCTGTGTTTGTGTTTCTATCACTCACACAACACAGACAATAAGCAAACCATGAACATATTGCAAACCCTATAGCAGAGATCCCTCACGCTTGCGGTACACGGAGAGCACCATAGGGCAGCATCAATAATAAAGCATGCAACTCAAAGCAATCACGATCATCAATCAACCAATAGGACAAAATGGATCTACTCAAACATCATAGGATAGCCATACATCATTGGGAAATAATATATAATGTTGATCACCATATTCAAGTAGAGAGATTACAGCAGGGAGAAGAGGTGTTGAACCGCTGCATAGAGGGGAGAGAGTTGGTGATGAAGGCGACGAAGTTGTTGGTGTAGATCTTCGTCACGATGATGGCCCCGACGGTGTTCCGGCGCCACCGGGAGAGAGGGGAGAGAGACCCCCTCCTTTTTATTCTTCCTTGACCTCCCCCTATATGGTAGAAGGGTTTCCCCTCTGGTCCATGGTCTCCATGGCAGT
>NC_041381.1:376772395-376823827 GCF_002162155.2 Triticum dicoccoides | reverse complement strand
TCTCTTTCTCTCTCTCTCTCTATGTTTCCTTCTGTTTCTGCGTTCCTAGATTCCGACCTTTCATCATTTCTTAAATTCCCGGAGATCCATAATTCCAATTGGGCTAAAATTTTAACACGATTTTTATCCGGATATTAGCTTTCTTGCAGCCGAAGAAGGGCACCAACCGCCTTATGGGGTGGCCACAAGGGCCTAGGGTGCGCCCTACACCCTGGGGCATGCCCCCTGCCATGTGCCCCCCTTGGGCATCGTCTCGCGTTGATTCTTTTTCCCAAAAATCACATATATTCCAAAAAAAATCTCCGCAAGTTTTTATCACATTTGGACTCTGTTTGATATGGATTTTATATGAAACAAAAACATGCAACAAACAGGAACTAGCACTGGGCACTGGATCAATCTGTTAGTCCCAAAAATAGTATAAAAAGTTGCCAAAAGTATATGAAAATTGTAAAATATTTGCATGAAAATTGTATAAAATACGAATTTGATATGATTTTAGTATTCCTACTTCAGTTTTGAAATGAGTGTCCGCCCCTTACAGAGACATAAGAGGTTTGTATTTCTGTTGTGGTCTAGTCAGCACGGTTGGGGGATGAACTTTGTATATGCAGGGGTTCGTAGGGAGACACTATTCGAGTAGAATCCGCAATGCATTCCATAGATAATCTGACTACTTTTTATGTTTTCATTAATCTCAGATACTGAATAGCCTCATAATGATTATGAGCTCGCACGCATGAAAAGAATAAAGCAGAACAATGCCATGGCTGTCAAACTTTGCATTAAGGGACTGAGATCTAGTCTGGATGCAATGCAATGCAAACGGTCTCCACCTACAGATTCGTGTTCAGAATATGATCCTAACAATGATGCTGAGCTAGAGGGAGACCTAAGTCAATGTAGCTCCCTAGTGAAGGAGTCATAGGCATATGCCCTATCTTGTTCACCCATCAAGGTGCTTGCTCTAAGTTTGCAAGGTTATATTGGTTGAACATATCTTGCAAATGATGCTTTGCATTGCTTCTACTTTGTTGCACTGCACTTTGCTTAGTTTACACATCGTCTATGTGAATACACCCTGCCTATCCATTTTTAATACATATTCCATCTATCATCATACCATATTTATCCATTCAAATGTTGTTCTTGTGTATCGGACGTTGAAAGGAAGAGGGCAATTGCTGATCTCGAAGGAGCATGAACAAAGTATTTGGAAAAGGTAGTGACATCTGATAAATCAAATAGCCTCCACTTGTACTGAGTAGAAATACCACTTGTGCATCCAAAATCTTTAAAACATGTTTTGCTATATGAGACGACCATACCTACCTATATGCGGTCTTTATGTGCCGTTCTAAGCAAATTTGTATGTGCCAACTCTAATTTTCAAAATGAATTTCCTTTTTGTGTGCCCGTACCGCTCATGATGCGGCAGGGGGTGGCCAATATTTTCCATGCTAGATGTGCTATTCTCAAGATGAGTATTTATTCACTTCCGTTGCACGAGAGTACGGCGGTAATAGGGATGCCCAGTCCCAAAATGAAAAAGAAATTTACTTTATGTTGTCAAATGATAAATTCCTTGGGAAGTGCTGGTGTGGAAGGCACCCGTGGATACGACTAGCCATGGATTGTAAAAGAATGGTGGAAAAAGGAATAAACATTTTTTATGTTTGGGAACCGCCTATGATATATCTAGCATGGAAAGTATTGGGTTACTCGGTCATTTCCATTAACGGGAAAAGCATGCCTCTCAAAATATTTTATCTCTCAATTTAAGCTTTGAGCTCTGGCACCTCTACAAATCCCTACTTCCCATTGCAAAGGGCCTATCTATTTACTTTATGCATTTTCTATTTTTATTTGTGTCTCCATCTTCTCTTATAAAAGCACCACCTAAGGGGCACTATGATCTTACTTGAGCATTGGATGTAGCTAATATTCGAGTGTGTTTCATGAATGGATCAATGATTGAGCATGATGGGCTAGGGATAACTTTCTTTAGTGTTGATATTTTTAAAGACATGCTGAACGGACATGCGGTGCCCCCATGTGTGGTTTTGGTCATTGATGACATTCTCTATGGACTAATGGTTGCATTGAGTTATATTTGAAAGATTTGTCCATAAGCATTTCTTGAAGTGCATGTGTTGGTTTCAAGGAGTTTATGAGTTGACCAAGGTGCTATTAAGGAATTATCCAAATATTGGTCATGTGAGTGTTGAGCTTATTGAAAGCATGTCTTGAAGAAGAAGATTGTGTGATAATTCATGTTTACCTTCAAGACATCTTCCAAATGAAGAGAGTTGGAAAGATTCAAGGTTGATCAAGACTAAGTACAGAGAGTGATTAAGGTTGATCAACACACAAAGCGTAGAAGATGTACCGAGCGGGATCAAGTGATCCCATGGTATGGTAAGCATTATCCATTACGTTTTGTGTACTAATCCATGGTCTATGTGAGAGTTCTATGTGGGGTTAGGTATGTGTCCATGGACTTGCATCAAGAGGAAGATATCATGCAACCCATGGAGAGGATGACATCAAATGGTGATTGTCATCAAGATTGCCGTGTGCAAGTTCAAGTGGAGCATCATGAAGAGATCAAGTGCTTGAAGCTTGCCGTTCATTATGGTGACAATGGACTTGTGAATATGTGCGGAAGAGTGGCTCACCCATAGTGGATTATGGGGGAGCAATCAACTAGTCTTCATCGACCCAACGCAATCAAGAAAGGTGGTCCATCTTGAGGAGGACAAGATCACCATCATCTAGCTCAAGTGGACCATGCGCAAGGCAAAGGTTTTCCCTTGATAGGTTTTCTGTTTACCGGTCTAATGGTGGTAGTTGATAAACCGGGTTATAGGATCAGTTGACGTACTATCAAGGGGGGCTCTCAATTTGTAGCCTGATCATATCGTTCATAGAGAGCTCAAACCATTGCATCTTTGCATCATATTTCTTGGTTCTTGTTTGGTGTTTCTCTTTGTGAGTTTTAGAGCTTATGGTCATCTTCATGACAAGCTCGAGTTCATCGAAAACGGAGTTCACATGCATCTTCTATGATGTTTTCGATGTTGGGGGTTATGCTGGTTCTTCTCTATTGGATGTTTCACTCCTCTATATGTTAGGCATACCTCCCCTTCCTCTTCTTACTACAACCAATCGTTATTTTGATGCTACTTGTTGTCTCTATCCAACAAGCTTGAGTTTGCTCAATTCAGAGCTCATTTGCAGAAGTTGTGGCACTTCTGGTTTTCCTGGAGCATCTGTCTTGCTTGGGTGTGGCATTGGGTGGCGCCAGCGTTAGTACCGCGGCTCCAGAGCGGCAGTAGTGTTGAAAGCCATAAGTGGTAGTATCACTATTTCATAGTGGTAGTACCGCCCATGACCACAGGCGGTAGTACGGCTCCAGTTCCGCGCTAGTATCGCCTTGACTCGAGACCTGCGTGTCTCGTGTCGGGTTCATCGGCAGTAGTGGTTGCAGGAGGAGTAGTAGTACGACTTGTAAGTGGTAGTACCGCCCCTACTACTGCTACTAGTGCCACTCACTGGCCATCCTCTTTGTTCCTTCTCCCTTAGGCATTGTGCGAGGTCCCAACGGTAGTACCGCCCGCTGCAGGCTGTGAATGGGGATAACGGTTGGATTTTTTCCTCCTATAAAAGGGGGTCTTCTTCCCCATTGAACCTTATCCCTTGAGCTCGTGTTCTTCCCCCATTGTTGACCTTCTTCGAGCTTGCTATCTGTCAATCCCTCCATGGATTCTTGCTAGTTTCGGGGGGAAAAGAGAGAGGAGATCTAGATCCTCATTTCCACCAATCACTTTATCCTCTGTGAGGGAACCCCTTAGATCTAGATCTTGGAGTTCTTGGTGTTCTCCTTCTTATTCTTCCTCTCATATTCCTCCATAGCTTTTGTTGCTTTGGTAGGATTTGAGAGTGAGGAACTTGGGCACTCCGTGTGCCCTTGCCATTGCATTGGTTGCATCGGTTTGAGTTCTCCATGATGATACGTGGAAGTTACAAGTTGAGAAGCTTATTACTCTTGGGTGCTTGGTGCCCTTGAGCTTGTTCTTCTTGGGTGCTTGGGCGGCCTAGACGGTTGGTGTTGTTCAGCGCTCAACCACTTTGGTGTAAAAAGCTCCGGGAAAGCATCGGGGTCTCCAATTAGGTTGTGGAGATCACCCCAAGCAATTTGACGGGTTCCGGTGACCGCCCCCAAGGGTTGCCAAAATGTATGGGTTCGGTTACCGCCCCCAAGGGTTGCCAACGTGTACGGGTTCGGTGACCGCCCTCAAGGGTCCCTTAGTGGAATCATGGCGTCTTGCATTGTGCAAGGGCGTGAGGAGATTATGGTGGCCTGGTGGCTTCTTGGGGAGCATTGTGCCTCCACACTGCTCCAAACGGATATTAGCATCCGCAAGGGTGTGAACTTCGGGATACATCATCGTCTCCGCGTGCCTCGGTTATCTCTTACTCGAGCCCTTTACTTATGCACTTTACTTTGTGATAGCCATATTGTTTCTTGTTATATATCTTGCTATCACCTAGTTGTTTATCTTGCTTAGCATAAGTTGTTGGTGCACATAGGTGAGCCTGGTCGTTTTAGGTTTTGTGCTTGACAAATTAAACGCTAGTTTTATTCCGCATTTGTTCAATCCTAAACCGTAATTATTTTAAGGCGCCTATTCACTCCCCCCCCTCTAGGCGACATCCTCGATCTTTCACATGGTTGCTTGTTGATATGCTTGAGTATTGAAATCTTCATGTCAAAACTAGACTATTGCTTTGAACCGGAAGACATCTTAGGGACCAAGAAAGCACCTGGGGGAGGCCCGTGGGGACCACAACCCACCAGGGTGTGCCCAGGGGGGTTGTGGGGCCCACGAGGGTCTCCTCCACCGCCTCTTCGCCCTATAAATTTCCAAATATTCCAGAAACCCTAGGGGAGTCGGCGAAACACAATTCTAGCCGCCCCAAGTTCCAGAACCACAAGATCCAATCTACACCATCACGGAGGGGTTCATCATCCTCATTGGCGCCTCTCCGATGATGCCTGAGTAGTTCACCATAGACCTACGGGTCCGTAGGCAGTAGCTAGATGGCTTCATCTCTCTTTTCTGATTCTCAATACAATGGTCTCTTGGAGATCTATTTTATGTAATGACTTTTTGCCGTGTGTTTGTTGGGATCCGATGAAGTTTGAGTTTATGATCAGAATTTTATCCATGAATATTATTTGAGTCTTCTTTGATCTCTTATATGCATGACTATTTATAGCCTCGTATTTCTTCTTCGAATCTTTAGTTTAGTTAGGCCAACTAGATCGATTTTTCTTGCCACAGGAATAGGTGCTTTGTGATGGATTCGATCTTGCGGTGTTCTTTCCCAATGATAGAAGGGGCAGCAAGGCACGCATGAATCATTGCCATTAAGGATAACAAGGATAACAACATGTCATTACCAGGCTGAAACATATCTCGGGCCTTGGTTGGCCCACTGATATCATGGGCCTTTAAGTGGTCGAAAGCTTAGTAGAGGCATCAACATGCTGAACTATCCGACGGGCCTTTAACAGGCCCAAAGTTAGGTTGGGTTGAACTATTACCACCTTGATCACGGGCCGTTAGTGGGTCGAATGTTGCGTCAGACCATATATGGCCCATGGTCAGCACAAACCATTACTAGGCCGAAAGAGACACCAGGCTGAAATGGGCACATGTCTACATCGGGCCTCTAACAGGCCAAAAACTCACTGGGCTGTAATTGGGCCCAAAGACTGAGCGAACAATTAACAGGCCAGATCTGGCGGTGGGATGTAAATGGTCCATGTTTAAGCAGGCCGTTAGTGAGCCAACCCACTAGTACCTGAATAAATCATACGGGCCTTTGACTGGGCCGACCTTCTTAACCTATATGGACCTTTGTTGGGCCCTTCCACATGTCGAAGTATCATAGGCACATCTCCTCCATTGGCTGGATGACATCTGGCCCATCGCGGAGCCGACACGTGTTTCCTCTCGCCAATGAGAATTTTACACATGGAAAATCGCCATTGGTCGTTGCTGTTAACGGGTTATCGGATCCAAAACCGGACCCGATAGCCTAACGGCGACCCGTTATGATGGATGCCACGTGTGGGTTACCCTTGATGAAAGCACTTCCATGACGCGTAATTTATCTTCATGGAAGTGAACACTTCCATGATGATAATTTGAGTATTGTCATTGAACACTTGTACGACAGCACAGGTATGACTATCTTGATCCTGTCATAAAATTGTTATGGATGTACATGCAAGACAGAAAACGTGACCTACTGTGACAAACACGTATCATCACGAAAGTGTTTTTTGTAGTGAAAGCAAAAGGATTCAAGATCATACATGACTAACAAAAATATTGCAAGGTTTCGAATGTGTCAAAACTAGTGATGAAGTATGTACCACAAGCATAGCATGAGCTAACATCAGATAAGGCATAGATGTTAAAAGACTATGCAACGAGATTATTGACTCTAGTGCAAGTAGGAGACTGTTGGAAATATGCCCTAGAGGCAATAATATTGTATTATTATATTTCCATTTTCATAACAGAGAGTTTATATTTCATGTTATAACTGCTATGATTCTGGAATATGTGATTCATTGGAAAACTCATATGCGTGTGAAATGATAAACGGTATAAAATAGAATTCTGGTCTTGCCTCTAAGATTGGCTCAAGTGTTGTTGGTGTCATGTTTTCTAGATCTTAGGACATCATTAAGTGTAATGATAGTCCTAAAACAACATTGAGAGTATGACATTAGAAGAACGATCATATTGGATCGACCCAATCTTGTTTGTTTTACTTTGACATAATATCACCTGAAATCAATTATTATAACACAAAGAGTTAGCATGTGTTTTAGTTATTCAGACCGTGAGAGCATCGTAGTCACTTCCTACCATATGATGGACTTTGGGGTTTCTCAAACTTCATCAGTAAATGGTGATCATAACGACAACTTACAGGTTCATCGGAAAGTTTAACAAGAGACTACATAGCTCGAGAGTGGGATTTGCTCCTCCAACGATGGATAGATATTCTTAGGGACCTCTCTATGTGGCGGCATCCATCATCGTCTGGCCAGACACAGGTGACTACGTCACGAGGATGCCGAAATATTTCAACGAGAAAGAAGAACAAAAGTGGCAACGGGATCAACGGTATAGTGAGCATGTGTATGACTCAGGAGGATACCAATGCATTCCGGGTTTTGTAAAGTATCGCGAAGTAAAGGGAACATCACATAATAACCAAAGGATCACCCGAATGGCATTCGTGTAATCATAGGATCGATATGGACGTCCACAGTTCCGCTATCAGTCACTAGACGAAGCGGTTTCATTAATCTCTATGATTTACTGAACCTATGGGGTCACAATCTTATGGTAATCATGATCTAATGAGTGTTAAGGACGAGAGTACCAAGGAATTATTTTTGGAATTGTTTCATTAATATTCGGAATAGTTTCGAGAGGAACCGGAAGAGTTTCGGGGCCACCAAGAGGGTTTCGGAGTTTATCGCGCAATATCGGGTATTCCCAGAAATTAATATATAGGTGGAGAATGTTTTGGTGATGTTAAATTATATATAAAAGGCTCTAGTAATTATTAGAAGGCTTTTATAAATAATTATATATCAACGGGACTTAAAAGGCCAAGAGGTGGAAGGCAACTTCGACCACAAGGGAACAAGTGGGCGTGCCCCCCCCCCTTTCTAAGGGGGGTGGGCTGAATTGGACTCCTCCCCCTTGGCCAGCGCCCCAAGGAGCGACTTTTCCTACTTGGTGGCAGCCCTCCTCCCCCCTCTAATCTATATATACTTGAGGTGTTGGCCCTATTTGGTACATAAGTTTTGGAGCCTACTCTAGTTCATCTAGTTCTAGTTCTAGTTGATCCTAGTTGATCAAGTAGAGCTTGACCAAGATCCTCATAATTAGAAGTCCAGTGTGGTTATAATCTCCCCCCTCTAATTTTTTGGTAATGATTAGCTCTGGACGGCGAAGCATTGCCGGATCATGAAGACCGTATGCTTGCAACCAAGTAGAGAGGTTGTGCTTTCAGTCTTCCGTTTGCGGGATCATTCAAGGGCGGTTCATGGGGTCGTCATCAACGGTTCAAGGGACTCCAAGTACGATCTACACCGACTTGTCTTTTTTCGATGCAACTCTGGAGTCGGTAATGATCATTGATCCAAACCCTATATACATCTTCATATTGTTCCTGGATGTTCGTAGGGCGATTTTTTTTGCTTTTATTATGTTTCCCAACATACACCTTATCTATCCATAGATATAAGGTTTCAGCTACCATACTGATCTTAATGTCACCAACGTTCGGCATAGCCAATGGGTGACCGAAATGCATGGTATACCACAATGTTGGGTGTCAAGTTTAGTACTCCCTCCGTTCCAAATTACTTGTCACGGAAATGGATAGAAATGAGTGTATATAGAACTAAAAGTACGTTTAGATACATACACACTATTGCAGGATGCTGCTAACGCGACACTACGATCAGAGACTGATACGTCTCCAACGTATCTATAATTTTTTATTGTGCCATGATGTTATATTATCATTCTTGGATGTTTTACAATCATTTTATAGTCATTTTATATCATTTTTTGGTACTAACCTATTGACATAGTGCCCAGTGCCAGTTGTTGTTTTCTGCATATTTTTTACATCGCAGGAAATCAATATCAAACGGAGTCCAAATGCAGCGAAACTTCTTAAGGATTTTTTTGGGCCAGAAGACATCCAGTGGGCCAAGGAAGCACCTGGGGGTGCCTCAAGGGGAGCAGCACCCGCCAGGGCACGCCAGGAGGCCCAGGCGCGTCCTGGTGGGTTGTGCCCACCTCGGGTGCCCCCTGAACCGCCTCTTTGCTCTATAAATATCCCAATATTCCAGAAACCCTAGGGGAGTCGATGAAAATCAATTCCAGCCGTCGCAGAGTCCAGAACCACCAGATCCAATCTAGACACCATCACGGAGGGGTTCACCACTTCCATTGGTGCCTCTCCAATGATGCGTGAGTAGTTCTTTGTAGACCTACAAGTCTGTAGTTAGTAGCTAGATAGCTTCCTCTCTCTCTCTTGATTATCAATACAATGGTCTCTTGGAGATCCATATGATGTAAGCCTTTTTGCGGTGTGTTTGTTGGGATCCGGTGAACTTTGAGTTTATGATCAGATCTATGTTTTTATCCATGAAAGTTATTTGAGTCTTCTTTGATCTCTTATATGCATGATTGCTTATAACCTCGTATTACTTCTCCGACATTTGGGTTTTGTTTGGCAAACTTGATCTATTTATCTTGCAATGGGAAGAGGTGCTTTGTAGTGGGTTCGATCTTATGGTGCTTGATCCCAATGACAGAAGGGGAACCGACACGTATGTATCATTTCTACTAAGGATAACAATATGGGGTCTATATCTACATAAATAGATAAATGGATCTTGTCTACATCATGTCATCGTTCTTATTGCATTACTCCGTTTCTCCATGAACTTAATGTTGGAAATATGCTCTAGAGGCAATAATAAAATGGTTATTATTATATTTCTTTGTTCATGATAATTGTTTGTTATTCATGCTATAATTGTATTATCCGGAAATCGTAATACACGTGTGAATACATAGACCACAACATGTCCCTAGTGAGCCTCTAGTTGACTAGCTCGTTGATCAACAGATAGTCATGGTTTCCTGACTATGGACATTGGATGTCATTGATAACGGGATCACATCATTAGGAGAATGATGTGATGGACAAGACCCAATCCTAAGCATAGCTCAAAGATCGTGTAGTTCGTTTAGCTAGAGCTTTTCAAATGTCAAGTATCATTTCCTTAGACCATGAGATTGTGCAACTCCCGGATAACGTAGGAGTGCTTTGGGTGTACCAAACATCACAACGTAACTGGGTGACTATAAAGGTGCACTACGGGTATCTCCGAAAGTGTCTGTTGGGTTGGCACAAATTGAGACTAGGATTTGTCACTTCGTATGACGGAGAGGTATCTCTGGGCCCACTCGGTAATGCATCATCATAATGAGCTCAATGTGACCAAGTGTTTGGTCACGGGATCATGCATTACGGTACGAGTAAAGTGACTTGACGGTAACGAGATTAAACGAGGTATTGGGATACCAACGATCTAGTCTCGGGCAAGTAACGTACCGATTGACAAAGGGAATTGTATACATGGTTGATTGAATCCACGACATCATGGTTCATCCGATGAGATCATCGAGGAGCATGTGGGAGCCAACATGGGTATCCAGATCCCGCTATTAGTTATTGACCGGAGAGGCGTCTCGGTCATGTATGCATGTCTCCCAAACCCGTAGGGTCTACACACTTAAGGTTCAGTGACGCTAGGGTTGTAGAGATATGAGTATGCAGTAAACCAAAAGTTGTTCGGAGTCCCAGATGAGATCCCGGACGTCACGAAGAGTTCCGTAATGGTCCGGAGGTAAAGAATTATATATAGGAAGTCAGGTTTCGGCCATCGGGAAAGTTTCGGGTGTTACCGGTATTGTACCGGGACCACCGGAAGGGTCCCGGGGGTCCATCTGGTGGGGCCACCTATCCCGGAGGGCCCCATGGGCTGAAGTAGGAGGGGAACCAGCCCCTGGTGGGCTGGTGCGCCCCCCTTGGCCCCCCTGCGTCTAGGGTTGGAAACCCTAGGGGTGGGGGCGCCTCCACTTGCCTTGGGGGGCAAGCCACCCCCTTGGCCGGCGCCCCCCTAGGAGACTGCATCTCCTAGGGCCGGCGCCCCCCCTAGGGCCCTATATAAAGAGGGGGGAGGGAGGGCAGCCGCACCCATGCTCTTGGCGCCTCCCTCTCCCCTTGCTACACCGCTCCCTCTCGTAGAAGCTTGGCGAAGCCCTGCCGAGATCGCTGCTGCATCCACCACCACGCCGTCGTGCTGCTGGATCTTCATCAACCTCTCCTTCCCCCTTGCTGGATCAAGAAGGAGGAGACGTCTTCCCAACCGTACGTGTGTTGAACGCGGAGGTGATGTCTGTTCGGTGCTAGGATCTCCGGTGATTTGGATCACGACGAGTACGACTCCCTCAACCCCGTTCTCTTGAACGCTTCCGCTCGATCTACAAGGGTATGTAGATGCACTCCTCTTTCTCGTTGCTAGATGAACTCATAGATGGATCTTGGTGAAACCGTAGGAAATTTTTTATTTTCTGCAACGTTCCCCAACAGTGGCATCATGAGCTAGGTCTATGCGTAGTTCTGTTTGCATGAGTAGAACACAAATTTGTTGTGGGCGTAGATGTTGTCAACTTTCTTGCCACTACTAGTCTTATTTTGCTTCAGCGGTATTGTGGGATGAAGCGGCCCGGACCAACCTTACACGTACGCTTACGTGAGACAGGTTCCACCGACTGACATGCACTAGTTGCATAAGGTGGCTAGCGGGTGTCTTTCTCTCCCACTTTAGTTGGAGCGGATTCGATGAAAAGGGTCCTTATGAAGGGTAAATAGAAGTTGACAAATCACGTTGTGGCTTTCATGTAGGTAAGAAAACGTTCTTGCTAGAACCCTATTGCAGCCACGTAAAACATGCAACAACAATTAGAGGACGTCTAACTTGTTTTTGCAGCATATGATTTGTGATGTGATATGGCCAAAAAGTTGTGATGAATGATGAATGATATATATGTGATGTATGAGATCATGTTCTTGTAATAGGAATCACGACTTGCATGTCGATGAGTATGACAACCGGCAGGAGCCATAGGAGTTGTCTTAATTACTGTATGACCTGCGTGTCAATGATTTAACGCCATGTAATTACTTTACTTTATTGCTAAACCGTTAGCCATAGTAGTAGAAGTAATAGTTGGCAAGCAACTTCATGGAGACACGATGATGGAGATCATGGTGTCATGCCGATGACGAAGATGATCATGGAGCCCCGAAGATGGAGATCAAAGGAGCTATATGATATTGGCCATATCATGTCACTTTTTAATTGCATGTGATGTTTATTATGTTTATGCATCTTGTTTACTTAGAACGACAGTAGTAAATAAGATGATCCCTCATAATAATTTCAAGAAAGTGTTCCCCCTAACTGTGCACCGTTGCGAAAGTTCGTCGTTTCGAAGCACCACGTGATGATCGGGTGTGATAGATTCTAGCGTTCACATACAACGGGTGTAAGACAGATTTACACATGCAAAACACTTAGGTTAAGTTGACGAGCCTAGCATGTACAGACATGGACTTGGAACACAAGAGACCGAAAGGTCGAACATGAGTCGTATGGAAGATACGATCAACATGGAGATGTTCATCGATGATGACTAGTCCGTCTCATGTGATGATCGGACACGGCCTAGTCGACTCAGATCATGTATCACTTAGATGACTAGAGGGATGTCTGATCTGAGTGGGAGTTCATTAAATAATTTGATTAGATGAACTTAATTATCATGAATTTAATCTAAAAACCTTTGCAAAAATGTCTTGTAGATCAAATGGCCAACGCTCATGTCCACCTCAACTTCAACGCGTTCCTAGAGAAAACCAAGCTGAAAGATGATGGCAGCAACTATACGGACTGGGTCCGGAACCTGAGGATCATCCTCATAGCTGCAAAGAAAGATTATGTCTTAGAAGCACCGCTAGGTGAAGCTCCCATCCTAGAGAACCAAGACGTCATGAACGCTTGGCAGTCTCGTGCTGATGATTATTCCCTTGTTCAGTGCGGCATGCTTTACAGCTTAGAACCGGGGCTCCAAAAGCATTTTGAGCAACACGGAGCATATGAGATGTTCAAAGAGTTGAAAATGGTTTTCCAAGCTCATGCCCGGGTCGAGAGATATGAAGTCTCCGACAAGTTCTTCAGTTGTAAGATGGAGGAAAATAGTTTTGTCAGTGAGCACATACTCAAAATGTCTGGGTTGCACAACTGCTTGACTCAGCTGGGAGTTAATCTCCCGGATGACGCGGTTATTGACAGAATCCTTCAGTCGCTTCCACCGAGCTACAAGAGCTTTGTGATGAACTTCAATATGCAGGGGATGGAAAAGACCATTCCTGGAGTATATTCAATGCTGAAATCAGCAGAGGTAGAGATCAAAAAGGAACATCAAGTGTTGATGGTGAATAAAACCACTAAGTTCAAGAAAGGCAAGGGTAAGAAGAACTTCAAGAAGGACGGCAAGGAAGTTGCCGCGCCCGGTAAGAAAGCTGCCGGGAAGAAGTCAAAGAATGGACCGAAGCCTGAGACTGAGTGCTTTTATTGTTGGAAATATGCCCTAGAGGCAATTATAAAAGTATTATTATTATATTTCCTTGTTCATGATAATTGTCTTTTATTCATGCTATAACTGTATTATCCGGAAATCGTAATACACGTGTGAATACATAGACCACAATATGTCCCTAGTGAGCCTCTAGTTGACTAGCTCGTTGTGATCAACAGATAGTCATGATTTCCTGGCTATGGACATTGGATGTCGTTGATAACGGGATCACATCATTAGGAGAATGATGTGATGGACAAGACCCAATCCTAAGACTAGCACAAAAGATCGAGTAGTTCATTTGCTAGAGCTTTGCCAATGTCAAGTATCTCTTCCTTTGACCATGAGATTGTGAAACTCCCGGATACCGTAGGAATGCTTTGGGTGTACCAAACGTCACAACGTAACTGGGTGGCTATAAAGGTGCATTACAGGTATCTCCGAAAGTGTCTGTTGGGTTGGCACGGATCGAGACTGGGATTTGTCACTCCGTGTAAACGGAGAGGTATTTCTGGGCCCACTCGGTAGGACATCATCATATGCGCAATGTGACCAAGGAGTTGATCACGGGATGATGTGTTACGGAACGAGTAAAGTGACTTGCCGGTAACGAGATTGAACAAGGTATCGGTATACCGACGATCGAATCTCGGGCAAGTAAAATACCGATAGACAAAGGGAATTGAATACGGGATCGATTGAGTCCTTGACATCGTGGTTCATCCGATGAGATCATCGTGGAACATGTGGGAGCCATCATGGGTATCCAGATCCCGCTGTTGGTTATTGACCGGAGAACGTCTCGGTCATGTCTGCATGTCTCCCGAACCCGTAGGGTCTACACACTTAAGGTTCGATGACGCTAGGGTTATAAAGGAAGCTTGTATGTGGTTACCGAATGTTGTTCGGAGTCCCGGATGAGATCCCGGACGTCACGAGGAGTTCCGGAATGGTCCGGAGGTAAAGATTTATATATAGGAAGTCCTGTTTCGGCCATCGGGACAAGTTTCGGGGTCATCGGTATTGTACCGGGACCACCGGAAGGGTCCCGGGGGCCCACTGGGTGGGGCCACCTGCCCCGGGGGGCCACATGGGCTGTAGGGGGTGCGCCTTGGCCTACATGGGCCAAGGGCACCAGCCCCAAGAGGCCCATGCGCAAGGAAACTTGGAGAGGGAAGAGTCCTAAAGGGGGAAGGCACCTCCGAGGTGCCTTGGGGAGGATGGACTCCTCCCCATCCTTAGCCGCACCCCTTCCTTGGAGGAGGGGGCAAGGCTGCGCCTCCCCCCTCTCCCTTGGCCCTATATATAGTGGGGAAAAGGAGGAGCAATCATACCTTAGGCCTTTGGTTGCCTCCCTCTCCCTCCCGTGACACATCTCCTCTCCCGTAGGTGCTCGGTGAAGCCCTGCAGGATTGCCACGCTCCTCCACCACCACCACGCCGTTGTGCTGCAGTTGGATGGAGTCTTCCTCAACCTCTCCCTCTCTCCTTGCTGGATCAAGGCGTGGGAGACGTCACCGGGCTGTACGTGTGTTGAACGCGGAGGTGCCGTCCGTTCGGCACTTGATCATCGGTGATCTGAATCACGACGAGTACGACTCCATCAACCCCGTTCACTTGAACACTTCCGCTTAGCGATCTACAAGGGTATGTAGATGCAAACTCGACTCTCCTTCTACTCGTTGCTGGTCTCTCCATAGATAGATCTTGGTGTTACGTAAGAAAATTTTTGAATTTCTGCTACGTTCCCCAACAGTGGCATCATGAGCTAGGTCTATTGCGTAGATTCTTTGCACGAGTAGAACACAAAGTAGTTGTGGGCGTTGATGTTGTTCAATATGCTTACCGTTACTAGTCCAATCTTGTTTCGACGGTATTGTGGGATGAAGCGGCCCGGACCGACCTTACACGTACTCTTACGTGAGACAGGTTCCACCGATTGACATGCACTTGGTGCATAAGGTGGCTAGCGGGTGCCAGTCTCTCCCACTTTAGTCAGAACGGATTCGATGAAAAGGGTCCTTATGAAGGGTAAATAGCAATTGGCATATCACGTTGTGGTCTTGCGTAGGTAAGAAACGTTCTTGCTAGAAACCCATAGCAGCCACGTAAAACATGCAACAACAATTAGAGGACGTCTAACTTGTTTTTGCAGGGTATGCTATGTGATGTGATATGGCCAAGAAGAATGTGATGAATGATATGTTATGTATGAGATTGATCATGTTCTTGTAATAGGATTCACGACTTGCATGTCGATGAGTATGACAACCGGCAGGAGCCATAGGAGTTGTCTTTATTTTTTGTATGACCTGCGTGTCATTGAAGAACGCCATGTAAACTACTTTACTTTATTGCTAAGCGCGTTAGTCATAGAAGTAGAAGTAGTCGTTGGCGTGACAACTTCATGAAGACACGATGATGGAGATCATGATGATGGAGATCATGGTGTCATGCCGGTGACAAGATGATCATGGAGCCCCGAAGATGAAGATCAAAAGGAGCAAAATGATATTGGCCATATCATGTCACTATTTGATTGCATGTGATGTTTATCATGTTTGTGCATCTTGTTTGCTTAGGACGACGGTAGTAAATAAGATGATCCCTTACACAAATTTCAAGAAGTGTTCTCCCCTAACTGTGCACCGTTGCTACAGTTCGTCGCTTCTAAGCACCACGTGATGATCGGGTGTGATGGATTCTTACGTTCACATACAACGGGTGTAAGACAGTTTTACACAGCGAAAACACTTAGGGTTAACTTGACGAGCCTAGCATGTGCAGACATGGCCTCGGAACACGGAGACCGAAAGGTCGAGCATGAGTCGTATAGAAGATACGATCAACATGAAGATGTTCACCGATGATGACTAGTCCGTCTCACGTGATGATCGGACACGGCCTAGTTGACTCGGATCATGTGATCACTTAGATGACCAGAGGGATGTCTATCTAAGTGGGAGTTCATAAGATGAACTTAATTATCCTGAACATAGTCAAAAGACCTTTTGCAAATTATGTCGTAGTTCACGCTATAGTTCTACTGTTTTAGTTATGTTCCTAGAGAAAATATAGTTGAAAGGTGATAGTAGCAATTATGCGGACAGTAGAAAGCTCATGTCCTTAATGCACCGCTCAATGTGCTGAACCCCAAACGTCGTTTGTGGATGTTTCGAACATCGAACATACATGTTTTGATAACTACGTGATAGTTCAGTTAAATGGTTTAAGTAGAGGCACCAAAGATGTTTTCGAAACGTCACGGAACATATGAGATGTTTCGAGGGCTGAAATTGGGATTTCAGGCTCGTGCCCACGTCAAGAGGTATGAGACCTCCGACGATTTTCTTAGCCTACAAACTAAGGGAGAAAAGCTCAATCGTTGAGCTTGTGCTCAGATTGTCTGAGTGCAACAATCACTTGAATCGAGTGGGAGTTGATCTTCCAGATGAGATAGTGATGTTTCCCCAAAGTCATTGCCACCAAGCTGCTAGAGCTTTGTGATGAACTATATGATGATCCTTGAGATATTCGCGATGTTTGACTCCGTGAAAGTAGAAATCAAAAGGGAGCATCAATCGTTGATGGTTAGTAAAACCACTAGTTTCAAGAAGGGCAAGGGCAAGAAGGGATACTTCATGAAACGGCAATTCAGCTGCTGCACCAGTGAAGAAACCCGAGGTGGAACCCAAACCCGAGACTAAGTGCTTCTGTGATAAGGGGAATAGTCACTAGAGCAGAATTACCCTAGATACTTGGTAGATGAGAAGGCTGGCAAGGTCGATAGAAGTATATTGGATATACATTATGTTAATGTGTACTTTACTAGTACTCCTAGTAGCACCAGGGTATTAGATACCGGTTCGGTTGCTAAGTGTTAGTAACTCGAAATAAAAAGCTACGGAATAAACGGAGACTAGCTAAAGGTGAGCTGACGATATGTGTTGGAAGTGTTTCCAAGTTTGATGTGATCAAACATCGCACGCTCCCTCTACCATCAAGATTAGTATTAAACCTGAATGGTTTATTGAATCTCGATCGTAGTGATACACATTTTCATGCCAAAAGATATAAGATAGTAATGATAGTACCACTTGCTTGTGGCACTGCCATGTAAGTCATAATGGTATAAAACGCATGAAGAAGCTCCATGTTGATGGATCTTTGGACTCACTCGTTTTTGAAAAGTGTGAGACATGCGAACCATGTCTATTGGTGTATATGCATGAAGAAACTCCATGCAAGTGGACCGTTTGGACTCAATTGATTTTGAATCACTTGAGATATGCAAATCATACCACATAGGCAAGATGACTGAAAAGCCTCGGTTTCAATAAGATGGAACAAGATAGCAACTTGTTGGAAGTAACACATTTTGATGTGTGCAATCCAATAAGTGCTGAGGCATGCAGTGAATATCGTTATGTTCTTACTTCACAGATGATTCGAGTAGATGTTGAGAATATTTACTTGATGAAACACAAGTCTGAATTATTGAATGGTTCAAGTAATTTCAGAGTGAAGTAGAAGATCATTGTGACAAGAGGATAAAATGTCTATGATATGATCATAGAGATGAATATCTGAGTTACGAGTTTTGGCACACAATTAAGACATTGTGGAAATTGTTTCACAATTAATACCGCCTGGAACATCATAATGTGATGGTGTGTCCGAACATCATAGTTGCACCCTATTGGATATGGTGCGTACCATGATGTCTCTTATCGAATTACCACTATCGTTCATGGGTTAGGCATTAGAGACAACCACATTCACTTTAATAGGGCACCACGTAATTCCGATGAGATGACACCGTATTAATTATGGTTTAGAGAAACCTAAGTTGTCGTTTCTTAAAAGTTTGGGGCTGCGACGCTTATATGAAAAAGTTTCAGGTTAATAAGCTCGAACCCAAAGCGGATAAAATACATCTTCATAGGACACCCAAAACAGTTGGGTATACCTCCTAATTCAGATCCGAAAGCAATATGAATTGTTTCTAGAATCGGGTCCTTTCTCGAGGAAAGGTTTCTCTCGAAAGAGTTGAGTGGGAAGATGGTGGAGACTTGATAAGGTTATTAAACCGTCTCTTCAACTAGTGTGTGACAGGGCACAGGGAGTTGTTCCTGTGGCACCTACACCAATTGAAGTGGAAGCTTATGATAGTGATCATGAAGCTTCGGATCAAGTCACTACCGAACCTCGTAGGACGACAAGGACACGTACTACTTCGGAGTGGTAAGGTGATCCTGTCTTAAAGGTCATGTTGCTAGACAACAATGAACCTACGAGCTATGGAGAAGCGATGGTGGGCCTGAATTCCGACAAATGGTTAGAAGCCATGAAATCCGAGATAGTATCCATATATCAGAACAAAGCATGGACTTTGATGGACTTGCCCGATGATCGGCAATCCATTGAGATAAATGGATCTTTTAAGAAGAAGACGGACGTGGATGGTAATGTCACCATCTATGAAGCTCGACTTGTGGCGAAGTGTTTTCCGACAAGTTCAAGGAGTTGACTACGATGAGATTTTCTCACTCGTAGCGATGCTTAAAGTCCGTCGGAATCATGTTAGCATTAGCTGCATTTATGAAATCTGGCAGATGGATGTCAAGACAAGTTTCCTTACTAGTTTTCGTAAGGAAAGGTTGTATGCAATACAATCAGAAAAGTTTTGTCGATCCTAAGGATGCTAAAAGGTATGCTAGCTTCAGCGATCCTTCTAAGGACTGGAGTAAGCATCTCGGAGTTGGAATGTACGCTTTGATGATGATCAAAGATTTTGGGTTTGTACAAAGTTTATGAGAAACTTGTATTTCCAAAGAAGTGAGTGGGAGCACTATAGAATTTCTGATGAGTATATGTTGTTGACATATTGATGATCAGAGATGATGTAGAATTTCTGGAAAGCATATAGGGTTATTTTGAAAGTGTTTTTCAATGGAAAGCCTGGATTAAGCTACTTGAATATTGAGCATCAAGATCTATAAGGATAGATCAAAATGCTTAATAATACTTTCAAATGAGCACATACCTTGACATGATCTTGAAGGTGTTCAAGATGGATCAGTCAAAGAAGAAGTTCTTGCCTGAGTTGTAAGGTACGAAGTTAAGACTTAAAGCTCGACCTCGGCAGAATAGAGAGAAAGGACGAAGGTCGTCCCCTATGCTTAAGACATAGGCTCTACAGTATGCTATGCTGTGTACCGCACCTGAAGTGTGCCTTGCCATGAGTCAGTCAAGGGGTACAAGAGTGATCCAAGAATGGCTCACAGGACAGCGGTCAAAGTTATCCTTAGTAACTGGTGGACTAAGAAATTTTCTCGATTATGAAGGTGGCAAAAGAGTTCATCGTAAAGGTTACGTCGATGCAAGCTTAACACCTATCCGGATAGCTCTAAGTAGAGATACCAGATACATATAATGGAGCAACAATTTAGACTAGCTCCAAGTAGAACAGTTATTTGGAACAGCTCCAAATAGAGCGTGGTAGCTGCATCTAGGAGATGACATAGAGATTTGTAAAGCACACACGGATCTGAAAGGTTCAGACCCGTTGACTAAAACCTCTCTCACAAGCAACATGATCAAACATAAAACTCATTGAGTGTTAATCACATAGTGATGTGAACTAGACTACTGACTCTAGTAAACTCTTGGGTATTAGTCACATGGCGATGTGAACTAGATTATTGACTCTAGTGCAAGTGGGAGACTGTTGGAAATATGCCCTAGAGGCAATAATAAAAGTATTATTATTATATTTCCTTGTTCATGATAATTGTCTTTTATTCATGCTATAACTGTATTATCCGGAAATCGTAATACACGTGTGAATACATAGACCACAATATGTCCCTAGTGAGCCTCTAGTTGACTAGCTCGTTGTGATCAACAGATAGTCATGATTTCCTGGCTATGGACATTGGATGTCGTTGATAACGGGATCACATCATTAGGAGAATGATGTGATGGACAAGACCCAATCCTAAGACTAGCACAAAAGATCGAGTAGTTCATTTGCTAGAGCTTTGCCAATGTCAAGTATCTCTTCCTTTGACCATGAGATTGTGAAACTCCCGGATACCGTAGGAATGCTTTGGGTGTACCAAACGTCACAACGTAACTGGGTGGCTATAAAGGTGCATTACAGGTATCTCCGAAAGTGTCTGTTGGGTTGGCACGGATCGAGACTGGGATTTGTCACTCCGTGTAAACGGAGAGGTATCTCTGGGCCCACTCGGTAGGACATCATCATATGCGCAATGTGACCAAGGAGTTGATCACGGGATGATGTGTTACGGAACGAGTAAAGTGACTTGCCGGTAACGAGATTGAACAAGGTATTGGTATACCGACGATCGAATCTCGGGCAAGTAAAATACCAATAGACAAAGGGAATTGAATACGGGATCGATTGAGTCCTTGACATCGTGGTTCATCCGATGAGATCATCGTGGAACATGTGGGAGCCATCATGGGTATCCAGATCCCGCTGTTGGTTATTGACCGGAGAACGTCTCAGTCATGTCTGCATGTCTCCCGAACCCGTAGGGTCTACACACTTAAGGTTCGATGACGCTAGGGTTATAAAGGAAGCTTGTATGTGGTTACCGAATGTTGTTCGGAGTCCCGGATGAGATCCCGGACGTCACGAGGAGTTCCGGAATGGTCCGGAGGTAAAGATTTATATATAGGAAGTCCTGTTTCGGCCATCGGGACAAGTTTCGGGGTCATCGGTATTGTACCGGGACCACCGGAAGGGTCCCGGGGGCCCACCGGGTGGGGCCACCTGCCCCGGGGGGCCACATGGGCTGTAGGGGGTGCGCCTTGGCCTACATGGGCCAAGGGCACCAGCCCCAAGAGGCCCATGCGCAAGGAAACTTGGAGAGGGAAGAGTCCTAAAGGGGGAAGGCACCTCCGAGGTGCCTTGGGGAGGATGGACTCCTCCCCATCCTTAGCCGCACCCCTTCCTTGGAGGAGGGGGCAAGGCTGCGCCTCCCCCCTCTCCCTTGGCCCTATATATAGTGGGGAAAAGGAGGAGCAATCATACCTTAGGCCTTTGGTTGCCTCCCTCTCCCTCCCGTGACACATCTCCTCTCCCGTAGGTGCTCGGTGAAGCCCTGCGGGATTGCCACGCTCCTCCACCACCACCACGCCGTTGTGCTGCAGTTGGATGGAGTCTTCCTCAACCTCTCCCTCTCTCCTTGCTGGATCAAGGCGTGGGAGACGTCACCGGGCTGTACGTGTGTTGAACGCGGAGGTGCCGTCCGTTCGGCACTTGATCATCGGTGATCTGAATCACGACGAGTACGACTCCATCAACCCCGTTCACTTGAACACTTCCGCTTAGTGATCTACAAGGGTATGTAGATGCAAACTCGACTCTCCTTCTACTCGTTGCTGGTCTCTCCATAGATAGATCTTGGTGTTACGTAAGAAATTTTTTGAATTTCTGCTACGTTCCCCAACATTTATTGCAAAGGGAAGGGTCACTGGAAGCGGAACTGCCCCAAATACTTAGTGGACAAGAAGGCCGGCAACACTAAAGGTATATGTGATATGCATGTAATTCATGTGTACCTTACAGTGCTCGTAGTAGCTCCTGGGTATTTGATACCGGTGCCGTTGCTCATATTTGTAACTCAAAGCAGGAGCTGCAGAATAAGCGGAGACTGGCAAAGGACGAGGTGACGATGCGCGTCGGGAATGGTTCCAGAGTCGATGTGATCGCCGTCGGCACGCTACCTCTACATTTACCTACGGGATTAGTTTTAAACCTCAATAATTGTTATTTAGTGCCAGCTTTGAGCATGAACATTGTATCTGGATCTCGTTTAATACAAGATGGCTACTCATTTAAATCCGAGAATAATGGTTGTTCTATTTATACGAGAGATATGTTTTATGGTCATGCCCCGATGGTCAATGGTTTATTCTTAATGAATCTCGAATGTGATGTTACACATATTCATAGTGTGAATACCAAAAGATGTAAAGTTGATAACGATAGTCCCACATACTTGTGGCATTGCCGCCTTGGTCACATTGGTGTCAAGTGCATGAAGAAGCTCCATGCTGATGGACTTTTAGAGTCTCTCGATTATGAATCATTTGACACATGCGAACCATGCCTCATGGGCAAAATGACCAAGACTCCGTTCTCCGGAACAATGGAGCGAGCAACCAACTTATTGGAAATCATACATACTGATGTCTGCGGTACAATGAGCGTTGAGGCTCGCGGAGGATATCGTTATGTTCTCACTCTCACTGATGACTTAAGTAGATATGGGTATGTCTACCTGATGAAACACAAGTCTGAGACCTTTGAAAAGTTCAAGGAATTTCAGAATGAGGTAGAGAATCAACGTGACCGAAAGATAAAGTTCTTACGATCAGATCGTGGAGGAGAATATTTAAGTCACAAATTTGGTACGCACTTAAGGAAATGTGGAATCGTTTCACAACTAATGCTGCCTGGAACACCTCAGTGTAACGGTGTGTCAGAACGTCATAATCGCACTTTATTGGATATGGTGCGATCTATGATGTCTCTTACCGATTTACCTCTATCTTTTTCGGGATACGCTCTGTAGACAGCTACATTCACTTTAAATAGGGCACCGTCTAAATCCGTTGAGACGACACCGTATGAATTATGGTTTGGGAAGAAACCTAAGCTGTCATTTCTAAAAGTTTGGGGATGCGATGCTTATTTCAAGAAACTTCAACCTGAAAAGCTCGAACCCAAGTCGGAAAAATGCGTCTTCATAGGATACCCTAAGGAAACCATTGGGTATACCTTCTACCTTAGATCCGAAGGCAAGATCTTTGTTGCCAAGAACGGGTCCTTTCTGGAGAAAGTCTCTCAAGAGAAGTAAGTGGGAGGAAAGTGGAACTTGATGAAGTACTACCTCTTGAACCGATAAGTAACGCAGCTCAGGAAGATGTTCCTGTGGTGCCTACACTGACTGGAGAGGAAATTAATGATGATGATCAAGGTACTTCGGATCAAGTTGCTACTGAACTTCGTAGGTCCACAAGGACACGTTCCACACCAGAGTGGTATGGCAACCCTGTCCTGGAAATCATGTTGTTAGACAACGGTGAACCTTCAAACTATGAAGAAGCGACGACGGGCCCAGATTCCAACAAATGGCCTGAAGCCATGCAATCCGAGATAGAATCCATGTATGAAAACAAAGTATGGACTTTGACAGACTTGCCCGATGATCGGCGAGCGATAGAAAACAAATGGATCTTTAAGAAGAAAACGGACGTGGATGGTAATGTTACCATCTATAAAGCTCGACTTGTCGCTAAGGGTTATCGGCAAGTTCAAGGGGTTGACTACGATGAGACTTTCTCTCCCGTAGCGAAGCTGAAGTCCGTCCGAATCATGCTAGCATTTGCCGCATACTATGATTATGAGATATGGCAGATGGACGTCAAAACGGCATTCCGTTACGGTTATCTTAAGGAAGAACTGTATATGATGCAGCTGAAAGGTTTTGTCAATCCCGAGAATGCTAACAAGGTATGCAAGCTCCAGTGATCCATTTATAGGTTGGTGCAAGCATCTCGGAGTTGGAACATTCGCTTTGATTAGATGATCAAAGCGTTTGGGTTTATGCAGACTTATGGAGAAGCCTGCGTTTACAAGAAAGTGAGTGGGAGCTCTGTAGCATTTCTCATATTATATGTAGATGACATACTTTTGATGGGAAATGATATAGAACTTTTGGACAGCATTAAGGCCTACTTGAATAAGTGTTTTTCAATGAAGGACCTTGGAGAAGTTGCTTACATATTAGGCATCAAGATCTATAGGGATAGATCGAGACGCCTCATAGGTCTTTCACAAAGCACATACCTTGATAAGATATTGAAGAAGTTCAATATGGATCAGTCCAAGAAAGGGTTCTTGCCTGTATTGCAAGGTGCGAAATTGAGCTCGGCTCAATGCCCGACCACGATAGAAGATATAGAAGAGATGAGTATCATCCCCTATGCCTCAGCCATAGGGTCTATTATGTATGCCATGTTGTGTACCAGACCTGATGTAAGCCTTGCCGTAAGTTTGGTAGGAAAGTACCAAAGTAATCCCGGCAAGGAACACTGGACAGCGGTCAAGAATATCCTGAAGTACCTGAAAAGGACCAAGGATGTGTTTCTTGTTTTTGGAGGTGACGAAGAGCTCGTCGTAAAGGGTTACGTCGACGCTAGCTTCGACACAGATCTGGATGACTCGAAGTCACAAACCGGATACGTGTATATTTTGAATGGTGGGGCAGTAAGCTGGTGCAGTTGCAAGCAAAGCGTTGTGGCGGGATCTACATGTGAAGCGGAGTACATGGCAGCCTCGAAGGCAGCGCATGAAGCAATCTGGGTGAAGGAGTTCATCACCGACCTAGGAGTCATACCCAATGCGTCGGGGCCGATCAAACTCTTCTATGACAACACTGGAGCTATTGCACTTGCCAAGGAGCCCAGGTTTCACAAGAAGACCAGGCACATCAAGCGTCGCTTCAACTCCATTCATGAAAATGTTCAAGATGGAGACATAGATATTTGTAAAGTACATACGAACCTGAATGTGGCAGATCTGTTGACTAAACCTCTCCCTAGGGCAAAACATGATCAACACCAGAATTCCATGGGTGTTCGATTCATCACAATGTAACTAGATTATTGAACTCTAGTGCAAGTGGGAGACTGTTGGAAATATGCCCTAGAGGCAATAATAAAATGGTTATTATTATATTTCTTTGTTCATGATAATTGTCTGTTATTCATGCTATAATTGTATTATCCGGAAATCGTAATACACGTGTGAATACATAGACCACAACATGTCCCTAGTGAGCCTCTAGTTGACTAGCTCGTTGATCAACAGATAGTCATGGTTTCCTGACTATGGACATCGGATGCCATTGATAACGGGATCACATCATTAGGAGAATGATGTGATGGACAAGACCCAATCCTAAGCATAGCTCAAAGATCGTGTAGTTCGTTTAGCTAGAGCTTTTCCAAATGTCAAGTATCATTTCCTTAGACCATGAGATTGTGAAACTCCCGGATACCGTAGGAGTGCTTTGGGTGTGCCAAATGTCACAACGTAACTGGGTGACTATAAAGGTGCACTACAGGTATCTCCGAAAGTGTCTGTTGGGTAGGCACGAATCGAGACTGGGATTTGTCACTCCGTATGACAGAGAGGTATCTCTGGGCCCACTCGGTAATGCATCATCATAATGAGCTCAATGTGACCAAGTGTCTGGTCACGGGGTCATGCATTACGGTACGAGTAAAGTGACTTGACAGTAACGAGATTAAACGAGGTATTGGGATACCGACGATCTAGTCTCGGGCAAGTAACATACCGATTGACAAAGGGAATTGTATACAGGGTTGATTGAATCCTTGACATCGTGGTTCATCCGATGAGATCATCGAGGAGCATGTGGGAGCCAACATGGGTATCCAGATCCCGCTGTTAGTTATTGACCGGAGAGGCGTCTCGGTCATGTCTGCATGTCTCCTGAACCCGTAGGGTCTACACACTTAAGGTTCGGTGATGCTAGGGTTGTAGAGATATGAGTATGCAGTAAACCGAAAGTTGTTCGGAGTCCCGGATGAGATCCTGGACGTCATGAGGAGTTCCGGAATGGTCCGGAGGTAAAGAACTATGTATAGGAAGTCAGGTTTCGGCCATCGGGAAAGTTTCGGTGTTACCGGTATTGTACCGGGACCACCGGAAGGGTCCCGGGGGTCCATCGGGTGGGGCCACCTATCCCGGAGGGCCCCATGGGCTGAAGTAGGAAGGGAACCAGCCCCTGGTGGGCTGGTGCGCCCCCCTTGGGCCCCCCATGCGCCTAAGGTTGGAAACCCTAGGGGTGGGGGGCGCCTCCCCTTGCCTTGGGGGGCAAGCCACCCCCTTGGCCGCCGCCCCCCTAGGAGATTGCATCTCCTAGGGCCGGCGCCCCCCTAGGGCCCCTATATAAAGAGGGGGGAGGGTGGGCAGCCGCACCCATGCTCTTGGCGCCTCCCTCTCCCCTTGCTACACCGCTCCCTCTCGCAGAATCTTGGCGAAGCCCTGCCGAGATCGCTGTTGCATCCACCACCACACCGTCGTGCTGCTGGATCTTCATCAACCTCTCCTTCCCCCTTTCTGGATCAAGAAGGAGGAGACGTCTTCCCAACCGTACGTGTGTTGAACGCGGAGGTGCCGTCCATTCGGCGCTAGGATCTCCGGTGATTTGGATCACGATGAGTACGACTCCATCAACCCCGTTCTCTTGAACGCTTCCGCTCGATCTACAAGGGTATGTAGATGCACTCATCTTTCTCGTTGCTAGATGAACTCATAGATGGATCTTGGTGAAACCGTAGGAAATTTTTTATTTTCTGCAATGTTCCCCAACACTTAATACACTAGATGCATGCTGGATAGCGGTCGATGTGTGGAGTAATAGTAGTAGATGCGGGCAAGAGTCGGTCTACTAATCTTGGACGTGATGCCTATATAATGATCATTTCCTGGATATCATCATGATTATTTCAAGTTCTATCAATTGCCCAACAGTAATTGTTTTCCCACCGTTTGCTATTTTTCTCGAGAGAAGCCACTAGTGAAACCTACAACCCCCGGGTCTCTTTTCATCATATTTTCCTTTGCGATCTATTTTCCTTTGCATTTATTTTCAGATATATTAACCAAAAATACAAACACACCTTGCTGCAATTTATTTGGTTCACGATCTATTTATCCTATCTACCACTTCTACCTCACGTTATTTGCCTATCTCGAGGCGTCGTACCCGAAAGGGATTGACAACCCCTTTAACATGTAGGGTTGCGAGTATTTGTTATCTATGTGCAGGTGTTGTTTACGTGGTGTGAGGAGGTTATCCTACTAGTTTGATAACCTTGGTCTCATCACTGAGGGAAATACCTGTCGTCGCTATACTGCATCATCCCTTCCTCTTTGGGGAAATACCGACGTAGTTCTAGTAGACATCACAAGGAATTTCTGGCGTGGTTCCCGGGGATGATCTTCAAAATCAACTAGGTTCCTAATAACAAATCTCATCTCCTCGCAATTTACATTATTTTCCATTTGCCTCTCGTTTTCCTCTCCCCCATTTCACAAAAATTTGCCGTTTTATTCGCCCTCTTTCTCGTTCGCTGTTTTTTTCATCAGATATGTTTTTGAGTGCAATCTTGTTGCGTAGTCATCATGACTCAAGAGAACACCAAGTTGTGTGATTTCTCAAATACCAACAACAATGATTTTATTAGCACTCCGATTGCTCCTCCCGCTACTAGTGCGGAGTCTTGTGATATTAATATTGATTTGCCGAATCTTGTCATGAAAATCAATTTGCCGGTATTCCTTATGAGGATGTCGTGTCCCATCTTAACACATTCATAGAATTATGCGATATGCAAAAGAAAAAATATGTTGACAATGATGTTGTGAATTTGAAATATTTCCTCTTTCATTGCGAGATCGTGCAAAAAATTGGTTTTCTTCTATGCCTCGCAATAGTATCGATTCTTGGAACAAGTGCAAGGGTGCTTTTATTATTAAATATTTTCCGGCCACAAAAATTATTTCCCTTAGAACCCAGATCATGAATTTCAAGCAACTTGAACATGAGCATGTTGCACAATCTTGGGAAAGGATGAAATTGATGCTAAGGAATTGCCCAACTCATGGGTTAAATCTTTGGATGATCATACAAAAAATTTATGCGGGATTGAATTTTGTTTCTCGTAATATTTTAGATTCCGCCGCGGGGTGTACTTTTGTGGAAATTACTTTGGGTGGAGCCACTAAATTGCTAGACAATATTATGGCAAATTACTCACAATGGCATACCCAAAGAGCTCCTACTAGTAAAAAAGTCAAATCGGTAGAAGAAATAAATTCTTTGAGTGAAAAAGTTGATGCTCTTATGAAGTTGGTTGCTAATAAAAGTGCTCCTGTTGATTTTAATGATGTGCCTTTGTCTACTTTAATTGAGCAAAATAGTGATGCCATAGATGTGAATTTTATCTCGCGACACAATTTCAATGACAATGCTTATAGAGGCAATTTTAATCCTAGGCCTTTTCCTAGTAACTCAACTAATAATTATGGTAATTCCTATGGTAATCCCACCTATAATAATAATAGAAACACCTCTGATCTTGAGAGCAATATTAAAGAATTTATCAATACGCAAAAAGCTTTCAGCACTTCGATAGAAGAAAAGTTGAATAAAATTGATGATTTGTCTAGAAGCGTTGACAGAATTTCTCATGATGTAGAAACTCTCAAGATGAAAAAAATGTGCCTAAAGTTGAAGAATCAATTAAAGCTCTTTAATTTTCTATGGAGGAAAGTAAGAAAATAACCGCTATGCTTAGAGCTAAAAGAGAATTTTTAGAAAGAGTGTTTTCTAGTGATTATTATCATAAAAGTGATGAAAATCTTAAAATGATTTGTGTTTCTTCTATTGATTCTTTGTTTAGTAAATTTAAGATTGATGAAAAAGGGACTAGAGAAGAGTCAACTTTAGTTAGAAGGCGTCCCTATGCTTTGGAGGGTGAAAATCTTGTTGAGAAAATTGATAAAAGTGGGTTTGAAGAGGTCAAGACTTTAACTAGTGATGTGCCCACTATTTTGGATTACAAAGACTTTAATTATCATAGTTGCTCTTTGGTTTATTATATTTCTTTGTTGCAATCCATGATAAATTCACCCCATGCTTATGAACAAAATAAAGCTTTTACTAAACATATTGTTGATGCCATGATGAAAGCTTTTGAAGAAAAGTTGGAATTAGAAGTTTCAATTCCTAGAAAATTGCATGATGAGTGGGAACCTACTATCAAAGTCAAGATTAAAAATTATGTGTTTTGCTTTGTGTGACTTGGGTGCTAGTGTTTCTACAATTCCGAAATCTTTATGTGATGTGCTTGGTCTTACCAATATTGAAGAATGCTCTTTAAATTTGCACTTGGCGGATTCTACTATTAAAAAGCCTATGGGAAGAATTAATGATGTTCTTATTCTTGCAGATAGGAATTATGTGCCCATAGATTTTATTGTTCTTGATATTGATTGCAATCCGTCTTGTCCAATTATTCTTGGTAGACCATTTTTGCATACTGTTGATGGCGTGATTGATATGAAAGAAGGCAATATTAAATTTCAATTTCCACTAAGGAAGGGAATGGAACACTTCCCTAGAACAAGAATTAAGCCACCATATGAATCAATCATGAGGGCATATTATGGATCTAGAACCAAAGATGACAACACTTAGATCCTATGTGTTATGCCTAGCTAGGGGCGTAAAACGATAACACTTGTTGGGAGGCAACCCGATGAATAAAATTTATTTTTGCTTTTTGTTTTCAGTTCTTGTGTGTTAGCACAATTATGCTACTGTTATGATTGTGTTTTTTGTGTTTTAGTTAGTGTTTGTGCCAAGCAAGGCCTTTGGAAAGATTTGGGTGAAAGTTGATTTGATCTTGCTGGAAAACAGAAACTTTTGCGCTCACGAGATTATTTTTCGTTTTTAATAGAAGAGTGATTTTGAGTGGATTATTTTTGCAGAATATTAATAGACAAATTTCTCACGTACAACAATTTATTTCAGAATTTTTGGAGTTAAGTATTCAAAATATTCAGATTGCTACAGTCTGCTCTGTTTTTGACAGATTCTGTTTTCTTTGCGTTGTGTGCTTGTTTTGATGATTCTATGGTTTTCTTTGATGAGTTTTTGCCATATAAAAGTTGGAATACAATATATATAATGCAAAAATAAAATAAGAATAGGTTGATATAGTACTTATAGTAGTGGTTTGCTTTCTTATACTAACGGATCTCACGAAGGTTTTGTTTGAGTTTTGTGTGATTGAAGTTTTCAAGTTTTGGGTGATCTTACGATGGATGAAGGAATAAGGATTAGCAAAAGGCTAAGCTTGGGGATGCCCGAGGCACCCCAAGATAATATTCAAAGAAGTAGCAAGAAACTAAGCTTGGGGATGCCCCCGAGTGGCATCCCCACTTTCTTCTAACAACCATTGGTATTTTACTTGAAACTATATTTGTATTCGTCACATATTATGAGTTTTGCTTGGAGCGTCTTGTATGATACGAGTCTTTGCTTGTTTTGTTTTGTGTTATAAGTCTTGAATCCTTGCTGGACACACCCTTTTGAGAGATCCAAAAATTATACTATGCCCTCTCCTATGCTTCACTTAAATTTTTAGAGCTATGGATTTGCTCTAGTACTTCACTTATATCTTTTTGAGCACGCTGTGCTTTGTTATTTTTGAAGAAATGCTCTCATGCTTCACTTAAATTTATTTGGGAGTTAGTAAAATTTTAAGAAATTCTATCTTGCTTCACTTAGATTATTTTGAGAGAAAGAAAAAAATTATGCTCATGATCTTCACTTATATTTGTTTGAGCTTATCAAAAGCAACATATGAAAATAGTCCCAAAGTGATAGATATCCAAGGAGGATATAATAAAAACTTTCATGAAGATCATTGGACAATATAAACTTGATTCTTAGTAATGATTTTGAGATATGATGATATGATATGTGAGTCATGTTGATGAGTAATTGTGTTTTAGTAAGAATATTGATGTTAAGGTTTGTGATTCCCTATGCAAGCACAAAAGTTAATAGTTATGCAATGAAATCTATATCCTACTTATGGTGCATTATTCGGTGTTACTTATGCTTAATGCTTGGGTATGAGATTTTTCGCCTTTTGGTTGGTCACTTCTCAATCCTTTTGCTAGCCTTCATTTTGCACTAAGTATGATCACTACTTGTGCATCCAAAACACTTTAAACCAGTTTTGCCTTATGAGTCCACTATACCTACCTATGTGCGGTATTTCCATGTCGTTCTAAGCATATTTGCATGTTCCATCTCTAATTTTCAAAATAAATTTCTCTTTTGTGTGCTCTACCGCTCGCGAGGCGGTGAAGGGTGACCAACATTTTCCATGCTAGATGTGTTATTCTCACGATGAGTGTTTATTCACTTGTCATTGCATGAGAGTACTGCAAAGGTATTAGGGATGCCCAGTCCCAAAATGAAAAATGAATTTACTTTATGTTGTCAAATAATAAATTCCTTGGAAAGTGTTGGTATGGAGGGCAACCGTGGATTCGGCTAGCCATGGAAAGTGAATGTAATGGTGGAAAAAGGAATAAACTTTATTTTCTGTTTGGGAACCGCCTATGATGTATCTATCATGGAAAGTATTGAGATCTCTAAGTCGTTTCGTTGGTGAGAAAAGTATGCCTCTCAAAATTATTTTTATCTCTCAATTTAAGCTTTGAGCTCTGGCACCTCTATAAATCCCTACTTCCCTCCGCGAAGGGCCTTTCTTTTACTTATGCAATTTTTATTTTTGAATTTGAGTCTCCATATTCTCTTATAAAGCACCAACTAAGGGGCAGTATGATCGTATTTCAGCATTGGGTGTAGCTAACATTCGTGCGTGTTTCATGAATGGATCAATGATTGAGCATAATGGGCTAGGGATAACTTAGTGTTGATATTTTGAAAGACATGGTTGCTTGTTGATATGCTTGAGTATTAAAGTCTTCACGTCAAAACTAGACTATTGCTTTGAATTATATAAAAGTCCATATGTCCATGCTATAAAGAAAAGAAATATGATGAACATGTTAGGCAGCATTCCACATCAAAAATTCTGTTTTTATCATTTACCTACTCGAGGACAAACATGAATTAAGCTTGGGGATGCTGATACGTCTCCAACGTATTTATAATTTTTGATTGTTCCATGCTGTTATATTATCATTCTTGGATGTTTTACAATCATTTTATAGTCATTTTATATCATTTTTTGGTACTAACCTATTGACATAGTGCCCATTGTCACTTGCTATTTTCTGCATGTTTTTACATCACAGGAAATCAATATCAAACGGAGTCCAAACGCAGCGAAACTTCTTGAGGATTTTTTTGGGCCAGAAGACATCCAGTGGGCCAAGGAAGCACTTGGGGTGCCTCAAGTGGAGCAGACACCAAGGCGCGCCAGGAGGCCCAGGCACGCCCTGGTGGGTTGTGCCCACCTCGGGTTCCCCTTGAACCTCCACCCCAATATTCCATAAACCCTAGGGGAGTCAACAAAAATTAATTCCAGCCGCCACAGAGTCTAGAACCACCAGATCCAATCTAGACACCATCACGGAGGGGTTCACTACTTCCATTGGTGCCTCTCCGATGATGCGTGAGTAGTTCTTCGTAGACCTACGGGTCCGTAATTAGTAGCTAGATGGCTTCCTCTCTCTCTCTCTCTCTCTCTCTCTCTCTCTTGATTATCAATACAATGGTCTCTTGGAGATCCATATGATGTAAGCCTTTTTGCGGTGTGTTTGTTGGGATTCGATGAACTTTGAGTTTATGATCAGATCTATGTTTTTATCCATGAAAGTTATTTGAGTCTTCTTTGATCTCTTATATGCATGATTGCTTATAGCCTCATATTTCTTCTCCAATATTTGGTTTTTTTGGACAACTTGGTATATTTATCTTGCAATGGGAAGAGGTGCTTTGTAGCGGGTTTGATCTTATGGTGCTTGATCTCAGTGATAGAAGGAGAACTGACACGTATGTATCGTTGCTACTAAGGATAACAAGATGAGGTCTATATCTACATAAATAGATAAATGGATCTTGTCTACATCATGCCATCATTCTTATTGCATTACTTCGTTTCTCCATAAACTTAATACACTAGATGCATGCTGGATAGCGGTCGATGTGTGGAGTAATAGTAGTAGATGCAGCCAGGAGTCAGTCTACTAATCTTGGACGTGATGCCTATATAATGATCATTGTCCGGATATCGTCATGATTATTTGAAGTTCTATCAATTGGCCAACAGTAATTGTTTTCCCACTGTTTGCTATTTTTTCTCGAGAGAAGCTACTAGTGTAACCTACGGCCCTCGGTTCTCTTTTCATCATATTTGCCTTTGTGATCTATTTTTTTTGCATTTATTTTCATATCTATTAAACCAAAAATACAAAAATACCTTGCTGCAATTTATTTATTCCGCGATCTATTTATCCTATCTACCACTTTTACCTCACGTTATTTGCCTATCTCGAGGCGCCGTACCCGAAAGGGATTGACAACCCCTTTAACACGTCGGGTTGCGAGTATTTGTTATTTGTGTGCAGGTGTTGTTTACATGGTGTGAGGAGGTTCTCCCAAGGGTTCGATAACCTTGGTCTCATCACTAAGGGAAATACCTACTGTCACTATACTGCATCATCCCTTCCTCTTTGGGGAAATACCGATGTAGTTCTAGCAGATATCAGAGACCCTTCAACGAAACTGTGTGCGATGCAATAATCGCAAACGGTGGTGTAAAAACCCGTCAAAAAAGGTGCAAAATGTTTACGATGACGGATGCATCAAACACGGTTCAGATTTTTGTTGCGTGTGCGATTCAGGGCATATGATTTAGTTCAATTAACTGTTTGTGATGAGGGTGAACAAAAGAAACAGGATGCCAGATGAAGGCGTGTGCGATGTAGAGCATACAGTTCACTTGGATGAACTGTTTGTGATGAGGCGGATCAACAGAAATGGGCAGCCAGATGAAGGTGTGTGCGATATACGTCATACAGTTCACTCGGATGAACTGTTTTCATTGAGCCAAGAGAACAGAAACGATTCAATTTAACAAGATGTGTGTGATACGCGGCAAACAGGTCTGTAATCCGAAATGTGTGGGAAGACCGATAACAACACAAACGATTCATGTTAACAAATCGTGTGTGTTGTGAGAAAACGATTGCTGGTATACAATTGTCAGTGATTGATGAAATCATCACCGACGGGTTCCACTGTTTAGTCCATGTGCGATGTGATTTGCTCTGTCTATAGAGCATCAACATATATATACTTAAAAAGACAGCATTGCATAACCAAATTAAGCATACAATTATACAAGTGACTGCACACATAACATTTTCACACGCCAAAGTAAGAAATTACATGCATAATAAACTAGGAGAAACGAGGATCTAATCATCTACTTCTTATTGCGATGACGCTTGCCATTGCTTTGCTTCTGGCTGGATCCCTAGCTGTTTTGGGGAAGGAGGCACTTCCTCATGTCAATGATCCGCCTATACATGTCGTAGCACGTGTACGCCTCCCTTGGCCGCGTACAAATGTGAGCTTTGTCGAGTTTCTCCATCTAGACCGAGTGCTAGGCATGCTTGTCCTTGTTGCAGGAATCCTTCATTTCTCTCTCCTCCACATAGGCAAAATTGCCATGTAAGCAAGCTATAAGCCCACTTAGCAGCATGGCGGACCAACCATGTGAGGTGTGAAGTGGCTTCGCTCGTGTGGGGGACAGAGGCCATCCCGCGCGGGCGCTAGGTCTGAGAGGACAGCCTTGTCGTCTGTGTGTGACCTCTATGTGGCAACCGTTCGCTCCCCACTAGCCTCTTCGTGTATCGTGGCAACCATCCACCGCCTCTCCGCCTTTCTCTCTCGATTTGGAACTGTTGTCGCATGCTCTTCCTCCCTCCATTTTCCTTCACCTTTCCTTCTGCCATTGTTTGATCATCTTCTCCATTGAGGAAACAGGCCGGAAACGACCCCGTTATTCTTGCCCCGGTCTGAAAGATGACGTGGTGGAGGAACTCATTGATCATAGCAATGTCATCACCTCATCTAGCATGGCACGTTCGTTCAAGTCCATTCTGGACTCAACAAATAACATCATTGCAAAGAACCCGAGGGTTAAGGAGCGGTTTGATCTCCCCTATCTTCTTCGCCATGACGCTGGTCGCCGGCGCGGGGACGACGGAAGCCTCGCCTCGTGCAAGTTGATGCCGGTTGATAATGATACGTGTGATGTTAAGATGTCATCGCTTGAGGGTAAGGCTTGGGTAGGCACAAATGTGTACACTCGTCACAGGGTTCCACTTCCAAAAATCACAGACTGCCCTGAGGTTGAGCACACAGATGATCTACGTACGTTCAAATACGGTCATGGGGATTGTCATCTATGGAAGATGGCAATTTGTCGAGTTCCCAACCGCTCTTGGGATTCCAAGAACTATGAAATTGTTGCTATCTTCGGCAAGCTTGTCGTCGTCCTTACTTCCACGCCTCGATGGATATTGCTCAAAAATCAATTTCTATACACGGATGAGTATTGTGATGCAATTCAATACGAGGGTCTTGTGTTTGCTACCACCACTCGTGGCACTATTCTTGCATGGAATCCTTATGATTTCAGTACTTTTGTCTTCCACCCTAATTATAATTGTTTCATCCACATGCATGCGGGTTAGCTAGTTTCCCTTTACTAATTAAACTTCTTGTGTTTCCAAGGTCCTATGAACATTCCACCACCTATACTTGAAAAAAAATATAACCAAGGGGGAGATGATGATGGTGATGATCACGAGCATGATGACGAGCGGGACCTATATACTCAGTGGCGCCTGGCAACTTATTTCGATGGATCACCTCTTCTTGTATGTATACAGGGCACTGCTGATGTTACTAACAAAGCAGGTGTTGTCTCCCATGGTCACACTCTTCGGACCTATTACAACATCCGTTGCAGGGTATTCGGGATGGATACTCGTGTGCTAGTGCCAACACCTTCTCCCTGGTTCAGTATTGATAGTCTTGGAGAAAACTCGCTCTTCCTTGGACAAAACTATCCAATGATGGTGAAAGGCGATCGAGCTGCTGTTGACACAACGTTACTACTGTTTATGAGAAGCAACTGTATCTATACCTCGGACATTGCTATGCATATGGTTCCCTACCCTTGCTATCACAATATGCGTCCTATAGGCCGCTTCAGCCTGGATGATCAGTCCCGCGTTGGTCTCGAGATTGACAATAGCAGGCCCTTCCAAGAGAATCAATTATGGTTCAAAACAAGCGTTTCCAACGCCGAGGATTGGTTGAGCTGAAATTCATTTCATCGCTTTGTTATTTGTTGTGTGAGAAAAACTTTAGTATTTACTAGAATATTTTGTTGGAAATAATCTATAATCCAACATGTATCCTCGTTGTCGTTGTGTGTTGATGACTTGTTGTATATAATCCAACGTATATTGTTTTTTCTATTTGGATGATTAATGATGCCCCTTTATTGCTTAACTAAAGCATGTCACGTATCTATTGTTGGTCTAACGCTCACGGTTCAAATAAATAATCTGTTTGGGATATTGGTTCCCAATTATTAATAATCTCTCATTTGTAATTAGATAAAGTTTACATCAAAACTAGTCTCAAAATTAACCAAAAAAAAGGTACAATGCAACTTTGTATTGGTGTCCATATGAAAACACGGTAAGTTTCATGAACTTCAAATAAGTTTTGGATGTACTAGAATTTAAAAATCAAGATTCTCATTGTTTGAAATTTGTTGCACGGGGAGTAAACATGCATCCAGTGAGACACATGTGTTTTTGCAATCCATTTAGGTGCACTGTCACGTGTGCATGTAGCTCGAATTTGATTTTTGCACATTATACCCATAGAAAATCAATCAATTAATGTATTAAAACGTCTTAATGATCTCTGATTTTTTTTAAATTAAAACATACCTCCTTTGGTAACATATATATGTTCGACGCAGGATAATTAATTTAACATGCATCATAACTGCGGTGGATTCGTGGTGTGTGTGGGTGTGAGTGTGTCTCGGGGTGGCGGGTGGCTCGCAGTACATCACGAATTGTGAGCCATCATGTGGGTTGACCGTTTTGTTAGGTAGGCCGGTGCCACATCAGAGTCTTGAATTCATAATTTAAAACATTACACAACCTTCTCATACATACATGTTTTGGCCACATGTAGTCGATGCTATACGACACTCGATACTCACGTGTGACTCTTTCAGTCGGCCCGCGAGGTCGTCGTCCATCACTTTGACGAACAGCCGGTAACGAGGTTAATCTAAAAGGCAGGTATATCAATGTTTGCAGCCGAGTGACGGTGGCGCGGTGTTTGACATTCATTCTCATTTCTTGCATGGGGCCTAAGCATGCAAACAAGGACACGAATTTGAATTTTCAACCAATTTATATGCATTAGAGCATGTGCCTGTAGTACAAATTTGAATTATGCATATAAATGCATTGAAAACTCAATTAATGTATAAAAATGTCCAAATGAACTCCGAAAAATTCCAAATTTGAACACAACACTCCTATTGTTCTATGTTGACACTAGAGAAAAAATTGAAAGCAATAACAGGCAACGGATATCGTTTTGTCCCCAAAGGTGGCACGTTCCCTACCGAAACCATGAGGCTTTTGTTGTGAGAAGCTCTGGTTTGTGAGAAACGTATACCCAAACCTGTCCCAAATGGGACAAAAAATTTACCACGGCATGTTAATGCCGCTCCATGATAGCATGCCAAGTTTTATGAAATTTCGGAAGAGTTTTGGATTTACTAGAATTTAAAAAGCAGGTATCTTAATGTTTGCGGCTGAGTGACGATGGTAGGGTGTTTGACATTCATTCTCATTTCTTGCATGGGACCTAAGCATGCAAGCAAGGACACAGATTTGAATTTTCAACCAATTATTATGCATTAGAGCTTGTGCATGTAGTTCAAATTTGAATTATGCACATAAATGCATTGAAAACTCAATTAATGTATAAAAATGCCCAAATGAACCCCGAAAAAAATCCTAAAACTAACACAACACTCATGTTGTTCTATGTTTTTACCACTGCCCCAAATGGGACAATATTTTTCCCACTACATGTTGATGTCGTTCCATGCTAGCGTGTCAAGTTTCATAAATTTCAGACGCGTTTTTGATTTACTAGAACTTAAAAACCATGTATCTCAATGTTAGCGGCCGAGTGACGATGGCAAGGTGTTTGACATTCATTCTAATATTTTGCATGGGACTTAAGCATGTAACCAAGGACACACATTCCAATTTTGAACCACTTTATATGCACTGGAGCATGTGCATGTAGTACAAATTTGAATTATGCACATGAATGCATAAAAAACTCAGTTAATGTATAAAAATGTCCAAGCAAACCCCGAAAAATCCCGAAAAATGACACAATACTCGTGTTGTTCTATGTTGGCACGAGAAAATTTTAGAAAGTAAGAAAAGGGAACATATATCGTTTGTCCCCCAAGGTGGCACGTTCCCTACTAAAACCATCTGGCTTGTTGTGAGAGAAGCTCCGATTTGCGAGAAGCTTATACCCAAACCTGCCCCAAATGGGAAAATATTTTTACCACGTCATATCGATGCCGTTCCATGATATCATGTCAAGTTTCATGAATTTTAGCTGAGTTTTCGGTTTACTAGAATTTTAAAACCATGTATCTCAATGTTAGCAGTCGAGCGATAGTGTCAAGGTGTTTGACATTCATTCTCATTTCTTACATGTGACCTAAGCTTGCAACCAAGGACAAATATTTGATTTTGCAACCCGTTTTTATGGACTGGAGCATGTGATTTAATTTTGAATTGTGCACCTGAAATGGCTAGAAAACAAATTTAATGTATAAAATTTCCAAAAGAACCCTAAATAATTCCAATTTTTGTACGGCACACATATAGTTGCATGGTCATTGCAGATAAAAGGTCTAGCAATCCAAACACCGTGCATTGCCACTGTGACCCTATTATGTAATTCAAATCAAAATGAAAAATCAAGTAGATCCCACACAGTTTATTATCACCAACCGTGTGAGATGTAGTACAAAATATCCTGGAGCACCGTCGGTGTATAGTACGCCTATGGCTTACGCGAGAAGGTGCGTTGGCTACAGTCCGCAGCTTGCGTGTCAAGCACACTAGCTCGCTCCCCAAATACTCCCGCCTCTGCATCCCTCGCAATCTCGAAAATATTTTCTTGCCCTTGATCCAAATTTTCAGTAGCCCCGCCTTGTTACTCCCACCTAGTAAAATTTTCAGTTGCCGCGGTATTTCCTCAAACACCACCTTACCCCCCCCTCCACACACACCACACACTCCCAAAAACCTCCGCTCACCGACACACACCACCCCCATAACCATTGGTAGGTCACCGCCATCATCGCCGCCTCCATCCTCAACCTCTGCCTGTGTGTCGGGGAGCTCGAGGAGCCAATGGCCCAAGAGAGGTTTATCGCGGCCTCTTCGCGCGACGCCGGTGAGGTGGCCGCCGAGGTGTCCCCATCATCCTCTATGGGCTCTTTATCGATCTGTTGCCGCCGGTCCCCCGATCCGCCTACCGCCGCACCACTATGCCGGTTTGAGGACTTCTCTGTCCTTCCTCGGACCCGGTAGCCGATGAGGTCCTACCTCGGGGTTCGGCAGCGGCGGTGGGGGACGTGGGTTGCCAAGATTACAGATTAGGAGACCCACACCCGTCGGTGGCTCGGTAGCTTCCACATGGCCGAGCTCGCGGCCATGGAGTACGACCGCTGGCAGGTCCGCTATCACGGCGCGGAGGCTAGGCTCAGTTTCCCCTTCGGCACACGTCTGGTCCACCTTGTTCCGCTGGAGCCAGGGGTGGTGAGCTCGGCTATGGCGCGGGAGGACCGCGAAGCGTGGGAGAGCCTTGAGGCCGAGGCCGCCGCCGAGGCCTACATGCAAGATCTTCGCTGGCAGCACCCGGAGCTCATGGAGGCGGAGTGGGCGATCTTTGCCGGCACGGGGGCTGGCAAGGTTATCGCGCTCTCCCCCGCTGACGAGGTCGAAGGTGGCGAGGACGGCGACGCGGAGGGCGGCGAGGTTATCACGCTCTCCTCCAATGACAAGGTCAAAGGCGGCGAGGACGGTTGCGCAGAGGGCGGCGAGGTTATCGCGCCCTCCTCCGATGACGAGGTCGAAGGCGGCGAGGACGGCGGAGCGAAGGGCGTCGAGGTGGGCGGCGAGGACGAGGAGATCGATGTCGACCAGTGGAGGAGTGCCTTCCCCAACGACCCCGATGATGGCACCGGCCCGGACCCGGCTCGTGGCACACCGTACCTGACGAGGAAGGATTGGCTTGACCTCTACTTCAACCAAAAGTAGTTTAGCTTAGTTTAAATTTATGTTTTATGTTCGGTTATGCAAAACTATCTATGTTTATATTTGAATGCATGCTACTTTCGGTTGAACCTGCTTTGAACTTGATCAAATTGAAGTTTACAACATTAAGTTTAGGGGATCGACTAGAAACGGCCAAAAATTGCTGAAGTATATCCACTAAGGGTTTTAGTCCTTTAACTTTTAAAGGATCGATTAGAGATGGTTTTATGTCTTGTTTATTTCAGTTCTTCACAATATGATGCTCTATATGTGCAACTATTTGTTGTGCAATTCAGTTTCATCAATAACAATTTCAGCAATACCATTATGAATTATGATATTTGGTTGTTGTTAAGGATATTGCAGTTAACATGCCTTTTCATTTTTTAACAATAAATAGTGTACTTTAGACTTGCACAATACCAGTTTGAATGACTATTTGCTTGTTTATAAATGTTATGCCTGATGCAGTTAACACACCTTTCCACTTCTTGTTTTGCTTAACTAGTAGGCTTAAGCCTGTACACTGAAGCTATCATTTTGCAATTGTTGTTTAGCTTCTAATATTAACTTGGTGCTTTTAGGTACACATGTCATTGCCAAAGATCCACACTTCGACCCTTTCTACGTTTGGGCAATGAGATATTCATGAACCAGCATCAAGTGAGGAAACTGGTAAAGATTGTTATTAAAATGAGTCAACAAATGTCAATCAAACTATTTGTTTACACTTTATGCAAGACAACAGTGAACTACATGATGGTAAGTAAGAACCGTGTAGCCTTCTTTTTACTGCCCGTAATGAGTTGTGTTAGATGACAATGTCTGAATTTTTTTTCCTTTGCAGTGGATCCTGAAGTAGTTTTCTCAAGATTACCTCTCAAACTACATGATTGGTGGCCGGCCATCAAGGTTGGACTAGAGTCGTGTGTGCCTTCTGCATCTAGGAGAGCACAATAGGGTCATTTCGCTTCACCTTGTTCAGCAACCAGAATGTATGTCGCCTCTTTCTTTACCATCTGTAATAGTACAAGTATAGAACACTGGTTCATCATTCTTTATTTGGTGCTTACGTAATTCTTAAAAATATGTACCTGTGAATTGAATAATGCATTGGTTGTTTGAACCTGATGGATATGAATAACGCTATAGCCTGCTTTCAAGTTTAAATTAGGTACAATTTTAAATATCAGCAATTAAATTAGGGCGAAATTATGGTGTGCAGGTCATTACGGTGCACACGGTTAATAAAGCACAGCGTGTGCGATATACATCATAATCCGACACGGTTCATGGAGTGGAAACGTGTGTAACAATGCACACAGTTGCTGTTTGCAAAGCGTGTGTGATGTCCGACACTATCATATACGGTGCAGGAAAACTAAATGTGTGTGAATGTCTACCTATCATACACGGTTTATAATCATGAACTGTTTGTGATGTATCAGGCATTGTAAACGTACAGTCAATTTGATACGTGCCTAGAAAACTCTTGTACCTGGAATCTGCCTGGTTTTAGGTAAAACCACAAAACTCCAACTGCGATGGCAATGCGAGCACAAACGAGTAGCAAGGATGAAGCGTTTCAGATATTTGAGACATCGGAAACGGTTATATAGGGGCAACTGTATGCATTAAGGCTCCCTATCCCCGACGGTTTCTGGGTTGTGTGGGAAAGACCCCCCTATCGCCCACACTCACTTGGCGACGGTTCCAAATACCGTTGCGAAAAGGGGTTAAAAACCATGTGTAGCACCGACGCATACCAGTGACATTTCTGCGACAAATAATTCGGGATAGAGGGTCTAGTAAGGTAATGGCCTCCTTCACAATGCTCATTTCTTGACAATTTAGAATGAGAGAAATGCAAGAGTCTTTCGCCACAAATCTGCATGACCTACAGTCCTGCTTGATATCATCAACAAGAGGGAACTCTACGGACTATTGCTGACGCGAAACATCTTTTTTTGAGACAAATGGTGCCTAAAAAGTAAAACCAAGGATGTAATATTTTACCTTTTTTTATGGGATGTAATATTGTACTTTTAGATATGTAAACATTGTCTAAATTCTTCTTAATTAATTGATGGGTCTATATAGGGGAAGAAAGAAAACGATCTCACGAACGCCGCTAGGAGGCTTCATTCCGCCGCCGTCCTCTAGCGGCTCTCTTCTGTCGACGACCACGGTCGTCAGTGGTGAGGAAGGTCGCCGGATTCATGTGTTTAGATCGTTTTAGCCATTAGTAGTTTAGGTTTTGGGTTGTTTATCGTCTTGCCTTCGGCGGCAACGATGGCAGCGCTGAATAAAGATTCTTCAGATCCTAGCCTCGCCAGGCGATCGGTCCTATGGTTGGGGATGAATTTGGAAACCAGACTGTTCAAGCAAGGATGGTGCGGCGGCATCCTTGTGGTGGACCTGTGTCCTCGGACTCCGTCGTTGCAATGGTGTCTTCCTCAGCATCGGCGTGGAGCTTGAGGGTAGTCCAGCAGCGGATGCGGATTATTGTATGCATCAATGGCATTTAGAAGATGATGGATCATGTGTTGGGTCTGTGGATCATGCGGATTGTGGTCATGTGGGAGTGCCAGTTCTGAAGTTTGCTGCCATGTCCGGTGTTCTCTGATCTGATTCGTTCAATGGTAATGGTGTCGCATTTGGCGAGCCACCTTGAAGGTCTGCAAAGTTGCATATATGCGTTGAAACCGTGTCGAGCTCGGGCGTGGAGGTGACCAGTCATGTTTTCTTTTGATGGCTGTTGTGGTGGTGCCAGAGGCAGGTAACGGACGTTGGTGTCAAGCTCATAGGGTTCTTCGGTCTTGTTTGTAATTTTACTTCTTGGCTAATCTTTTGTGTGCAAAGGCTAGTGTTTTGCTTTTTTTCGGGTAAAAGTCTATTACTCACATCATACAAGATTACAATCAATGTCGTTGAGCTCAATGGTCTCTGGAGGTCCAGACCCAAACCAGGTCTTTGTTCTACCCTCCACACGAGCAAAATTTGTCAAAAAATTACTAACTTTATTTTGGGAGCGACTAACGTGAATAATACTAGTTCCACGAAGACTAATCAAGTGCTTAATCTCATTCACCAGTGACGGGTAAGTGATGTACCCGTATCGCTTGACTGAATCATCTTTACAGCTACTAAAGTGTTTTGTTGTCTTTTCAGTTCTGCCGGTCAGTATATCTATGGTTTATGTGATATAAATGAGACATATATTACCATGAAAAAAATGGATGGGTCAATATTTTGCCTTCATTTTTAAAAAATGTACTATATATGCCATACAGTGTTTATGTCCAGCTAAGAGACGGGCCCTTTCCTAAGATGGTTTTCCGCCCTGTAACCGATGTAAACAGGCTTATTGATATGCCTATATTTTTGGAAGAGCGACGTCGACAGTTTGTATCGGCCAGAACGTACTACATGACTACGACCGCTTCATAAGGGGTGCTATCTGTCTAACCAGCCGCTTATAAATTAGTGGAGCGTTGCAGTACGACGAAAGTACATTTCTACACCCGGGAGCAAATGCTCCTGCTATAAACAGTAAAATTTAAAAAATAGAAAAATTATTCAAAAATTGATTTTTTTTACATACTTTCACAAATGTTTGTTGCGCATGCAAAATTTCATCGTGAAATCACATTGGTGAAAGGCATGTAAAAAGAACAAAATCAAAACTCCAAAATGCTCTTGTAAGTAATATTTTCAAAACATCGATTTTGTTTTATTACCACATCTTCTATCAATGTGATTTTGCGACGAAAATTTGCATGCACATCAAACATTTGTAAAAGTATGCCATAAAAATATTTCAGAATTTTTTAAATCATTTTTAATTTATTTGATGTTACTGTTTGCACCAGGAGCATTTGCTCCTGGGTGTAGAAACTCCACGTCCGGAGTACGGCCACTACTGTGGTTGTTTGAAACCTCCGAGCGATGCTCGAACTAAAGACAGTTTGGGCAGATAACGCCGCTTAATTAGCGCGTACGTAAGGCCGTGCGTTTCTTTTGCAGGATCAGACAGCGCCAACTGCGAAAGCATGGAAATGTGGCATGGACGACAGCTTGCGCGGACAAAGGAGCGGACGTGTACAGGCGCATCGTGCGTCCAGCTTTCCTAGGATAGAGCTCCAAAAATCACGATGGCCTCGCTAGGAGCTTGTATCTGTGTATACAATGTACAGATAAATCATTTTTTTCTCACAAAAAAAGTAGATCATTCTTTTTACATTTTATTAGATAAATACACTAGTTGTTAATTTAGTACTACTGGCAGTTCATTTTTTTTTTCATTTATTTACTGTCGGAACTGCTGTTACGATCCATCTGCTGACCAGCCAACCTCACCTCCTCCCGAAAGGGAGGCCGTGTTAAACTTGTTTTATATGTGCGATATAGAGTCAATTACACGGGTGATGCTAAAAGTTGGCATAAACGGTCACTTTAGTACTAGAACTTGCGGCATACATTGAACTGGTGCAAAAACTTGGCTCGACGTGCAAATACGATACTAATCATGTTTCTATACACCGGTGACGCTGCCGGGTCATGCTAGCATGGCATCAGGCCCACTGTCAGTGACCCCATGGTGGAGTTGTGGCGTGTGGCATGCTCCTTTTGCGAAAAACCCCTTTAATTTTAATTTTTCATTTTTTACGGAAAGGCCCCTGTAGGTGTAAACTAATTGTATGTGGGGCATCGGGTGGGTTTCATCTGTGAGCCAACATCACAAAAATTATCAGAATTTTAAAAACAGGTCGCCCATCATTCTAACTGGAGACATCAGGATAACCCACGTGCGTAGCTAGCCAACAAACTGACATAACAATTCATGTCCTATTAGGATAGTGACCATTTATATCTTTTAGCTAAATGATATGAACTCCAGAATTTTATTCGAAGAAAAAAAAGACAGGGCAGAGGGGTTTCAACCCAGCGACCTGATAGATACCATACCAGCAGGAAGAACTACCAATACAGCCACTGGCTCGGCTTAGCTAGAACGGATTTTTAGCATCTATGTCTACGACAGATCGCCCGCTGGACAAAACCAGACTACAGTTCGAGCGACGGATTTTAAACGTATTATTTTTTCTTTTCATTTTTCCAAATTTGTAAATTATAATTACAATTATAGTTGTGAATATGTATTTATTTGAGAGTCCATAGTCTGCTGGCACACTAGGCTCATATTTTTTCCATACATATAGTTATATTTGTTTTAAATACATTTTTTATAAAATACATAAACTTTATTAAAATGCATGAACAGTTTTAAAACACCATAAAAAGTTAAAGCATGAACACTTTTATATAAAACATTAATATTGATTAAAACCATTTTATTTTTGAACTTATATGATCGATTTTTCTAAATATATCTTCTATTAATTTAAATGCACAAACTTATTAAAATTATACAAATAATTCATAATTTAATTTGATGGATTTTCTAAATTAATACGTGAACAATTTTAGTATATTTTATTGTATATTATTTATATTGTAATTTATATTTAAGAAAATCAAAAATGAAAGAAACTAACAGAAATTGTAGCCCACGGGCAGGTTCTGCTATAGACAAAAAAACTACAACAATTCTACATAGGCTCTAGATTCCATAACTTGGAGTGGCACGCCTTCCTTCTTTTACACGGGTCGCTGGTTAGAAACCCGTAACTGGATTGAAATTCTTAATTTATGTTATTTAGTGTGAAGATATAAACCTCACATATGCTTGTGTGTAATCAACTTAACTCTGGGCTGGGTGCTAGCCATGCGTGCGTGGTTGACCGAGGTCTATACCTGACACGGGCCTTTTATGAGAAAAAATAATAATATAAAAATACAGTTGTTTCTTGAAAAAAAGAGAGAAAAAATACAGGCGTTTCTTAAAGAAAAAAATGCCACAGGCCCAATTCAGTTCTTCACCATGCAGTCACTGACATCATATGTTGTCATGCCCCGTCAGCATCATCGGTGTATACAAACGCGATTAGCACCGTATTTACACGTTCAAGCCAAGTTTTTGCACTACTTTAATGTATGCCGCAAGTTCTAGCACTAAAGTGACTGTTTACGTCAAGTTCTAGCATCACCGGTGTAATTGACTCTGCGATATAGGAAGTCAAGGGATATGCTTCCTTCCGAAAAAGAGAGGGACAAATGGATACGTGTGTCCACCGATAACCCAAGAGGTGCGACACACTTGCATGCGCACGTACGTGGTGGGTGAGGTGCGTCGTTTGAGGAAAGACCCAAGTACCGCTTGGCATAGCACAAACGGTTAGCTATCTTCTTACAGGTAAACCAAAGATGATGAAAGACCCAAGCACCGCTTGGCATAGCCAGCTATCTTATACGTATCTTACAAATAAACCAAAGATGATGCAAAACCAAAGCGTCTTTATGCGGAGGGGGGCGGTGCAGCTCGGCATCATGCACGCTTCCCTCGCTGCCTTGTGGTTCACATGGCAATGCGGGTGCCAGCTGCCTTATATCTGGGTATTTCTTTTGTACTCCTGCAGTCCTGCTTATTTTCTTTTATTAACGTAATCAAAGATATTAGCGTCAAAAGATGTGTCATTTTGTTTTGAAGCAACGGTGGATGGAGGTCTCTCTGTTGGCGGCTTTGCACATGATGCACACCATGATTCCACTAGAACATAAAGGCGCGTTGCCGCGCTCGTGCATTTTATTGGAAGAACAATACAAATATATGAGAAAATATGGACATAACAGAAAGAGAGAGAAAATACATTAGTCCAATACTTCAACATAAATGATTGAGCATTATTGAACCTTTCGCAAGCGAACAAGGCACAAAGGAATGTTTTGGGAGGATGGACTGATCTGATGCGTTCATACATTGAATCAGATCCGCAAGTGATGAAAGGTACTATGTTGATTATGTTTGTGCTTTTCAATAAACAGTCAAAGATGACCCACAAACAAACATAATATATAGACACAAGGTAACAGTATAAAAAGGATGAACACATAAACTGTCGTTCACTTAATTTCTTTAGCATATCACATATAATCAGCGGGAAGAAATTGTTTAAAGTAACATTCGAAATAAGCGTCAAGGATGCAACCTCTTTTCTTTTCTTTTGAAAAAAAAAGAAGAGAGAGACTTCTACCTTGTATATTCAAAACTGACCAATGGTCAGGAATACAAACCACTGAAGTTTTTCTCCTCACTAAACATAAAAGCTTCAACAGAAAAGAACAAATCAAAGGCAATACATAATGTGGTTGGAACAATGAAGCGTGTAATATACAGAGAGATGGATGTGTAGTGAAAAGGCTCAATTATCTCTATTATAGACATGAATATTACACAGAAGGCAACATGGTAAAGAAAAAAGGTAAATAATGAAGTGTATTATAGCTCCTGTAATCTCTCTTTTTGTCCGACAAGTTATAAATAGTTGAGCAGTAGCAAGGGGGAAACCATATATCTTTAGTTGGGAATAGCACCAAACAAAAGGAAGTTATGTAAAGCTGGATTGTATTAAAACACCACTCATCTCATGGAAACAAACATCATATGGAGTCCATCATAATTAGCTTCAGTTCATCAAAGTGATCTAATAAACCTGGTAACTGCAGAAAATTGCCACCTGCGATTACAATAGTATGGTCAAACTTTTTGGTAGGGCACAAAAGATAATTATCACATCAAATTCCTGGCAGTATACTTCGCTTTGGAAGGCCGTGTGGACTATAGCATGTATTGAGCTCTACTTTCTACCACAAGAAGCTTAGACAGTGGAAAACCATTAGGGCAAGTTACTTACCGTGATAAATTATCCATGAGATGTCCATATATTTTTTTAAAGTTGTACGCTCTCTATGTCAACCTATGGTCTGCTAATATAGAGGAATAAAAGAAGAGATGGAGGATATGAATACAATGAACCTGTTGCTTTGGCTCAAGAAGCAGTAAAGTAGTAGCTTCTTCTTTTTAGACTAATTGATTCTTGGTTTGGTGTTGTATGAGCTTGCTACGTGAAGTTCGTTCTGTAAACTTTTCTTTAAAGATTAAAGGAGCTCCTGTCCATTGTTTAAAAACATTTGTTATAACTTTTAGAAATAACATGTGAATGGACAATATCCTCTGAGTATAGTTTAGAAATTCTGAGTCCCTTGTTGTTTATATATCAACATATCTACATCAACGAAAAATAAATCTGGATTTCAGTTTTAGTGAGGAAGTGCAAAATATAGCAAACAATCAGCTCAAACAGTAATTATGAATTTATGATGCTGTTTAAAAAAATAGTCATGTTCATGGTTGCACCATTTGGATATTTGCAAATGTCCTACCATTCAACACAAAAGAGATGGATATATCTTTGCGTCATCCTAAGCAAATAAACAGTACCTACAATTTTGTTGACAAAATGCAGTTATATATCAATGTCCTAGCTTGCAACTATAGTTAATAGCAAATGTAACAGTAAGCAGTCTAGATTATGTAGCCTTATATTGTATTGCAGACTTGCAGTAACATCAGTTAAGGGAGCCTTTGGTTCTAGTAGTACATATCCAATCATGAGTTTTATTTCTTTTGCCGCAGATATCCAACAAGATAAAAAAACAGGATTGATGGAATTTGGAGATATTAAACCAGGAAGAATTGATACGAAGAATGGTTATTAAATCATCTAGCCAAACTAATTAAAACTTTCATCTAGCCAACCATATCTGTAACACACACATCGGACAAAGATGGTCACGGATTCTAGACTACTATGGAGGACAAACACTTGATAAACATATTTCAACAGATCAAGCAAAAATTGGTTCTCCGCAAGGAATAATTTAATAACAAGTAGCAGCTTTGTTTTTTGAAACAGAGCAGCAGCTTGCAATCCATGGAAGGCTGGCACACATCAAATCAACCAAGGATCACGGAACTGGAGCTGCGTTCAATATAGTGCTGCTAGGTTTTGGACATCAACTCCTTGCCAATGGAAGGGGCAGTCGCTACTTCCAGCCTGAACGGGGCGCCCCATCTACTCCCTTAATCTCCATTCTTACCTCCTCTCCTATCTTGTTCATCCACACCCTTCCAACATACGAGTAGAACCTAAGGATTAGGTCGCATGCACCCGTCGTCGTCCTATCGGTGAAGTCCTGTCTTTTTCGTTGCGTCCCTTCCGTACGGAGCGGCCATCGCCGCCGCCTGCAGAGAGAGAGAGAGAGAGAGGTGTGTGTGGAAGGGGAGCAAGCGTTCATGGGTGTCGAAATGAAAACAACAACAAGGGGCTACAGAAGAACAGTACCGCACTGGCGCGCATGCTGTCGCGCAGCAAATGCTCGCCCACGGTAGAACGCCGGTGCATCGAGGACGAAGGAAACCGGCACATAGAGGAGGAACAAACGGCGGCGGCGGCGAGGAACAGAGAAACTGTTCGCCTGGAGAGGAGGGATAGCGCTGGAACATGTACGACATGGGCCATCCAGCTGGATAGAAGTGGGCCTTCGACGGCCCAAATAAGGAGAGAACTACCAAGTCGTTCTGCGGAGAAGCGGCCCGCGAGACGGTCCGTGCGGCACGGGCGACCTGAGACGACCAGAGTTGATCTGCATCGTAGGTTTGAAGATCCGAGGGTTGAGACAGTCAAATCGCCGTGGAGGCTCTTAGCTAGCTGAGTTATACTGTTTAGTAATTTCAATGAGAAGCAAGCGAGCAATATTGCCTTGCAGAGTTTGCTGCTAATTGCTTCCGTAAGATGTACAAGTATGATAAAAAGAATGAAATGAAATGAAATGCCGCTTGTCAACGGGCGCTGCTCCCACCAAACCCTCCCACCACGCTAAACAATGAGAGGGAGGTCTACGCAATAATTCTCCCCCGCACCCACGCGAAAGAAAGCACCGCACATGGCCGCGCCCCCCCGCCACGGGGACAAGCCAAGCAGACACGCAGGGTGGCAGCCCGCATCGCGGCCCCCTAGCAGGGCTACCCCCGTCACAGCTCGCGAGGGCTGAGGCGCTGAGTTGAGCTGAGAGGGGGGTTCGTTTGATCGGCATGCTCCGTTTGTTTCTTTTTTTAGCTGTTGCCGTTTCGTAGCGGCGCACAGGGGGGCTCGCGTGGGTTTTTTAGGTTCGGGCCGGTCGTACGTCCTCGGCCGTGGTACCCGACGCCTGGCCGCCGTTATCTATGGCTATCTCTACAGTGGTAGCCGCTTGGCGAGCTGCCCGCTGCGGAACACAACACGCGGACGCAGGCCCCGGAACTGGGCGCGGTGATCCTCTGTGCCGGGCGGCCGCACTGCTTTCCGTCCGTCTGTTTTACTAGCGATTCTAGAGCATCTCCAATAAATGAGGTACAGTACTAAACATAGGCCGTGCCAAAAAACTGTCCACGGATATTTTCAAAAGAAAAACAGCTCCAACAGATGATGTGTCTGGTGTGAGATAAAAATTATAGCAGTCCCAGATTTAGCTACAGGTGATGTATATTTGCAGCACCATTAGGGATTGCGGTAAAACAAAAAACGGTTGTGGCGGAAATCCCGCCGCTAGTGTGAACTTTCATCGAAGTCACCGCCTCACCCCGATTTCTGCCATCGTTGTCGCCACTCTGTCGGCCATGGTGAAACCCGCCGCCCCTTCCCTCCCCTTGGCGACCTACGCCTCGGCCGCCCCGACCCCTCCGAGCTCAGAACGTGGCCGCCTCATCTCGCCATGCCGCCCGCCCCATCTAGCCCCTTGGTGCCGTCCGCCGCGATCGCTCGTCCCTGTCGAGCTTGCGCCGCCCTCCTTGAGCACCTCGTCGTCGTCCCCGAGCTTCTGCCACCATATGTGAACTTCCCTGTCGCGGGATTCTGTCGTCATTGTCGTTGTCCCGGCCGAAATCCTCCATACTGTCTGATCCACCTCCCGACCTCCTCGTCGTCGGATTGTCATGTTCATGTGATTCTCACATTTTAGGACACTAGTTTTACACCATTGTTAAAGCAAAAGCCAGACTTATACCCAAAAACCT
>NC_041381.1:376744730-376772085 GCF_002162155.2 Triticum dicoccoides | reverse complement strand
TCTCTCTCTCTCTCTCCTGCAATATTCGAAGAGAGGCTCTAAAGTAAGTCTACTAGTACGATATATCGTTTAATTGCTATTAGCTCTTCGGCCAAGTCATACATTGAAAGATATTTCTCCTGAGCAACCATCAAGATTACTTTTTTGCATAAAAAGGAAAGATGTAAAAAATGCAGAAATGCACATTATACTAAAACTTTAGCATTACAAAAACACCCATGCATAAAGCCAAATTACAAGAGAGGCCCAAGGGGATCGATCCATCGTCTTCAACCTTCGGAATGAGTGGGTGATGTTTCGCCGCTGCCGCTTTCTACCGGAACCGGCCAAACCTTTTTGTGGTGGAAGAAAACTCATCAACACTTCAACCATGATGGACCGGCATCCCAAAATCAAAGTGATCTCTTGAATCACAAAGGATCGTCGGTCGAGGGATTCAAACATTGTATCAAATTCAGCCCCCTCCAACATCGAAGATGAAGAAGGGAGGTCAAGCTTCGAGTCATGGTTGTCACCCCAAACAACAACCAACCTCCATGTCGATGTAAGAGCAACTAGTCGGAGTGCCATCATTGTCGCTCAAACTAGCGCCCATGCGCCTATTGCACATCCATAAGTCACCACATCTCTCGGGAGAAAACCTCTGCGTGCCCTTTGTCTTCGCTAGAAGCACCGCCAGATAGAGGACTAGGTGGGGAGGACATTATTTCGTCTTCAGGCCACCGCCACCTCCTCGTGGCTCTGAGCAGGACACAAACCCTTAACAGGCACAAAACACTAAACAAAAACAAAGGAGGATCCCTCTACCTGGCGAGGCTCTAGGGTCCACAGAGCCTCCAAGGCCACCTCGCCTCCAAGTCCACCAGAGGTGGGGCAGAGGGGTGGCACCGTCGACAAGAGTCAGAGAAACTCTAGTTGCCATTTTGTTCGGCCGTGAGCGAGACGAAGAGTACATATGTGTCAGAACGGAGAAAAGATCTATTTGACAATGAAGGTCGATGATATACATGGCTCGAACGCCTAGTGGGATGTTTTTTGTTGGACGCTGCATCTGTCGGACCAAATCATCATGAAGCTTCTCTCCGCCCCATCTCCCCCATGTGCGTGACACCCGTGTGTAAGATTATTTGGTAATTTGATGTGCATATCACATATTTTTAAGTAAATGTTCTCATATAAATTATCTTTGCATGATGGTTTCTAGACATAAAGAAGAGAACCATGGGGTTTAAACTCCCTCTTCTCCCCCTTCAATAGACAACTAATGGCGCATGTGTGTGTAAGTTACTACAATATTTAAGCAACTAAATGATTCCACGCGTGTTGTCATGGGAATCAGTTGCACAAACTTATTCATAATGATTCCTTGTTATTTTTATTGCAGTGAAGTCAGCATGTGGTTTCATAATAGAATCCACAACTGGAAATGATTAGTAACCATTAGCGGTAGATATTTATAATATCAAGGTACGGACACGAGAATAAATAATGCTAGTAAGTACTTATAGTGACGAGAATAATTTTGGACACTAAAGTAGCCTTGCATGAAAATATATATAAAATTAAGTAAGCATTACAATTGTTCAGTTTGAGACTATTAAAAAGGAACAAGAAATCAACAATTGAGTTCACAAATTGTAACGTAGAGAGGTCACTTGAAGGTGGACAATTGCATATAATTTGTGGCATGAGAGGGATTAGTCAACATACTTTGTCGGTATGTTAGTTTATCCAAATATAACATGCATATTTGGCTTTAACATCGTTGATTATATATTAAAGCTATTTATCATCATTATTGTGATCCCATATGCTATCTAAATTTCATCCAAAGATGTTCTAGATGCACAATTAAGAGATAAAGGACTGCCTCTGAATTGTTTGTTGACTAAATATCTACATGATGGAGGTATTGGTTGCGACAGTGACCAAGATTAATAAATAAATTAAATATTCAATTGTATGTGTTAATGTACCTTTGCACGTAAACTTAGGGCATTAAGACTGGGCATTCTCCCAACCCTCTCACACCATTAGTCTTCTGGACAATCCATTGTCCAGATCTAGTCGCCTCTGTCTGATGGATGTGTGTGGGGCATTGCTTCCATGCAAACATGGTCATAACTTGGCCATGTTTTCCTAGGGGCAGTGATTCATGTGTTTTTTGGACTAATGTGATTGATTGGGCTGGTACTGGATCATGCGGCCCAATTCATAAGTAAGCCCATCCTACGAAGCCCTATGTGACGCCACGCATTCTAAAAGAAAAATATATACTCACTCTTCCCCAACCTCTGCTCTCTCACGAGATGGGCAAGCCCTAATAGCCCCCGTCGTCGGTAGCTCATTTTGCCCATCACATCATTCTATGCCGATGAGATCCCGCCAGCCCCCTCACGCTCCACGAGCTCGCGTCCTGCCCTCCCCTTCTAGGCTCGGGTTAATTGTGTCACCACGACACCGGCCCCTCCAACTACCCCAGAGCCCGTCGTTGTTTCGCTTGACTTTGTGACTCCACTCTCCGAGGAACCGATGTGGGATGCACATCCAGCCACCCCAAAGCGTACTCTTCGCCCTCACGTCTTGCTTCATATCTTCCATTGGCATTCCCATCTTTGTCCCTTTGACAACAATGTCCATCTTCTCCTCCTAATCTACTTCATCCTTGGGACCGATGTTTGCTTCCATAGGTGAGGAATTGTCTTGTTTGCTGTATTGAGTTGATCTTGCATCAATCATAATTTATGTGCCCATCATATTTACATGGGTCGTTGGTAGCCCCGACTGATCTTGCTTCATACCCTAAATTGTGTTTTTGTAATGATGATTGGGATCACGATAAGTCTTGAGTGCTATGATTGGCTTGCGCCCCCGCTCTCATGGAAGTCCATTCGTGGCTCCGACAGATTAGCGTTTGTTATTCTTGTAATTATGTGACTTTATTCCATGCAACATGCTTAATCTGGTGCATTTTACACTACATCATATATTGTGTAGTCATGGTAGGTGCTCTCGCATATATGTTTAGTTTACAAATACCACATGAGAGGTATACTTCAAATGCAGAAGATAAAGATCAACTATTACCTGGGGGTAATTTGCTTAGTTGTGGATACTAAATGGTATGATATGGTAGTTTCCAAAAATAGTATTATGTAGTGGTGAAGTAATCCTTTTTTATAATTGAAACCATAGGATTCGCATCAATTTTGTGTATGAATGTTCGTAGTGGATGCAGGTTGTTCTAGAACATTTGAAGAGTTTTCTTGACACAAAAAGTTGAGCCAATATTCTATTAATCACCTCAAATTAGTATATAAGTTGTAAAATGTGAATGTTTTAGGTGATCGACCACTACACACACACACACACACACACACACACTTTGTTTTAGAGTTAATAGGACCTCCTTGCTATCTGAGACATGCATTATTCATTTGATCTTACCACAAACTTTTGAAACATTTACATGAATCTTTCAAGGAGTATTAAGTATTTATATTTTACATACACTACTTTGGGCAATGGATTAGGTTCCTTAAGCTATTCTCTATCATTTATCTATGTCTTTGAAAATAAACTTGTTGATTTTCCTATTGGGAAGTCTGAACATCACATTGATATATGAAATTTTCCAATCAACTAATATTCCTTAGTTTCACCCTGCATTGAGTACATTTTTATTCACTAATGTTCTATCGTGATGTCTTCCTCAGGGTGGGAATATTTCTAGCATGCTCCATACATCTTACCCCAATAATTCTTGTTTCTCATTCATGTTGGATGTCTATTCACGAGAAACATCAATGTAACTAGAAAGTTTTTCATGTGCTTCCGCTTCACATGGTGATTCCTCGGCTCTTTGATTTCTTCATCTTGGCAATTTTGTTGAATTCAATTCATAACTTCTGAATGGAAAAGCCAATTGTATCCTTGTATTATTCTTAATGCTGGATGGAACCTCACAACCACAAAAGAAATCAATGATAAATTGAGACCCCATAGCTAGCATTGTTTTTAACCTTGCCTAATTTTGATTGAGCTAGATGATTAATGGAGCATATAAACCTGTCCGGAGGATGCTTTGAAACATTTCAAGAGAAGGTGATTTGATGAAGTATGAAGTATCATTGTGACCTATCATATTTTATGATAAATTGGAATTACTCCTGAATTATTTCTGGAAATCAAATATGCATCATGTCATCATTTAGACATTCTGCTTTATTACATGTTGCTGGCATATTAGGAAAGGCCATCATACTATGACCCCTAGGTCGATGAAGTTACTTGGATAGCATATTGAGCTGTTGAGTTCACACTTTCCACTTCTAGTTGAACAGATTTCCTAAATTCTTCTACACCTTATATTTTCTGTAAATATGGATGAGTGTCGGAAAGAGTGTATTTACTACCAAGTATGTTAATTAAAAGAAAAACACTGGATATTCCCAATCAGAACAACTTCAAGCCAATAAGAGCCAAGAAACAACAAGTTCTTCCCCACTTCCCTATTGTCACACTACTTCTCTAAAAATTAACTAAAAAATAAATGTGCAATTGTGGCCAACTCATAGGTCACTTCATGCAAATTTAACTTACATGTTTCATGTCATCATATAGGATGAAAGCTATTACAGTTTTATTGGACAAATGGACGGGCGTGAAAACATGCACCATCATGATGTAATGTTTATTATAGATAGCCTATATTCACCTAAGTTGCCTCGCTAAACTGATGTAAACCTTTCTATGTGTTTTAAGAAATGTTAGTTAACAGAAAAGCTTGTTAGTCACCAAAGTGGCACATCTTATAAAATCTCAAAAATTTCATAAAGTGGTTGTTCATCCATATAAAATGTTATAAAAGGGGTGATGGTTGACCAATTCACTAAATTATAATGTTAGAGGTCACCCAAAAGCGGGCCATTGTTTATAGTGTGTGATAGTAAATGAGTTCATTATTACATAGAAAATGTGTACATTCTTATAGAAAGATAGGATGCATGTTCATGTGACTATCTTTCCTATTAAAATATCAGTGAACACACCAGTGTTCATGTACTGCACTCGTGCTTGTCTATCCAAAGGTAGTAGCATACGCGTGTAATTTTCTCATTCTAAAGAACATCTCTAACATCCTTACTCAGAAAACAAAGTTTGAGCATAGAAGTCACTTTGCTCACTTAATGTATATTCCACATCAAGCAAAAGTTTCTAATAGGAAGTTTCATGGCATATATAAACCATGAATTTTAAACATAGATACATAATACAATTCATGTAGAAAAATGTTAGTGGCCCATAAAATTTGGAGATTCACCGAATAAAAGAAATATTACCTTTGTATGTGGACTCCTCGGTATGGTAGTTTAGTTACGCGGATCAAAATCAAAGGTTCTTGTCCACCAAGAAATTAAATATTTGGTGAAAGAGGAATAAATGTACCACAAGCAAGGTGGTATATTTTGTACACCTAAAGGTCATAAGAGCGATATATTTTTGCATGGCATAAAATAATGCATGGAAGGAATTTGTAAAGGATACATATAAGGCATTATATGTGACACACGCACACACACATACACACACACACACATCACACACACACACACATACATATATACATACATACATACACACATACATACATATTAGTAATAACAATATGTTGCACCTTGGATGGTTATCTTGTAAAGATTGTGTCAATAGAAGTTTTTGTGCATGGAGATTTCTCACATTTTTTGCACACAACTAATGGGACCTATCTATGAAAGATCAGTTAGTGATATTAAAGTCCACTTTGACCATGCTAAAAGTATGAGCATAATCTTTGTAAGGATACAAACTTAAGTGGGTGTCAATTGAATTATTGGGATCAAAGCTAAGTCGGCATAAAAGTAACCTCAATATGCATTATCGAAAAGTTATAAGAGAAAGAAGAAAATAATCTTTGGTCTTAACAAGGCATCAATAATTATAAGCTCTCATGTGAAAGTTTAAAGAAAACGTAATTCATTAATGGTCTCCATAAAAGAGTAGGTGTAGCACGAAATTGAATTTCCAACTATGGAAGTTTTTTTCTTCAAAACCCTCCCAACATATTAGTTAATTAGTTTTTTTATAATCATTCATTACAGCAATAGCACGCAGGGCAAAACACTATTAGAAAGCACACCATCCGAACTATTATCCAAACTAAACTTAACAATCTCACGTGCCATCACATTAGAGTGCTAATGAATCTTGTTAATCTTGAAATTATTGAAAAGCTTAGTGATTCTAAGTACTTCCTTCTTTAGATAAACAAGATGGGACATATCGAGGGTTTCATTTGCAAGGAAAGAATCTACAAAGGAATGATCAACTTCCAAAATAATGGGTTTGTGAAGGGCAATACCAATATGTAATCCGGCAAGGCACGCTTGAAGCTCCGCTTCATCCACACACGTATACGCCCCAATAAAATTCCATGATGATACGATGACTTATCCAAAATGATCTCTAGCCACAACCCCCAGACTAGTTGTGTTAATGCTCTGCACAAAACTGACGTCAACATTGATCTTAATATAGTCACTCGAGTGTGGCTACCAAGGCACAAAGCTCCTCATCAAAGTATTAACAGACCTCAAACCATCCGCCACTCCTTACCTTTCTTGTTGAACTCCAACTATGCATTGGTGTGGAAACATGAGAAAGTTTTCCAATAATTATCCACAAAGATAAAAGAGGCAGATATTGATTTTTCCCTTTCAAAAACTCAAATCATTTCTCAAATGCTCTCCAAAAGACAAATAAAACTTGCTCGTGTATGACCTCAACTGATTTAGTAAAATACAAAGCCACTTTGGTTGCAAAAAATTAAATATCTCATCTCCAGGAATATTCCACACATTTCCCAGAGCCAGCCACAGAGCACGGGCCTGAGGACAGGTCACTAGAGCATGAAAAATATTTTCATCTTCAACACCACAAATAGAGCATAAACCTGCTATACTTTGGTGGTGAGTTACTCTATTAACCTTAACTACCAAGTTGTTAGACGCATAACGCCAGGCAAAGATTCTAATATTTTGTGTAACATTGGTCATCCAAATAATATTCCAAAGCATCATTTCCTCATTCACGACGCCACCAGCTTGTCCCCTATCTTCCTTACAATCCTTGAGATTCAGCGCCAACTTGTCACACTTTTAGCAGAGAAAATACCATTCTTCTCATAGTACCATGCAATGAACTATCGCTCTCCCGAAGACTGGATACACATCTTTAGGATCTCCTCAACATTATGGGGTACAACAAGTACCCAATAAAAATTCCATCCCACATTCTCGACCTAGTCATGAATAATTCCAACAACTATTTTAGTCTTCCTGTTCTTTTTGGCCAAATTTTTGGCCAAAATTCCTTGGGAGCCAGTCATCTCTTCAAATATTTACTAGTGACATCAAACACTCTAGAAATGATAGCCTTTTTAAGCAGTTCCAGGCCATGCATAATACCTTGACAATTCACCAACGTTGATTGTGGGAACACAAGGTCCAAAAGATGCCCATGGGGATAATACTTTGCCTTCACACCTTAGCACATAACAGGTCTAGGTAAATCAATAAGTGCCATGCCTATTTGGCCAGAAGCACTTAATTAAATAACTTATATCAAGGAAACCCATACCACCCTCACCTTCAAGTCTCGTCAGTTTGTCTCATTCCATACAATGGGTTTTCCTCTTGTTCTTTTTATCTTCACCCACCAAAAATTCTTGATGGCCTGAGATAACTAATCACAAAGTGAGGCCAGAAATTTGAAAATTCTCATCGCATACACTGGGAGAGCTTGCAAAACTATCTTAATTTGAATTTCCTTGGCCTCGCTAGAGGCAATTAGATAGCCATTTCAAAGATTTATCTTTGGAAGACTGAAATTTACCAGCTTTCATTCTACCTTCTGACACAGGTGACCCAAGATATTTATCCGCAAAACACCATACCATGGTGGGAACTTGATCTTCCAAACTACACTTTTTCCAAACATAATCGAACACTTATCATGGCTTAATAAGTGACTAGTCCCCTCCTCATAAACCGTCAAAATATTTTTAAATGTCAAGACTTGATCCATGGAACCCTTAAAAAGCAGGAGACTATCATCAACAAACAATAACGAGATATACCTGGAGCTTGTCTGTTCAAATAGAAATCTTGAAGGCCCCCTTATCGCAAACATCCTTTAACAACAATGAAAGAGCCTCATCCATATTACAACATTCATCGTTGACACTTCCAATAGTGTAAGATGGACTAGCATTGTGGGCTTACAACACCTCGAAGGATGCTCATAGCACGCCTGGCGATCATCCACAACAGCGAAGGAATAATGGCACCCTGACCATACAACACCGATGGCTTCCCCTTGAGTGTTTACAACCGAACTGTAGCAGTTTGCCTGCGTCCTCTCAACATTCGATGGTTGGCCTTGCAGCAGGTTGTAGTGTGTATGGTAGGGCCACCATATCTGGCTTGTAGCAAGCGACAGTGGGTGTTTGCTTTCCGGTACACGTTTAGTAAGTATTGCGGCATGCACGACACAACCTTGCATTAGTAGGCAGTGCATCATTATGTCCAGTTAGAAGCAAGGAAAAGGGTGGATGCGCTTAGCTCAGGAATAAGAATTACGGGTGGAGGAAGTTTCTAGAGGATATGGTGGAAAATAGCAGAAAGTGGGGAATATGTTGCGCAGACCACACACATGTGGCATGCACTGGAGATGGACAACATGAGCACACTTTCGCCCCCTCCCCCTCCCGCTCCGATTCTAATTGTTCCCTGCAAAAAATTGGCCAAATTATGTCCCACCATACTGTGGAAGAGAGGCCTAGCCGCATGAACATACATATCAAAGCAGAAACTACAGAAGAAGAAAAAGACCGGGAATAACGGAAGAGGGTGATCAAGTGATATTTAGAATGTGCCTTTCATTTCCTTCCATACATGATGGTCACAATGATACCTATACATACCCATTGCATTGTCTCATGTGCTAGATTTACATTTCTGGTCATGTGGCCACTAAAAGAAAGCATGCTTGGGACCACTCAAAGAAAACATGTTGCCACACACCACTTCGGTCCACCTTCCTCTGCTTCATTGGTATTTTTAAACTGAATAGCCTCTCATGACATTATCACCCACTCAAGATTCAAATTGTCCCCAAGTTGGAGCATCTAGGTAGTGTTTTTGCACCACTTTGTGACTGTCCCAAGTTTCCATAGACACTCGAGGGCAACTCTAGTGCACCAAGATTTGTAGGTAAGCAACATTACCTTTCTTCACCAAGCGCATGTCCAAGATGGCTTCAAGTTTCAGTTTGGCACTCTCCGATTCAAAAGTATGTGGAAGGGATAAGTTGTGTTAAGGGATGTAAAGACAAGCGCGTGATCTGGTTGATGAATATATGGTTGAGAATGATAGTATTGCTCTTACTTATGATAGTTTTATATGTTTTCAAGTTCTCCCTCCCATACTTTAGAGTAAAAAATATGCTTATTTTGAGTATTGCATTTGTGATGTGCAATTGACTTGTGCTCATAATGATACTAATTGTAGATGTACTTATGATTTTGATTCCTTATGCTTGCAATTACTATGAGAGAGAAGATATAACTATGAAATCTCGCTCTATCTTCCCAATATATATAAATTACAAGCAGCTCATTCTGTACTCAGTGTCTTCACCCAACTATCGCAATTATTCATGTAATGTCAATCCATAGGAAGAGAGTAATGCCTAGCAAGATCATGAGTTATGATGACAAAAATGAAAGGTGTTCTCCAACCTCCTTAGTGGAATGTAATTAATTAACCTAGAGACCACCAAAGTGATTACATGACTAATCACCTCTAATACCATATGATATGTCCCACCATGCCTTGGAAAGAGGGGTTGAAAGGACATCGTAGCCCCTATCATGGTTTTTTGTGATAGTTTCATATTATTAGGGGTGTACCTAGTATTTGTGAGTATATGGACAAGTTCTAACGTCCATGAGATGAAACAAAAGCTGGTTGGAGAACACACAATTCAAAAGTATAAAAGAAGACATTGCATTTCATTTTATAATTAGGTTTCCATATATTTGAGAGGAACAACATCTTATCAAGAGTGATTACACGAGAAACAAGAGTCCGCTCATGTATAAACACAAAAATCCTAGACATGCGAAGCCTCTAAACCTGTTCGAGAGGGGGTGGCTCCAGGTTTGACCTAGGAGATTTTGGAAACCCCATAGATATATTCCCCAATAGATTCCTGGTTCTCAAGGGTCCTAGAGCCTTCGATCTTGTCTGAATCTATGCATACTTGGCATGTCTGAATATGTGTGTAATATGAAGATTATGGGAGGGGAGCATATAAGAACCCCCTTCTTACCTAGGGGAGTGACTATCTCTCTCTCTCTCTCTCTCTCTCAACATTTCCAATGACTTCAAGCTCACATTGCTTCCTTTATGACCAAACAAACTTCATTGAGGAAAAGGTGAACCCTAGATTTGTTATCCATCAAGCTTGAATCCCCCTCGAGTTCTTCGTGCTACTTATTACTATTTGGTTTGTGGAGAATCCTGGATGGTTTGAGGTCACCTAGAATCTCCAATTATGTGGATTTTTATCCAAGGAGTATCTAAAGGTCAGGAGGTCACCTTAAGGCCTACCGCTTAGTGATTGAACATGGACTTTGTTGAGTGAGGCACTTGGTTTTATGGATGCTTTGTTTGGCTCCTGTTTCTCCAATGGAGATTAGCATCCTCCCAGGGGCGTGAAATTTATATATATTCATCTTCGTGCAATGTGGTCATCTTGTTCTTGAGCTTTACTACTTTCTTGAGTGTTTCTTTCTTGCTAGATTATCTTATGTATCTAGTTGCAAGTGTTGTTGTGTCACATATGTTGATTCATCTCAATCGCATTTCTAAAAAACTTATAACTTCACAATCTTTGAAATAAACTAAGATAACAATTTAGTGATCTATTCATCATTCTCTAATCGGCATCTTTGTTCCCTCATAGGCTTAGCGTTAGGATATGTAGAGAGCAAAAACCATAGTAGGAAGAAGAATAGGAAGATCGAAAGTCAGGGGCATGCCACTCATGATGGTCACCGTGAGACTTATATAGAACTGTTGCCACTGGTGGAGAGTGGACCAAAAATGGGAGGGGGTGGTTGGTTCAAATTTAGTACTAAATGATAGGAAAAAAACTAACAACAAAAACTACAAGTCTCATGCATGTAATATGTATTTAGAATCATCTCAGAATATATATTGAGGCATTTAGTATCCTACGCATTAAAAAATATGAGTTAACTTGGAGAGTTCAACTACAAGGACTTTGTTATTAAATAAATATATGCTCTCATGTTTTCCAAGTTTTGAAGTCGGCATGCTATTAGCGATGTACTCATCTTGCATTTGTTTTGTAGTTTGATAATCTTCAAGTTAGAGAATGCACGCTCAACACTAGCACTGGAAAATGGAAGAGTGACTAGCAAACGAATCAACTTGTCAACCATGTTATAGATCCTACATCATCTTGTCACAACGAGGCACCTACAAAGTGCAACCAAAGTAGTAGGCTTCTTCAGACCATTATTATTTGAAGCATTTAAACCAAAATGGTTAAATTGATGCTCCAATGCATGCAATTACTTGTTGATGTGTGAAATATATTGGATAGAACTTCTCAACCATTTTGTAGATGTATTTAGCATTGAAAGATGTAAATCCATTTTTGCACTAGAATAACACTTACATATAAAATACCCATCACCTTTTCATTAAATATCATATTCATATGTAATCTGTTGTCTATTGTCATTCAAAATATCTCCGCTTAAAATAGCACTCTTTAGTGAATTACTATCTTGTCGAAGAGCATGCTCCGCCACAAGGAATATATGTCTCCTCCATGTCAGGAAAATCAATGTCATGATAGATACAAAATGTAATGATGGTCAAAAAAATAATCATCCCTACCTGTATCTGATCTCAATTTTTTCTACAAGGCATTTGTGGATGAAGCTAAACAAATTGCACCCACTCTCTCAATTTCCCATGGCGTTTGTGGATGAAAATTGCACTCACTATTATTTCCCTCATCATACATAGGCCAAGTACAAAGTCAAAGTTGGCAAGGTAATTTTAGGCAGCATCAACCCGGTGGTCATGTCATAAGCTATATTTTATAGAACAAAAGTTACTACATTGAACATATCCATAAGTCTAGAAACAAAACTTAAGTGAGACATACCCCCATCTAGTGTCTCCTAGTGAAAGTGCAATTCTCTTCCTAGTGGGTTTTGGTGATAATGTCAATAGGAATTGGAGATTAATGATACATCTCCATCGTATCTACTTTTCCAAACTCCATTACCCTTGTTTTGGACTCTAATTTGCATGATTTGAATGGAATTAACTCGAACTGACGTTGTTTTCAGGAGAATTGCCATGGTGTTACTTTTGTGCAAAAATAGAAGTTCTGAATTGGCCTGAAAATTTAAAAAGAATATTTTTGAAATTAATAAAAAATATAGGCGCAAGAATTATCCAGAGGGGGGCCACCCAGAGGCCACAAGCCCTAGGGGCACGCCCACCCCCTGGGGCGCGCCCTACAGGCTTGTGGGCCCCCTGGAGCCCCTCCGACCTCAACTCCAACTCCATATAACCCTATTTGGGGAGAGAAAAATCAGAGGGAAGAGTCCATCATGTTTTACGATACGGAGCCGCCGTCGCCTCCTGTTCTTCATCGGGAGGGCTGATCTGGAGTCCGTTTGGGGCTCCTGAGAGGGGGATTCGTTGCCATCATCATCACCAACCTTCCTCCATCACCAATTCCATGGTGCTCACTGCCGGGGGTGAGTAATTCCTTCGTAGGCTTGCTGGACGGTGATGGGTTGGATGAGATTTATCATGTAATCGGGTTAGTTTTGTTAGGGTTTGATCCCTAGAATCCACTATGTTCTGACATTGATGTTGCTATGACTTTGCTATACTTAATGCTTGTCACTAGGGCGTGAGTGCCATGATTTCAGATCTGAACCTACTATGTTTTCATGAATATATTTGTGTTCTTGATCTGATCTTGCAAGTTGTAGAGACCTATTACGAGTTATGATTCGTGCTACGTCTTGAGCTAGCGTTGGTTTTCCCCGAAGAGGAGAGGGTGATGCAGCAAGTGTAGCGTAAGTATTTCCCTCAGTTTTTGAGAACCAAGGTATCAATCCAGTAGGAGGCTCCTCAAAAGTCCCACGTGCCTACACAAACAAACTGAGAACTCGCAACCAACGCAATAAAGGGGTTGTCAATCCCTTCACGGCCACTTGCGAAAGTGAGATCTGATAAAGATAGTATGATAAGATAATATATTTTTGGTATTTTATAATATAGATGCAAGAAAGTAAAGATGCAAATAAAAGTAGATTGAAAGCAAATATGATAAGAGATAGACCCGGGGGCCATAGGTTTCACTAGAGGCTTCTCTCGAGAGCATAAGTATTACGGTGGGTAAACAAATTACTGTCGAGCAATTGATAGAAAAGTGCATAGTTATGAGATTATCTAGGCATGATCATGTATATATGCATCACATCCATAACAAGTAGACCGACTCCTGCCTGCATCTACTACTATTACTCCACACATCGACCGCTATCCAGCATGCATCTAGAGTGTTAAGTTCATAAGAACAGAGTAACGCATTAAGCAAGATGACATGATGTAGAGGGATAAACTCATGCAATATGATATAAACCCCATCTTGTTATCCTCGATGGCAACAATACAATACATGTCTTGCAACCCTTTCTATCACTGGGTAAGAACACCGCAAGATTGAACCCAAAGCTAAGCACTTCTCCCATGGCAAGAAAGATCAATCTAGTAGGCCAAACCAAACCGATAATTCGAAGAGACTTGCAAAGATAACTCAATCATACATAAAAGAATTCAGAGAAGATTCAATTAATATCCATAGATAAATCTGATCATAAACCCACAATTCATCGGATCTCGACAAACACACCGCAAAAAGGGATTACATCGAATAGATCTCCACAAGAGAGGGGGAAAACATTGTATTGAGATCCAAAAAGAGAGAAGAAGCCATCTAGCTAATAACTATGGACCCGTAGGTCTGTGGTAAACTACTCACAACTCATAGGAGGGGCAAGGATGTTGATATAGAGGTCCTCCATGGTCGATTCCCCCTCCAGCAGAGTGCCAGCGAAGGCTCCAAGATGGGATCTCGCGGATACAGAAGGTTACAGTGGTAGAAATTGTGTTTCGTGGTGCCCCTGGATGTTTTCGAGGTCCGTAGGTATATATAGGAGGAAGAAGTACGTCGGTGGACGCCCGAGGGGCCCACAAGACAGGGGGGCGCGCCCTATAGGGGGGGGGGCGCCCTCCTATCTCGTGGAGGCTCCGGTTGTTTCTTGACTTGCACTCCAAGCTCTCCGGATCTTGTTCGTTCAAAAAATCACGTTCCCGAAGGTTTCATTCCGTTTGGACTCTGTTTGATATTCCTTTTCTTCGAAATACTGAAATAGGCAAAAAAAACAGCAATATGGGCTGGGCCTCCGGTTAGTAGGTTAGTCCCAAAAATGATAATAATGTATAAAATAAAGCCCATAAACATCCAAAACGGGCAATATAATAGCATGGAACAATAAAAAATTATAGATACGTTGGAGACGTATCAAGCATCCCCAAGCTTAATTCCTGCTCGTCCTCAAGTAGGTAAATGATAAAAGGAGAATTTTTGATGTGGAATGCTACCTAGCATAATTCTCAATGTAATTTTCTTTAATGTGGCATGAATGTTCAGATCCAAATAATACAAAATAAAAGTTCATATTGACATAAGAAATAGTAATACTTCAAGCATACTAAGCAAAGTAATCATGTCTTCTCAAAATAACATGGCCAAAGAAAGTTATTCCTACAAAATCATATAGTCTGGCTGTTGCTCTATCTTCATCACACAAAGTATTTAATCATGCACAACCCCGATGATGAGCCAAGCAATTGTTTCATACTTTAATAATCTCAAACTCTTTCTACTTTCACGCAATACATGAGCGTGAGCCATGGACATAGCACTATATGTGGAATAGAATGGTGGTTGTGGAGAAGACAAAAAAGGAGAAGATAGTCTCACATCAACTAGGCGTATCAACGGGCTATGGAGATGCCCATTAATAGATATCAATGTGAGTGAGTAGGGATTGCCATGCAACGGATGCACTAGAGCTATAAATATATGAAAGCTCAACAAAAGAAAACTAGTGGGTGTGCATCCAACTTGCTTGCTCATGAAGACCTAGGGCATTTTGAGGAAGCCCATCATTGGAATATACAAGCCAAGTTCTATAATGAAAAATTCCCACTAGTATATGAAAGTGACAACATATGAGACTCAAGATCATGGTGCTATTTTGAAGCACAAGTGTGGAAAAAGAGATAGTAGCATTGTCCCTTCTCTCTTTTTCTCTCATTCTCTTTTTTTCTTTTTTTTCTATGGCCTTCTTTTTTCTTATTTTTTTTGGCCTTTCTCCCCTTTTTTTTCTTTTTTTTGTTAAGTCTGAAGTCTCATCCCGACTTGTGGGGGAATCATAGTCTTCATCATCCTTTCCTCACTAGGACAACGCTCTAACAATGAAGATCATCACACTTTTATGGATTTACAACTCAAAAATTACAACTCAAAGCTAGAACAAGATATGACTCTATGTGAATGCCTCCGGCGGTATACCGGGATATGCAATGAATCAAGAGTGACATGTATGAAGATTATGATGGTGGCTTTGCCACAAATACGATGTCAACTACATGATCATGCAAAGAGCAATATGACAATGATGAAACGTGTCATAATAAATGGAACGGTGGAAAGTTGCATGGCAATATATCTTGGAATGGCTATGGAAATGTCATAATAGGTAGGTATGGTGGCTGTTTTGAGGAAGGTATATGGTGGGTGTATGGTACCGGCGAAAGTTGCACGGTACAAGAGAGGCTAGCAATAATGGAAGGGTGAAAGGGTGCGTATAATCCATGGACTCAACATTAGTCAAAAGAACTCATATACTTGTTGTAAAAATTTAGAAGTCATCGAAAACCAAAGCACTACGCGCATGCTCCTAGGGGGATAGATTGGTAGGAAAAGACCATCGCTCGTCCCTGACTGCCACTCATAAGGAAGACATTCAATAAATAAAATTGTGCTCCAACTTCATCACAAAGCGGTTCACCATACGTGCATGCTACGGGAATCACAAACTTCAACACAAGCATTCTTTAAAATCATAATCACCCAACTAGCATGACTTTAATATCACTACCTCCATATCTCAAAACAATTATCAAGTATCAAATTGATCATAGCATCCAATTCACTTTCTATGATAGTTTTATTATACCCAACTTGGATGCTCATCATTCTAGGACCAAATTATAAACATAGCAAATACCATTCTGTTCTAAGAGACTCTCAAAATAATATAAGTGAAGCACGAGAGACTAGCAATTTCTTCAAAATTAATCCACCACCATGCTCTAAAAGATATAAGTGAAGCACTAGAGCAAAAACTATCAAGCTCAAAAGATATAAGTGAAGCACATAGAGTATTCTAGCAAATTCTAATCAAATAGGCTTCTCCCAAAAGGTGTGTACATCAAGGATGATTGTGGTAAACTAACAAGCAAAGACTAATATAATACACGACGCTCCAAGCAAAACACATATCATGTGGCGAATAAAAATATAGCTCCAAGTAAAGTTACCAATGAACGAAGACGAAAGAGGGGATGCCTTCCCGGGGCATCCCCAAGATTAGGCTTTTGGCTATTCTTGAATATCTTGGGGTGCCTTGGGCATCCCCAAGCTTAGGCTCTTGCCACTCTTTATTCCATAGTCCATAAAAGCTTTACCCAAAACTTGAAAACTTCACAACACAAAACTCAACAGGAAATCTTATAAGCTCCGTTAGTGAAAGAAAACAAAACCACCACATAAGGTACTGTAATGAACTCATTATTTATTTATTTTGGTGTTAAACCTACTGTATTCCAACTTCCTTATGGTTTTAAAACTAATTTATTAGCCATAGATGCATTGTAATAAGCAAACAACACATGAAAAACAGAATCTGTCAAAAACAGAACAGTCTGTAGCAATCTGTAACTAACGCAAACTTCTGGAACTCTAAAAATCCTACCAAAATAGGAAGTACTCGACAATTATTTTATTGATCAGAAGCAAAAAGAATCAATGCAAAATCACGTTTCTGTGATTTATTGAATTTTTTCTCGTGAGCGCAAAGTTTCTGTTTTTCAGCAGAATCAAATCAACCATCATCATAGTTTATCCTATAGGTTCTACTTGGCACAAACACTAAACAAAAGATAAAAACACATCTAAACAGAAATTAGAAATAAAATTTAACACTAAACAGGAACAAAAACAAAGAACATAAAAAAAATTGGGTTGCGTCCCAACTAGCGCTATCGTTTAACGCCCCTAGCTAGGCATAAAAGCGAAGATAGATTTAACGAGTGCCATCTTTGGCACTTGATTCATAAGTAGCAAGAGAGGATCTACTTTCTATGGCATTCATCCTTCTATTCAGGGTAAGAACATTGCCATTAATGGATGAAGTAAGATTAAGCACGTTACAGAAATTTGCATCTAAGCTAGACTTCATTTCTTTGATAATTTCATTTTGATAAAAGCACAAAAGAGTGGTTGATTCAACCTTATCATTTAAAGGGTGCCCAAATATGGTTTTCGTTTTTTCATAGGTATCTATAGCATCCCCTTCAAGAAAACCTTCTTCAAAAATAGAATCTAGAACTTGTTTGAAAGAAGCGGGCAAGCCAACATAGAAACTTTTTAAGTAAACATCAATTTGATATTGTGGCACATAGCTAGCCCGAATCCTTAATAACCTATCCCAAGCATCTTTTAAAGATTCATCAAGCAAATAGCTAAAAATTCCGGAGTCATTTTCATCAAAATCATCTAAACTCTCATTGGTGACCCCGGTGGGTCTTTCTGTAGCATCATTGTTTATGAGCTTAGAGAGGATAGAGGGGTTATCCAAGGCACTAGAACTCGGGAGAAATCCCTTAGTTCTTTTTTATTCGGCCATGGCAACAGGAAGGCAAGCGAAAAGAGAAGAGGAGATTTGGGAAAGAGAGGGCGAATAAAACGGCAAGGGTGAAGTGGGGGAGAGGAAAACGAGAGGCAAATGGCAAATAATGTAAATGCGAGGGAGATGGGTTTGTGATAGGTACTTGGTATGTCTTGACTTGAGCGAAGACCTTCCCGGCAACGGCGCCAGAAATCCTTCTTGCTATGTCTTGAGCTAGCGTTGGTTTTCCCCGAAGAGGAGACGGTGATGCAGCAAGTGTAGCGTAAGTATTTCCCTTAGTTTTTGAGAACCAAGGTATCAATCCAGTAGGAGGCTCCTCAAAAGTCCCACGCGCCTACACAAATAAACTGAGAACTCGCAACCAACGCAATAAAGGGGTTGTCAATCCCTTCATGGCCACTTGTGAAAGTGAGATCTGATAGAGATAGTATGATAAGATAATATATTTTTGGTATTTTATAATATAGATGCAAGAAAGTAAAGATGCAAATAAAAGTAGATTGAAAGCAAATATGATAAGAGATAGACCCGGGGGCCATAGGTTTCACTAGAGGCTTCTCTCAAGAGCATAAGTATTATGGTGGGTAAACAAATTACTGTCGAGAAATTGATTGAAAAGCGCATAGTTATGAGATTATCTAGGCATGATCATGTATATAGGCATCACGTCCATAACAAGTAGACCGACTCCTGCTTGCATCTACTACTATTACTCCACACATCGACCGCTATCCAGCATGCATCTAGAGTATTAAGTTCATAAGAACAGGGTAACGCATTAAGCAAGATGACATGATGTAGAGGGATAAACTCATGCAATATGATATAAACCCCATCTTGTTATCCTCGATGGCAACAATACAATACGTGTCTTGCAACCCTTTCTATCACTGGGTAAGAACACCTCAAGATTGAACCCAAAGCTAAGAACTTCTCCCATGGCAAGAAAGATCAATCTAGTAGGCCAAACCAAACCGATAATTCGAAGAGACTTGCAAAGATAACTCAATCATACATAAAAGATTCAGAGAAGATTCAATTAATATCCATAGATAAATCTGATCATAAACCCACAATTCATCGGATCTCGACAAACACACCGCAAAAAGAGATTACATCGAATAGATATCCACAAGAGAGGGGGAGAACATTGTATTGAGATATAAAAAGAGAGAAGAAGCTATCTAACTAATAACTATGGACCCGTAGGTCTGTGGTAAACTACTCACAACTCATAGGAGGGGCAAGGATGTTGATGTAGAGGCCCTTTGTGGTCGATTCCCCCTCCGACAGAGTGCCGGCGAAGGCTCCAAGATGGGATCTCACGGATACAGAAGGTTACAGTGGTGGAAATTGTGTTTCGTGGTGCCCCTGGATGTTTTCGGGGTCCGTAGGTATATATAGGAGGAAGAAGTACGTCGGTGGACGCCTGAGGGGCCCACGAGACAGGGGGCGCCCTCCTATCTCGTGGAAGCTCCGGTTGTTTCTCACTTGCACTCCAAGCTCTCCGGATCTTGTTCGTTCCAAAAATCACGTTCCCGAAGGTTTCATTCCGTTTGGACTCCGTTTGATATTCCTTTTCTTCGAAATACTGAAATAGGCAAAAAACAACAATATGGGCTGGGCCTCCGGTTAGTAGGTTAGTCCCAAAAATGATAATAATGTATAAAATAAAACCCATAAACATCCAAAACAGGTAATATAATAGCATGGAACAATCAAAAATTATAGATACGTTGGAGACGTATCAATCCGCATACCCCAAGGTGACAATAATTGGGATTCTTTCCGGTGATTACTGTAGTTTGAGGAGTCCATGTATTCACTAAGTGCTAATGCTTTGTTCCGGTTCTCTATTAAAAGGAGGCGTTAATATCCCTTAGTTTTCATTAGGACCCCGCTGCCACGGTAGGGTAGGACAAAAGATGTCATGCAAGTTCTTTTCCATAAGCACGTATGGCTATATATGAATACATGCCTACATTATATTGATGAATTGGAGCTAGTTCTGTGTCACCCTATGTTATGACTGTTGCATGATGAATGCCATCTTACATAACTATCCATCACTGATCCACTGCCTACGAGCTTTTCACATATTGATATTTTCTAAGTTACTTTGTCGTTGCCACTCTTACAATTGCTACAAAACTGCTATTGTTACTTTTGCCACCGTTACCGTTACTTCCATACTACTTTGCTACTAAAAACTTTGCAGCAAATACTAAGTCTTTCAGGTGTGGTTGAATTGACAACTCAACTGCTAATACTTGTGAATATTCTTTGGCTCCCCTTGTGTCGAATAAATAAATTTGGGTTGAATACTCTACCCTCAAAAACTGTTGCGATCCCCTATACTTGTGGGTTAGCAAGACCTTCTTTTGGCGCCGTTGCCAGGGAGTATAGCTCTATTCTCTGAGTTACTTGGGATTTATATCTGTTGATCACTATGAAGAATTTGAAAGATACCAAAACCAAGATCTATCCCTCTACTATGAGGGGAGGTAAGGAACTTCCATCTAGCTCTACACTTGATTCACCTTCTGTTTTGAGTAAGCTTGCGACACCACCACCTGCTAGTAATCTTAATATGTTGTAAGTAATTCATGATGCTACTTCTGCTATGAGTGATACTTATGATGCTATGATACGTCCATTTTGCATCATGCTTTTATATCAATATTTATTGCATTATGGGCCGTTACTACACATTATGTCACAATACTTATGCCTTTTCTCTCTTATTTTACAAGGTTTACATGAAGAGGGAGAATGCCGACAGCTGGAATTGTGGGCTGGAAAAGGAGCAAATATTAGAGACCTATTCTGCACAACTCCAAAAGTCCTGAAACTCCATGGAAGTCAGTTTTGGAATATATTAAAATATTGGGCAAAGAAAGCACCAGAGGGGGCCACCCACCATCCACGAGGGTGGAGGGCGCACCCTACCCCCCTGGGCGCGCCCCCTGCCTCGTGGGCCACCTGCCAGGCCCCCGATGCCCATCTTCTGATATATGGTGTCTTTTGCCCTGGAAAAAATCATAAGGAAGCTTTCGGGAAGAAGCGCCGCCATCTCGAGGCGGAACCTTGGCGGAACCAATCTAGGGCTCTGGCAGAGCTGTTCCGTCGGGGAAACATCCCTCCGAGAGGGGTAAATCATCGCCATCATCATCACCATCGATCCTCTCATCGATAGGGGGCCAATCTCCATCAACATCTTCATCAGCACCATCTCCTCTCAAACCCTAGTTCATCTCTTGTATCCGATCTTTGCCTCAAAACCTCAGATTGGTACCTGTGGGTTGCTAGTAGTGTGGATTACTCCTTGTAGTTGATGCTAGTTGGTTTATTCAGTGGAAGATCATATGTTTAGATCCTTTATGTATATTAATACCCCTCTGATTATGAACATGAATATGATTTGTGAGTAGTTACGTTTGTTCCTGAGGACATGGGAGAAGTCTTGTTATAAGTAGTCATATGAATTTGGTATTCGTTCGATATTTTGATGAGATGTATGTTGTCTCTCCTCTAATGGTGTTATGTGAACATCGACTACATGACACTTCACCATGTTTGGGCCTAGGGGAAGGCATTGGGAAGTAATAAGTAGATGATGGGTTGCTAGAGTGACAGAAGCTTAAACCCTAGTTTATGCGTTGCTTCGTAAGGGGCTGATTTGGATCCATATGTTTCATGCTATGGTTAGGTTTACCTTAATTCTTCTTTCGTAGTTGCGGATTCTTGCAAGAGGGGTTAATCGTAAGTGGGATGCTTGTCCAAGGAAGGGTAGTACACAAGCACCAGTCTACCCACATATCAAATTATCAAAGTAACGAATGCGAATCATATGAGCCTGATGAAAACTAGCTTGACGATAATTCCCATGTGTCCTCGGGAGTGCTTTGCTTTATATAAGAGTTTGTCCAGGCTTGTCATTTGCTACAAAAAGGATTAGGCCACCTTGTTGCACCTTGTTACTTTTGTTACTTGTTACCCGTTATGAACTATCTTATCACAAAACTATGTGTTACCGATAATTTCAGAACTTGCAGAGAATACCTTACTGAAAACCGCTTGTCATTTCCTTCTGCTCGTCATTGGGTTTGACACTCTTACTTATTGAAAGGACTATGATTGATCCCCTATACTTTTTGGTTATCAAGACTCTTTTCTGGCGCCGTTGCTAGGGAGTGAAGCGCCTTTGGTAGGTGGAATTTGGTAAGGAAACATTTATATAGTGTGCTAAAATTTACTTTCACTTGTTACTATGGAAAATAATCCTTTGAGGGGCTTGTTCGGGGTATATTCACCCCGACCAAAAGAGCAAAGAGTTGCTCCTCAACCTACTGAACCTACTAAAAATATTCACTTTGAAATTCCTTCGGGTATGATAGAGAAACTGCTAGCTAATCCCTATACAGGAGATGGAACATTACATCCCGATATGCACCTAATCTATGTGGATGAAGTTTTTGGATTATTTAAGCTTGTAGGTATGCCGAGGATGTTATCAAGAAGAAAGTCTTCCCTTTATCTTTAAAGGGAAAGGCATTGACATGGTTTAGGCTATGTGATGATATTGGATCATGGAACTACAACATATTGAAATTGGAATTTCATCAGAAGTTTTATCCTATGCATCTGGTTCATCATGATCGTAATATATATATATATATATATATATATATATATATATATATATATATATATATATATAATTTTTGGCCTCATGAAGGAGAAAGTATCGCTCAAGCTTGGGGGAGGCTTAAGTCAATGCTATATTCATGCCCCAATCATGAGCTCTCAAGAGAAATTATTATTCAAAAAATTTATGCTCGGCTTTCTCTCAATAATCGCTCCATGCTCAATACTTCTTCTACTGGTTCTTTTATGATGAAGACTATTGAATTCAGATGGGATTTATTAGAAAGAATTAAATGCAACTCTGAAGATTGGGAGCTCGACGAAGGTAAGGAGTCAGGTATAACACCTAAGTTTGATTGTGTTAAATCTTTTATGGATACCGATGCTTTTCGTGAATTTAGCACTAAATATGGACTTGACTCTGAGATAGTAGCTTCTTTCTATGAATCATTTGCTACTCATGTTGATCTCCCTAAGGAGAAGTGGTTTAAATATCATCCTCCCATTGAAGTGAAAGTAGTAGAACTTATTAAAGTTGAAGAAAAGACTATCACGTATAATGTTGATCCTATTGTTCCTACTGCTTATATTGAGAAACCACCGTTCCCTGTTAGAATATAGGATCATGCTAAAGCTTCAACTGTGGTTCGTAAGAGTAATGCTAGAACACCTACACCCCCTGAGCAAATTAAAGTTGAACCTAGTATTTATATGGTTAAAGATCTCTTAGTAGATAATATTGATGGGCATGTTATTTATTTCTGCGATGATGATGCTAGAATTGCTAGACCCAATACTAAAGGTAAACACAGACCTATTGTTGGCATGCCTGTTGTTTCTGTTAAAATAGGAGATCATTGTTATCATGGCTTATGTGATATGGGTGCTAGTGCGAGTGCAATACCTCATTCCTTATACAAATAAATTATGCATGATATTATACCTGCTGAAATAGAAGGTATTGATGTTACTATTAAGCTTGCCAATAGAGATACTATTTCACCAATTGGGATTATTAGAGATGTTGAAGTCTTGTGTGGGAAAATTAAATATCCTATTGATTTTCTTGTTCTTGGTTCCCCACAAGATGACTTTTGTCCCATTATATTTGGTACACCCTTCTTGAATACTGTTAATGGTAAGATAGACTGCAAAAAAGATATTGTTACTATTGGTTTAGGGGATATGTCTCATGATTTTAATTTTGCTAAATTCTGTAGACAACCCCATGATAAATAATTGCCTAGTAAAGATGAAATTATTGGTCTTGCTTCTATTGCCGTGCCTCCTAATGATCCTTGAGAACAATATTTTCTCGGACATGAAAATGATATATTTATGAATGAGAGAAGGGAAATAGATGAAGTATTCTTTAAACAAGGACCTATTTTAAAACACAAGTTGCATGTTGAAATCCTAGGGTATCCTCCTCCACCCAAGGGAGATCCCGTGTTTGAGCTTAAACAATTACCTGATACTTTGAAATATGCTTATCTTGATGAAAAGAAGATATATCATGTTATTATTAGTGCTAACCTTTCAGAGCATGAAGAAGATAAATTATTGAAAACTCTGAAGAAGCACTATGCTACTATTGGATATACTCTTGATGATCTTAAGGGCATTAGTCCCACTCTATGCTAACACAAAATAAAACTGGAGAAAGATGCTAAACCAGTTGTTGATCACCAACGACGGTTAAATCCTAAGATGAAAGAAGTGGTCAGAAATGAAATACTAAAGTTTCTGGAGGCAGGTATAATTTATCATGTTCCTAATAGTCAGTGGGTAAGTCCTGTCCATTGTGCCCCTAAGAAGGGAGGTATTATTGTTGTTCCTAATGATAAGGATGAATTAATCCCATAAAGAATTGTTATAGGTTATAGAATGGTAATTGATTTCCGCAAATTAAATAAAGCTACTAGAAAAGATCATTACCCTCTACCTTTTATGGAGCAAATGCTAGAAAGATTATCCAAACATACACATTTTTGCTTTCTAGATGGTTATTCTGGTTTCTCTCAAATACCCGTGTCAAAAGAGGATCAGGATAAGACCACGTTTACTTGCCCTTTTGATAACTTTTCTTATAGATGTATGCCTTTTAGTTCATGTAATGCACGTGCTACCTTCCAAAGATGTACGATTGCTATATTCTCTGACTTTTGTGAAAAGATTGTTGAGGTTTTCATGGGTGATTTCTCCATGTATGGAACTTCTTTTGATGATTGCTTAAGCAACCTTGATCGAGTCTTGCAGAGATGTGAAGAAACTAATCTTGTCTTGAATTGGGAGAAGTGCCACTTTATGCTTAATGAAGGTATTGTCTTGGGGCATAAAATTTCTAAAAGAGGTATTGAAGTTGACAAAGCTAAAGTAGATGCTATTGAAAAGATGTCGTGTCCTAAGGACATCAAAGGTATAAGAAGTTTCCTTGGTCATGCCGGTTTTTATAGGAGGTTTATTAAAGACTTCTCTAAAATTTCTAGGCCTCTAAATAATCTCTTGCAAAAAGATGTCCCTTTTGTTTTCGATGATGATTGTGTAGAAGCATTTGTAATACTTAAGAAAGCCTTGATTTCTGCACCTATTATTCAGCCACCTGACTGGAATTTACCCTTTGAAATCATGTGTGATACTAGTGATTATGCTATAGGTGTTGTTCTAGGGCAAAGAGTTGATAAGAAATTAAATGTTCTCCAATATGCTAGTGAAACTCTAGATACTGCCCAGAGAAATTATGCTACTACTGAAAAAGAATTTTTAGCAGTTGTATTTGCTTGTGATAAGTTCAGACCTTATATTGTTGATTCCAAAGTAACTGTTCACACTGATCATGCTGCTATCAAATACCTTATGGGAAAGAAAGATGCTAAACCTAGACTTATTAGATGGATTCCCTTGCTACAAGAATTTGATTTGCATATTATTGATAGAAAGGGAGCTGAGAACCCCGTTGCAGACAACTTGTCTAGGTTAGAGAATGTTCTTGATGACCCACTACCAATTGATGATAGCTTTTTTGATGAACAATTAGCTATAATAAATGCTTCTCGTACTGCTCCATGGTATGCTGGTTATGCTAATTACATTGTTGCTAAATTTATACCACCTAGTTTCACATATACCAGCAAAAGAAAAAGTTTTTCTATGATTTAAGACATTACTTCTGGGATGACCCACACCTTTATAAAGAAGGAGTAGAAGGTGTTATTAGACGTTGTGTACCTGAGCATGAACAGGAACAGATCCTACACAAGTGTCACTTTGAGGCATATGGAGGACACCAGGCGGGAGATAGAACTGCACATTAGGTACTACAATCCGGTTTTTATTGGCCTACTCTCTTAAAAGATGCCCGTAAGTTTGTCTTGTCTTGTTATGAATGTCAAAGAATTGGCAATATTAGTAGATGTCAAGAAATGCCTATGAACTATTCATTGTTATTAAACCATTTGATGTTTGGGGCTTTGATTATATGGGACCTTTTCCTTCCTCTAATGGGTATACACATATTTTAGTTGTTGTTGATTATGTTACTAAGTGGGCAGAAGCTATTCCAACTAGTAGTGTTGATCATAACACCTCTATTAAGATGCTTAAATAAGTTATTTTTCCGAAGTTTGGAGTCTCTAGATATTTAATGACTGATGGTGGTTCACATTTTATTCATGGTGCTTTTTGTAAAATGCTTGCTAAGTATGATGTTAATCATAGAATTGCATCTCCATACCATCCTCAGTCTAGCGATCAAGTAGAATTGAGTAATAGAGAGATTAAATTGATCTTGCAAAAGACTGTTAATAGATCTAGAAAGAGTTGGTCCAAGAAACTTGATGATGCATTATGGGCCTATAGAACTGCATATAAGAATCCTATGGGTATGTCTCCGTATAAAATGGTTTATGGAAAATCATGTCACTTACCTCTTGGACTAGAACATAAGGCATATTGGGCCATTAAAGAGCTCAATTATGATTTCAAACTTGCCAGTGAGAAGAGGCTATTTGACATTAGCTCAGTTGATGAATGGAGAACCCAGGCCTATGAGAACGCCAAACTGTTTAAAGAAAAAGTTAAAAGATGGCATGACAAAAGGATACAAAAGCATGAGTTTAATGTAGGTGATTATGTTTTGCTATACAACTCTCGTTTAAGACTTTTTGCAGGAAAACTTCTCTCTAAATGGGAAGGTCCTTACATTATCGAGGAGGTATATCATTCCGGTGCCATAAAAATCAACAATGCCGAAGGCAAGATGGTGAACGGTCAAAGAATCAAACATTATATCTCAGGTGATCCCATAAATGTTGAAACCAAAAGGGACACTTTCCAGAACGTTTCAAACTCCGAAAAGGAATAGGCTGTGGTACGGTAAGTAAAACGACTCCAAAACAGTTCTAATAGCATTTTTTTCTCCGTTTTGGAATATTTAAATAAATAGGAAAATAAGAAGCAGCCCGAAGGAGACACAGGGCATCCACGAGGGTGGAGGGCGCGCCC
>NC_041381.1:376735687-376744643 GCF_002162155.2 Triticum dicoccoides | reverse complement strand
CGCGCCCCCTGCCTCATGGACACCTTGTGTGCCCTCCGGACTCTGTTTTCTTGCACGATGCTTCTTTTGGTCGGTAAAAATTCATTATAAATCTCCCAAAGGTTTTGACCACCGTACCACGACAAAATCCTGCGTTTTTGTTTTGAATTGTTTCTGTCGCAGATTTAGAGCAATATCTCATCCCAGGATTTGGAGGGACAGAGCTATGTGGCTGATTACCTTGCAAACCCCAAAGTCTATGGGGACATGGAGCATTGTGGTTGGACCACGGAGGAAGAAGAAGACTATGATCCTAAGGGAAAGGAGGAGACAAGCTCAGATGAAGATGAAGTCCCACTACCTCAACCTGGGGACATGCACGTGGAGTTCAAAAAGTCAAGCCTCCCTAATAAAGTAAAGAAACCTAAGATCGAGTTTATCCCTTTTCGTCTCTTGCAGGAGAACAAACGGGAATTATGCAAAAAGATACTAAGCCTTGAGGAGGAGATCGATGACTTAAGGGAGCAAAATTATATCCTCAAGTGCAAGCTAGGGAAGAAGCCTGCATCATCAACAACCCCGTCATCACTACCTCCGAAGAAAGAGACATAAATACACGGGTATGGGCACTCCCCTTGGCAATTGCCAAGCTTGGGGGAGGTGCCCCCGATATCGTATCACCATCACACTTCTATCTTTATTGTTTTTATTAGTTCAATCCTTTTGGTTATTGTCGGACTACGAGTTCCGCAAACCCTTGAGAGAACTCTGGGGTGCGTACGGAGATCTCAACTACCCAGCCTGCCTACTCATGATCCTCCTAAGCCTAGCGCGTCAAGCTCAAAGAGATAAAGAGACACAACAGTTTATTCTGGTTCGGGCCACCTTGCGGTGTAATACCCTACTCCAGCATTTTGGTGGATTGCCTCGGAGGGCTGAGGATGAACTAGTACAGTGGATGAACTGGCTTCAGGAGGTGAGGTGTTCTTGAGCTCGAGGGAGCTGGTGTGGTGTGAGCTAGTTCGACTTGTCTTGCCTCTATGTTGGTGGCTAGTCCTATTTATAGTGGCCTTGGTCCTCTTCCCAAATGTTTGCGGGAAGGGATCCCGCAACGGCCGAATTTGAAAAGGGACAAGTACTACAGCTTATCCTGACAAAAGTAGTCTTCGCCTGCAAAAAGCCTCAGGTCGTGACGCTGCAGTGGGCTCGTCGATGACCTCCGTCCTGCCGTCTCGGTGGTCTTGGTCTCATTGTACCAGAATGGAAACCTTTGGCTGATTCCTCAGGACTCAGTGCCTATGGCTTGCCTCCTTTGCACCAAAGAGGAAACATGTGCTCTGCGCCCGCCTGGCGCCCGCCTGGCCTTGGTTGTCATGGCTCACGTCAGCTGAGCCTCATGAGGTAAACCTTGCATAGGACTCTCCGCCCCTCGGGAGCCAGCCCGAGGAGGCCGATCCCTTCGAGGGTCTTGGCATCATCCGCCTCGTGAGGCTTGGCCCCTCGCGAGGGTCTTGAGTTGCTGATGTTGAAGCTGGGCCGTACCAGGCCATCGATGGAGCCACGTGGTGCGCTGCTAGCAGGCAGGGCTGGATACCCCCATATCTAGGACACCGACAGTAGCCCCCAGGCCCAAGGTGCACTCGGACTTGGCTTCCAGGCGAAGCCAAAGGGCAAGTGCAGAGCACCGCGGGCCCTAACCGCATGCGGCCTTGATGACGCGTGGCGACTGATGGGACGTGGGTGACTCTGCTTCCCCATGCTGCCTCGGCAACCGTTCGACTTGACGGGACGATGCGGCATGCAGATGGTCATGATGGCGCGAGGTTGTGGAGGTCGGCGGTTGGCCTCCTTTGGCTATAAATGCAAGGGAGGGGCAGGGCCCCTCGCCCATCTCTCCTTCGTCTTGCTCGCGTCTGCTTCTTCTCTTCTTCACCTCACTCTCATGGCGCCGATCAGAAGGTACTCCGCGGCTGAAAAGGGGAAGGCTCCTAAGGAGGGGCCCTATCCTCTCCCGCCGAAGACGCGGCTCCGCCTCCCTCACGACGCCAGCATGGGGTGAGAGGTGACCAGGCCTTGGCAGTCGAGGCCTCCGCCTGGCTTCCCTCTCTCCATATACGCTCGCGCTTAGGACGAAGGTGTGCGCCGTCAAGTGGCGCCCAACGACGATGGCAGGGCCGCCATTGCCCTGCCGACCGCACCACGGACCCACGCTGAGGGTAGCTCCCACAAGTTTGTGGTGTGGGTGGTGATGCCTCCCGACGCCTGGATCCGACTCTCGCGGTTCTTCGCCAGCGAGCTGCCTCTGAGGGGGTCGGTTGAGCTGTGGCTACAGCACACCAGGTGTTGCAGCTTGGCCACCGGAGCTGAAGTTGAGGTGGTGCCCCCTGGAGACGTCTTCATGATGCGTGGATGGGGCGAGGTTGCCCGGGCTTGCCGCGCAGAGGGAGCCCTGGCGATTCACTTCGCTCATGAAGGTGCGGCCACCTTGTTCTTCAAGGTCTTTAATGAGGAGGGCGAACGGCTGGAATGCTGCCCCGGAGGAAGGGGCCCGCAGGACGCTGCAATGGGCGCCAGGCCTACTGCTGTTCTTCTTGGCGCCTTGTCCAGCAGCAGCGGCGACTCCTGGGAATCCAGCGACTCTCCTGAGCCAAGTGAGTCTCCGGAGTCGAGTGATGAAAGCTACGTGCCGCCCAGCTCCCGCCGAAGTTGGAGTGCAGCAGCGGCTGCCGCCCGGCGTCGCCAGCAATGCCATAGGGCTTAGTAGCTGCTTTCCCTGCGCGGAATGAAGATCAGCCCCCATGGGGTTTGTAAGGATCGGAATGTACTCAATATCAGCGTTGCTTCTTTTGATTTTGTGATGAACTCGCGTATCCCAGTTTGGCATGGTGCCTCCCTTTTCTTTTTCCTTGGCAGTGCGGCGCTCTATGCCGACAGGTCCGAGTCCTCAGGCAGGCTTCAGCCGTCACTAGTATGCCAGGTCACAATGCCGCGGTCAAGGCTAGGAGGTGAGCGGCCCGAGGTCCGGTAAGAGCTCATGAGACGCGATGCTCACAAGGCCCCCCTTGGCGTGCAAGCAGCTGCCCAGAGAATCGAAAAGGGGAGTGGAACTGCCAAAATGGAACTGCAAGGTGGGGTGTGCGGGGAGCGAAGCTGGTGCCGCAGTGAACGTGACTTATCTTTTGGTGTCTTGGTCCGTTAGGCTGATGGTGCTTGCTCCCGCGTCTGTGGCGGTACCATTTGGTGCAGCCTGCATCGGCCACCTTCCTGCCTCGCTCGCCTAGGTGCTCTACGTCCTCGAGACCCAGCCCTCGAGCGAGCTCAGCTGTCACTGGTATGCCAGGTCGTGATGTCGTGGTCAAGGCCAGGGGGTGAGGGCTGGAGAGCCAGTAGGAACTCCCGAGACGTGATGCTCAGGAGGCCCCCCTCTAGCGTGCCAGTGACTCGTGAGGCCAGATGGTGGCTGTCGGTGTCAAAACCGGCGGATCTCGGGTAGGGGGTCCCGAACTGTGCATCTAGGCGGATGGTAACAGGAGACAAGGGACACGATGTTTTACCCAGGTTCGGGCCCTCTTGATGGAGGTAAAACCCTACGTCCTGCTTGATTGATATTGATATTGTGGATGTTTACAAGAGTGGATCTACCACGAGATCAAGGAGGCTAAACCCTAGAAGCTAGCCTATGGTATGATTGTAATGATTGTTGTTGTTCTACGGACTAGAGCCATCCGGTTTATATAGACACCGGAGAGGGCTAGGGTTACATAGAGCCGGTTACAATGGTAGGAGATCTACGTATCCGTATCGCCAAGCTTGCCTTCCACGCCAAGGAAAGTCCCATCCGGACACGGGACGAAGTCTTCAATCTTGTATCTTCATAGTCTTGGAGTCCGGTCGATGATGATAGTTCGGCCGATGATAGTTCGGCCGATGATGGTAATCCGGCTATCCGGACACCCCCTAATCCGGGACTCCCTCAGTAGCCCCCGAACCAGGCTTCAATGACGATAAGTCCAGCATGTGTGTAGTCTTCGGCGTTGCAAGGCGGGTTCTCCTTCAAGTTCTACGTACCTGCCGAACAATGTCCGGCTTCCTCATCAATGTTGCGTGTCTTGGCTTCCACGCCCAATAATGGCCTTCTTCCACGCGTCGTGCGAATGTGAAAAGCCAGGGTGTCTTTTATGTTTTACCCCCTAGTTGTGCGAATAATCTGCCTATAAGGGAGGCAAGAATCCAGATCCAAATCACCATCTTCCTCCCGCAAATACTCATCGGAGCGCTTTCGACCAAGAATCCATTCCATCATGGACCGTCAACGCGGCTCCTCTTCTCGCGCTCCCAGCCCTTTGCCAGGAGATTGGAGGAGATGCTCTGTTCTGCACAACGAGCTGGGGAAGCTCCAAGCGGGGGGATATCTCCCTCCGGCCTTCATGGTTCCGGTTCGAGCCGGGCTGGCCACCTACAAAGGTGGGAAGCAAGCGGAGGTTACCCCAAGTCCCAACAAAGGGGAGCGGGTATGCTTCGTCCCCTATCTTATAAGGGGGCTCGGATTTCCTGTACATCCATTCCTCCGCGGGCTCCTGGAGTTCTACGGACTCCAGCTTCATCACCTCACGCCCGCCTCAATCCTGCATATTGCGGGTTACGTAGCTCTTTGAGAGCTATTCCTGGGCGTCGAGCCCCATTTCGCGCTATGGAATAGGTTGTTTTGCCTTGTACCCGCTCTCATGAGGGGTCCATATATCAAGTGGGCGGCGCCAAAATATGGCGCATTGCCGGGACCGGATATCCATCCGGAACCCCTAAGAAGGCGTCCGAAGACTGGCCTTCAGAATGGTTTTATATAGAAGACGCTCCGCTGCCGGACCCTGTTCGGATCGGCCTCTCGGAGTTCAGCAATGCTCCTCTGAAGAAACGCCTTAGTTGGCGTCCGCGGAGCCCCCAACTGGAGGAAGACAAGAGCGTCCATTATTTGATGGGCCAAATAAGGTTACTGGCCCATGCCGGGTTGACCATGATTGGAGTCATGGCAACATGCATTATGCGGGGGGTGCAGCCACTACAATACAGGGGCCACCCCATGTGGGATTTCAACGGGGAGGACGATGCCACCCGTCATGGCCGCAAAGGGCCGGATTCGGTCGAAGATCTGGTGACGATCCTGTCCGGCCTGTATAAGGGGGAGAAGGAGGATTTCTTTCGGACGAACCCGTTAAATGGGTTCTCCATGAATAATCCCCGGCCTTGGGTAAGCGAACACTCTGCATGCCCGACCCATGCTTTTTGAAACTTAAGTTTCTTATATTGTGTTCTTCTTTCGATGCAGGAGCTGCGCCGGATCGTGGAGGACATGCTAAGTCCAGCTCCGCAACCCGAGGATCCAGAGAGATCCCGGGATCCGGCCTCCGAAGAGGATCTGGACATAAAGGTGGAGCTAATCGACGGGGTGTTCCACCAGCTCAGCATGGACAATGCTTTAGTCGCCATCATGGCCGACTATCCCGGACTATATCCGGCTTCCCAGGTGATTGCGACTGAAGTCCTGACACCGTCATTCCTTCCTTGCTTATTTCTGACCACCGTATATGATGGCGCTGTGCAGGAGGTGCCCCTAGGGCGAGAAGCCGAGCCCGCGGTGGCTGACCAACAAAGGCCAGTCCGAACCAGTAGGCGGAAGAGGAGCGCGGCGCGGACTGAAACGTCACCGCAAAGGTGTAGCTCACAATTCATTATTTAGAGCAACGTTCCTAGGAAGCGTTTGAGTGCTCATGGCTTTTGTAGGGAAAAAAGCGCCCGCTGGACTGCGGGCGAGGAGGTTGCCAATCCAACCTCTACCAGCCAGGCTCCAGCACCTGATCTGGAGGGGGAGGCGAGCGCAAGGCGCGAGCCGGACGTTCCTCCGACGGAGGATGCCGACAGACTGTCCGCCACCAAGTCTGAGGTGGAGAGTGCCATGAATCACAGGCGCCGCCAGACAGTATTTCGTGACGCGTGCTTCGCCCCCGAGGTGTTGAATGCCTTTAACGCGGGGGACGCGCACCTTCGTGCTGCTCAAGATGGTTTTACCAGAGCCACGGAGCAGTATGTAAAAGACATACAGGTAAGAGAATTTAATAGTTATATATGCCAGTAGCCCCCGAGACTTAAAGTAGTTATATTAACTGATTTAAGGATCATATGAAATGTAGGATCTTACCGAGAAGAATACCCAACTGTCTCAGGAGCTGCAAGAGTGCAAGGCCCAACTTGAGGCCGCACTCTCTGGCGCTGGAGGAAACACAGGGACCTCTCCTGGTAACGCATTATTTTAGAAAGATAAGTAGCGTTTGGCCTTTGCGCAAGTCTAAGAGAGTGCGGCCGTCCAAGCCGACCCATGGCCCATTGCTAGATGAACCTGCAGGTTAGATGACAGGAAAGACCGGGAACCTCTGCGGAGCAGGCTTGCAGCCCAGGGCGTAGGACAGAGGCACCGAGGGCCTGGCGAGGTGGTGAGCGCGAGGCGGGTCACGAACTAGAGCTCGATTCACGGGTTTATAAGCATTGCAGGGACGGACCCGAGCACAAGCACCGTGCCAACGTGAGTTGTCATGCAGCGGTGCAGGAGAGGTACTAGCCAGCGAACACATCACTACAAAAAAAGACACATCCGTGACATTTTGGGCCGAATGAATTTTTTTTCTGTCATACTTATGACACCTCTATGACGATAATTGTGACAAAACCCGGTATCATCATAGATGTGGTGGGCTCCTACTTCTATTACGAAAAATCATGACAGAAAATGGGCTTTTCATCCTAGGCGGGCCGGAGACGCAGCTGCATGACATTCTTTGGGTCGTCCATGATGGAAAAAACCGTGGTAGAAGCAAGGGCGAGGAAAATTTCGGGGAGTCCCCGGTTACTGTGGGTGGTCGGGAGCCGAGCGATGCCCGTTTCTCTCATATCGTACGCGCGTGGGTGCGAGGCATTGGGCTCTAACTGACCCGAGCGAGGCGTCGCCTAACTGAACCTGAGTGATTGCACTGCAGGCTATGCATTACTGAACCTGAGCAATCGAGCGATTCCTTCACTACTGCTACTAACTGAAGCCGGTCGATGCTGCCTCTGGATGAACAGTGAGCGTTGCTGGTGGGTTTGGATGAACAGTAAGCGTTGCAGCTGGGGGGTTTGGATGAACGGTGAGCGTTGCTGGGGGGTTTGTATGAACAGTTCCCGGTAGGGGTGGATGAATAGGACCCCGTGGTTGCCTCTGGATGAACAAGACCCCGATCGATCGAGCCGATTGGGGCTGGATGAAAAGGGCCCCATGAAGGGATGGATGAACAAGATGACCCCGTGGAGGGCTGGTTGAACAGTAGCCGGTGGAGGGCTGGATGAACAGTAGCCTGTGGAGGGCTGGATGAACAGTAGCTCGTGGAGAGGGCTGGTTGAACAGTAGGCCGGTGGAGTAGCGCGCGGTGGAGGCTGGATGAACAGTCATAGGTGGAGGCTGGAGGAGGTCGACGGTGGATGAACAGTAGCCCGTGGAGGCTGGAGGAGGTCGACGGTGGAGATGAACAGTATCCCATGGAGTCCTGTTTTGCGGTACACCACACCCCTCCCGATGAATAGGACCCCCGTTTCAACCGTACCGCTCCAACACAAGTCCGTTTCCTCCGTTTTGCGGTACGCCACACACCTCCCGGTCCACAGGACCCCATTTCGACCGTAGGAGGTCCAACACAAGTCTATTTCCTTCATTTTGCGGTATGCCAGACCCCTCCTGATGAACAGGATCCCGTTTCGAACGTGGCTGGTCGAACATAAGGCCATTTCCTCCGTTCTGCGGTACGCCATGCCTCATTTCCATCGGCTGTTCCGTCCAAGCCGGTTGGCTCCCATGCATTCCATTGCTTCCCAATGAACATGACGCATTCTGTTGCCTCCCCATGAACACGACGACGATGCAGTTTCTCCGTTCCGACCCAGCCATGTACACGAGCCCTGGCCGTATGTATGCGCGAGTAGGCGTTCGAGACCTTGCCCGTATGTACGTACATGGCCGTATTTTCTTTCTTGCACACTGGACGTTGTACATACGTGCACATGCTATGTGCGCACCTCTACTACGACATGTGCGTGCCTCTACATCGACCAGTATGTACGTACACGTTCGTGACCAGAATGACAATGCTACATACGCTTCGACCAGATGGGTCCCGACTGTCAAGCACTTCCTTGCGTGCGAAGATGTAGCTGGTAGGTCCCAGCAGTCAGGGGGGTGAATCGGTTTTTTGCCTGGACGAACTTCCTTGCGTGCGAAGATGTAGTTGGTGGGTCCCAGCAGCCAGGGCGGAAACATTTTTTCGTGAAATACGGTGGCCCGTCCGGTGGGTCCCCGTTGTCAGGTGGAGGAATAATTATTTTGCACGTAATAAGGAGGCACTTCTTTGCGGCCGCCGTGGACCCAGCTGTCAGCCTCTCCATGTACAGTACTCTTCCAATGGAAGTCGTTCCTTGACCACATTGACAACGCTGCGCCGAGAGCACCAGGGGGGTGGACGACGGCGAGGCCTAGGAAGGGGATGACGCGGAGCTGGGGAAGACGCGGCAGTGGAAGCCCGTGCGGAGAGGAGTACGAGGGTTCACTGGTTCGGCTGCAGTGTGAGGCTGCTGTCGCCACAGGGCCTAGCCAGCAGTGGAATAGTAGGGTGCGGTGAGGCCTTCGCGGCAGCAAAGCCGGCCACGGGAGGTTGGAGCATGTGACACGATCGACGCTGCTTTGGGCGGCTGGAGCACGAAGACCAGAGGTTGAAGAAGCACTACGGCCGTTGGATGGACATCGTATGGTCACTGGAGCTAGAATCATTCATATTGACTAAGTTGACAAAGCCCTCCGTCCCCGTGAACTTAGTAGGCCCACAAGTCAGCCTCCCACCAAGGTGGGTCCCAGCTAGCAGGGGGGTATTACTTTTTTTGTGCGTAATAAGGAGGCCCTTCC
>NC_041381.1:376732061-376735447 GCF_002162155.2 Triticum dicoccoides | reverse complement strand
AATACAGAGGCCCTTCTGGTGGGTCCCAGCAATCATGTGGAGGAATCATTATTTTGCGCGTAATAAGGAGGCAATTCCCTGTGTGGGCCCCTACTGTTAGCCTCTCCCGATGGCTGTTGTTTGTTGACCATGTTGACCTCGCCGCGCCGAGAGCACAAACGCGGTGGACGAGGGCGAGGCCTAGGAAGGGAACCACTAGAGCTAGCGAAGCCACCGCATCAAATGCCCACGCTGAGGGGAGTACGAGCGCTGACTGGTCGGTTGTGGGGTGAGGCTGACGTCACCGGACAATAACAAGATGTGTGGGTGGTTAGAGGGATGGCCTGATGGCAGCACAACCAGCCACGGGAGGAGGGAGCAGGCAGTCCCGCCGGCGCTGGTTTGGACGGCTGGAGCAGGAAGATCAGAGATTGGGAAGCACGACGATCGTTGGATGGACATCCCACAGTCACTGTTGTGTGTTGACTAAGTTGACAAAGCCTTGCGTATGCGTCAAAAAAAATTAGGACAGCGTCATCGTCAACCTAGTAGGCCCAGAAGTCGGCCTCCAAATCTGTGGAAAACAGCATACAGCCCATTAGCCATTATTTTCAATAATTTACAGCCCATTTGCTAATTCTTAAGGATATTTGAAGCCCATATTCTTTTTATTAGCATTACAGACCATATATTCTGGGTGCTGCTAAAAAATACAACGAAATTTTGCATATTTCGGTGGGGTCTGAACTCTTTTAATAATGAAATTTCGAGTCACATTAAAATAATTTTCAAAAAATTATATCAAAATAAAATTCAAAAAATAATTCTCCACAAAAAATGAATGAAATTTAGAATCTTAACTAGCAAGATGCTTGTTCATTGCACGGAACATGAAGATGCAGCTGTATGAGTAGTTTATCTTGTGGGAGAAAAGATGATATTTTAATGTAATTGCCAATTGGCTTTGTTTTTTATAAGAGTAGAGAGTAGAGAAGTCCTGAAAAAATGATTTTTTTAATGCAATTTCCGGTTGGCTTTGGTTTAAAAATTTACAACCCATTTCTTACAACTTATAGCCCATTTTCTGGGGAAGCCCATTTCTTACTACTTACAACTGCTCGTCTTGAAAGATTTGCAGCCTATGGGATGAGAAAAGCAAGTAGGCCTCGGTTTTGGTATTCTCTAAAAAAAGAACTGGGCTAGCCATTTTCGGAAAGAAAAGATATATCAACTTGGCTCGTCATGTGCTTAATAAAAGCATAAGCATGGGCTAGGGGGGCCACAGCCCCCGCACAGCGCATAGTTGAGCTCCGTCTCTGAAACTAAAAAACAACTGGGCGAGCTGCTGGGTCCCTGGTGTTATCCACTTGTTGTGTAATTTTCTTGTTTATTGACTACATTGACAATGGCGTGAGACCTAGTTGTCAAACAATTAGGAGGAAGTATTTTTTGGCTTGTAATAACGAGGCACTTGCTAGCAAAATGCAATGACCTTGGTGGGTCCCTACCGTCAGCCTCTCCACGTATAGTCATCTCATGATTCCTCTTGGTTGTTGACCATGTTCACAATGCCAGACCGCGGCAGACACAGCGAGTGAACCAAGGTGGAGAACGACGGCGAGGCCTCGGACGGGAACGAACAACAGCCGTGGAAGATGCGGCAGTGTAGTGGCAGGTGGAGGGGAGTATGAGGGCAACAACATGCAACTGAAGCATACAAATGGTACAAAAAGCCCAAGGATTAATTGTTCATCAAATTTTTAGACAAAACCCAGATTGAACATGGCAGTAACATCTAACCCAACCACTCTTTTTTGCAGTCACAAACAAATGGATCAGTCTGATCCATAAAATCAACATCCTGTGCAAAAAAATTTATTTCAGGATGACTATAATTTGTTGTAAATAGAAGCCGAGCACGTTTAGAAGCCCATTTGTCCACCTGAAACTTCTTTTTTTTGTTCAGCATGTCCGTCCGTGAGAAATCTCTTGCGGTAAAAATTAAGCCTCATGGACAATAGTAACCTCGCATTCAACAGGAAGAATGTGACAAAGCTTCTGTTTGCCTGGTTGGATGCATATCCTTCCATCGTTATTGTCGTCAAATGAATGTCATGAGAACTGAGAAAATCCTGGTGCTTATTACGCCACCAATTGGTTATATGTTTTGCTCCATGTGGTTCTGCCTAAGTAGACATGAAGATTGAAAACAGTTAAGGTCTGAAAAAAGAGTATGTCGAAAGAACGACAACTGAACAGTTAATTCTAGTACAATATATATGGGCTTTCAATGTGCGTGAAATCATCACCTCTATATATAAATTCTCCAGAGATCTAAAGCATCGCAGCAAGCCAATAATTATGTTCAGATCAAAACTAAACATTCTAATATATATGATCTTGACAGAATCCAGCAGCATTGATAGGCAATGGCCGAACTCTTCATTGAGTATATAACATAATATTAGTACCCAAAGTGTACTCCAAGATGATATAAAACTTATGTGCACAAATGAAAAATGCAGCTTATGATTACAAATGTGTACATGATAATATATCGTACCTGAAAAAGTGAGGAGCCAAACACCAACTCCTTGTGATCATTAAACGGGTCACGAATTACACCCAAGGTCTCCAGTTTGGGCGCAGAGACGACAATTATTTGTGAAGGTCTATAACAATTATCAAGGAGCAACCTTTGAAGTGAAGGGGCATCTTCGATGATGAGCTGTTGTCCTTCAAAACAAATTCCAATGCTTTTAAGGTGAGGCGACCTTATTTGGAGACAACTGATACGGATTTCTATTCCCAAAACAATCAGCAAGCACTCTAGGGCAGGGCAACTGGAGTGGATGATGCTGTGCAGTGAGGCCTCCGACAGATAAACCACCACAAGCGAAAGTTTTTTAGCAGTGGGAGTCAAAGCATTTGTACCGAATTGTCTGGTAGATGGCACCGGGCGAAGGTGGCAATGTGGAGAGAGGAGGAACCCCGCGAGATGGACAACGGTGGTGTGGGCACGAATTCTTGGTGTGTTCGTGGTATAAAACTTTCGTGGTAATGGTACAACTCAAACTACTGGAGTTTTCTGTATTCAGGGGATGTCAGCCAAGCGTCCACCATGCCGGGTATGGACAACAAGTAGCGTGTCGGGATGCAGAGGCATTGAACGGGGCCCTGCTGGTGAGAAGAGATGATGGCTCTGAGGAGATCAATTTCAGGAAGGACAGATATCTGACGACAGTCGAGATTGAGGGGCGCGGTGCGCCATAGAGGGCGCCACTGAGTTGAGAGGACTTGTGTGCGGCAGCAATCCTTGGTGGGGAGAAGCGAGATGATCTCCTCAAGGATGACATCCGAGAGATCGCTAATGCGGTCCACCGGAGATTCTACCGGTTCCTCAGATC
>NC_041381.1:376721949-376731734 GCF_002162155.2 Triticum dicoccoides | reverse complement strand
AAGTATAGGGGATCGCAATAGTTTTCGAGGGTAGAGTATTCAACCCAAATTTATTGATTCGACACAACGGGAGCCAAAGAATATTCTCAAGTATTAGCAGTTGAGTTGTCAATTCAACCACACCTGGATAACTTAGTATCTGCAGCAAGGTATTTAGTAGCAAAGTAGTATGATAGTAATGGTAATAGTGCCAAAAGTAAGAATAGCAGTTTTGTAGTAATTGTAACAGTAGCAACGGAAAAGTAAATAAGCAAAGCACAATATGTGAAAAGCTCCTAGGCATTGGATCAGTGATGGATAATTATGTCGGATGTGATTCCTCATGTAATATTTATAACATAGGGTCACACAGAACTAGCTCCAGTTCATCAATGTAATGTAGGCATGTATTCCGAATATAGTCATACGTGCTTATGGAAAAGAACTTGCATGACATCTTTTGTCCTACCCTCCCGTAGCAGCGGGGTCCTAATGGAAACTAAGGGATATTAAGGCTTCCTTTTAATAGAGTACCGGACCAAAGCATTAACACATAGTGAATACATGAACTCCTCAAACTACAGTCATCACCGAGAAGTATCCCGATTATTGTCACTTCGGGGTTGTCAGATCATAACACATAATAGGTGACTATAAACTTGCAAGATAGGATCAAGAACTCACATATATTCATGAAAACATAATAGGTTCGGGTCTGAAATCATGGCACTCGGGCCGTAGTGACAAGCATTAAGCATAGCAAAGTCATAGCAACATCAATCTCAGAACATAGTGCATACTAGGGATCAAACCCTAACAAAACTAACTTGATTACATGGTAAATCTCATCCAACCCATCACCGTCCAGCAAGCCTACGATGGAATTACTCATGCACGGAGGTGAGCATCATGAAATTGGTGATGGAGGATGGTTGATGATGACGACGGCGACGAATCCCCCCTCCGGAGCCCCGAACGGACTCCAGATCAGCCCTCCCGAGAAGTTTTAGGGCTTGGCGGCGGCTCCGTATCGTAAAACGCGATGAAACTTCCTCTCTGATTTTTTTCTCCACGAAACGGAATATATGGAGTTGGAGTTGAGGTCGGTGGAGCAGCAGGGGGCCCACGAGACAAGGGGGCGCGCCCCCCACCCTCGTGGACAGGGTGTGGCCCCCCTGACAGTGATTCTTTTGCCAATATTTTTTATATTTTCCAAAAGTTATCTCCGTGGATTTGCAGGTCATTCCGAGAACTTTTGTTTCTGCACAAAAATAACACCATGGCAGTTCTGCTGAAAACAACGTCAGTCCGGGTTAGTTCCATTCAAATCATGCAAATTAGGGTCCAAAACAAGGGCAAAAGTGTTTGGAAAAGTAGATACGTTGGAGACATATCAACTCCCCCAAGCTTAAACCTTTGCTTGTCCTCAAGCAATTCAGTTGACAAACTGGAAGTGATAAAGAAAAAATTTTACAAACTCTATTTGCTCTTGTTGTAAATATGTAAAGCCAACATTCAAGTTTTCAGCAAAGATTATAAACTAACCATATTCACAATAAATTACTCATATCAATGGCATAATCAACTAGCGAGCAATAATAATAAAACTCAGACGACAACACTTTCTCAAAACAATCATAATATGATATAATAAGATGGTATCTCGCTAGCCCTTTCTGAGACCGCAAAACATAAATGCAGAGCACCTTTAAAGATCAAGGACTGACTAAACATTGTAATTCATGAGAAAAGAGATCCAGTCAAGTCATACCCGGTATAAACTAATAGTAATGCATGCAAATTACAGTGTGCTCTCCAGCGGGTGCTTTTTAATAAGAGGGTGATGACTCAACATAAAAGTAAATAGATAGGCCCTTCGCATAGGGAAGCGGGGATTTGTCGAGGTGCTAGAGCTCAATTTGAAATAGAGAGAGAAATAATATTTTGAGCGGTATACTTTGACTGTCAACATAACAACTATGAGATCTTGATATCTTCCATGCTACATACATTATAGGCGGTTCCCAAACAGAATGGTAAAGTTTATACTCCCCCACCACCAACAAACATCAATCCATGGCTTGCTCGAAACAGCGAGTGCCTCCAACTAACAACAATCCTGGGGGAGTTTTGTTTAATTATTTTGATTTTCTTTGATCTTTTTGATCATGGGACTGGGCATCCCGGTTACCAGCCATTTTCTCATGAATGAGGAGCGGAGTCCACTCCCCTTGAGAATAACCCACCTATCATGGAAGATACAGACAACCCTAGTTGGTACATGAGCTGCTCGAGCATACAAAACAGAATTTCATTTGAAGGTTTGGAGTTTGGCACATACAAATTTACTTGGAACAACAAGTAAATACCGCATATAGGAAGGTATGGTGGACTCATATGGAATAACTTTGGGGTTCATGGAGTTTGGATGCACAAGCAGTATTCCCGCTTAGTACAAGTGAAGGCTAGCAAAAGACTGGGAAGTGACCAACTGAGAGAGCGACAACAGTCATGAACATGCATTAAAATTAATCAACACCGAGTGCAAGCATGAGTAGGATATAATCCACCATGAACATAAATATCGTGAAGGCTATGTTGATTTTTGTTTCAACTACATGCATGAACATGTGCCAAGTCGAGTCACTCAATTCATTTAAAGGAGGATACCACCCTATCATACCAGATCAGAACCATTTTAATAGCATGTTGGCACGCAAGGTAAACCATTATAAGCTCCCAGCTAATTAAGCATGACATAAGCAACTATAATCTCTAATTGTCATTGCAAACATGTTTATTCATAATAGACTGAATCAGGAACGATGAAGTCATCATATTTACAAAAGCGAAAGAGGTCGAGTTCATACCAGCTTCTCTCATCTCAAATAGTCCATCATATATCATCATTATTGCCTTTCATTTGCACGACCGAACGATGTGTATAATAATAAGAGTGCACGTGCATTGGACTAAGATGGAATCTGCGAGCATTTAATTCAAGAGAGAAGGCAAAGTAATATGGGCTCTTGGTTAAATAAACAATCATACATATGAGAGCCACTAAGCATTTTCATTATGGTCTTCTTCTCTCAACCCCCAAAGGAAAGAAAAGAAATAAAACTATTTACACAGGAAAGCTACCAACAAGCAAAAGAAGAACGAGAAATCTTTTTGAGTTTTCTTTTAATTATTTCTACTACATGCATAGAAATTAAACTAACTAGTTTTTTGGGGTTTCTTAAGGTTTATCTAACACACAAGAAGAAAACTAGAAAAAGAATTTAAACTAGCATGGATAATACAATGAAAGAGTATGAGCACCGACACTAGAATGAGTGTGTGAACATGAATGTAAAGTCGGTGAGGAATACGTACTCCCCCAAGCTTAGGCTTTTGTCCTAAGTTGGTCTATGACCAAGGGTCACAACTACTCTCCCCAGTGTACTAAGGAGTGTCTTCGTACTGCCACTGGCTAGCGATCTCCTTCGAATCCCACTTATAAGATGATGGATGATAAGGGTCCAGTGGTGGTTCCGGCTCAGGATCTAGAGCGGATGTCAGGCCTAGATGCGCGTACACTGCGTTCGGCGAGACAAGGTAATGCCCTGCAGTTAAATCAAACAAAGAAGGTGCAGGCAGGGTAATAATCTCATTGTGTTTCTTATTAAATCTCAGGTTATACAAGAATATCTTATCATCGTTGTAAACATAAACTCATGCACTACCATGCTCCTGTAATCTAAAAAGGTAAGAGGCAAAGATGTCTCCTCTTCCTCATCATGTCTAATAGGTATCTCGAAATGTTTAGCAAGGCGTGCAACATTGATACCTCCAAAGATAGGGCCTTTTGTAGGGTTTTGGCTTAACCGTCTAGCAATAACGGAACCCATACTAAAAGTATTATCACCGAATAAGGCATGGAGCAAAATAATAATATCAGGAACACTGAAGTTCCCACTATTTCCGCAACCAATTAAGAATCGACTAGCAAATATGGCAAAGTAGCGTAAAGCAGGAAAGTGTATGCTAGTGATTCTTGCATCGGAACCTTTCCTCGATTCCCCTACAACAATAGTATCAACGAGACCATCCACATCTTTACGATGTGGTTCATCTAAGCTACCCTCAAAGCGTATTCTACAAACCGCGCAAAAATTATGTAATGACATTTCCTTAGCCTCATCATATAAATGAAAAGATACTGAAGGAGGTGAATTCTTAGGATGATAATAAATGTTTTGCACGAAAGTATTGGTAAGTAAGAGATACTGTTCAATCCGATCATGGAGGAAGTCGGTGAGGCCCGCATTTTCAGCCAAATAATAAAAGTCTTCATAAATACCGGCTGCTCTCAAGAAATTATCACATGGCCACTCACAAGGCCTTACTTCCACTACGCGAGGAAGATTATACTTGGCCTTTTCTTTCTCCTTAGCTTGCTTATCCTTGGAGCCTTGGCTAGAAGAGCCCCTCAACAACCACCTCTTCATCTTTTTCTGAAAATTCTGAAATTTTTAGTAACTTCAAAATAAAAGTGAAACAAACTTAATATAATTGATAGCAACTACTCCCATAAGTGCCTACAGCCTATATCATGCATTAGAATTACTTGGAACCTCATAAATTTAAAATGCAAGCTCAATAACAGGGTCACCAAGGCAGCAAGAATTTGCAATGAATAAAGCACTAGAACAAAAACTAATTGAATCATTGGAGGAGTCACATACCAAGCAACAATCTCCCAAAGCAGTTTTGTGAATGGAGCTTTGAGCAAGGAGATCGAAAATCGCAGCAAAACAAGCTGGAACTCGTGCTTGAGCTGGATGGGGATTTTTTTGGCAGGAAGATGGAGTGTGTGGGTGCAGGAGTAAGTGGAGGGGATCCACCATGGGCCCATGAGATAGGGGGCGCGCCCTGTAAGAGTGAGCGCGCCCTGGACCCTCGTGGCCAGGTGCTTGCTCCCCCTTCTGTGTTCCCAGTGCCAAATATTCTCAAATATTTCAGAAAAAATCATATTAAATTGGCATGGCATTTGGAGAACTTTTATTTTCGGGATATTTTTTATTGCATGGATAATTCAGAAAACAGACAGAATATACTATTTATATTTTATTTATTCTAAGTAACAGAAAGTAAAGAGAGGGTACAAAAGGTTGTGCCTTCTAGTTTCATCCGTCTCATGGTCATCAAAAGGAATCCACTAACAAGGTTGATCAAGTCTTGTTAACAAACTCATTCCGAATCGCATGAAACCGGAGAAATTTTGAAGTGGCACTAGGTTACCTCAACGGGGATATGATCATCCCCAATAATAAGAATATCATACTTTTTCTTTGCAGTAGGAAGAGGAAATTCAAAACCTCCAAATATAATTGATGGAATTTTCCCAATAGAATTTATGCTGTGAACTTGAGGTTGTTTCCTCGGAAAGTGTACCGTGTGCTCATTTCCATTAACATGAAAGGTGACATTGCCTTTGTTGCAATCAATAATAGCACCTGCAGTATTTAAAAAGGGTCTACCAAGGATAATTGACATACTGTCGTCCTCAAGGATATCAAGAATGACAAAGTCTATTAAGATAGTAACATTCGCAACAACAACAGGCACGTCCTCACAAATGCCGATAGGTATAGCAGCTGATTTGTCAGCCGTTTGCAAGTATATCTCAGTAGGTGTCAACTTACTTAATTCAAGTCTACGGTACAAGGAAAGTGGCATAACACTAACACCGGCTCCTAAATCACATAAGGCAGTTTTAACATAATTTCTTTTTATGGAGCAAGGTATAGTGGGTACTCCGGGATCACCAAGTTTCTTAGGTATTCCACCCTTAAAGGTATAGTTGGCAAGCATGGTGGAGATTTCAGCTTCAGGTAGATATCTTTCATGTATTTAGCATAAGGGTTTGTTTTAAGCATATCAGTTAAGCGCATGCGTAAGAAAATAGGTCTAATCATTTCAGCAAAGCGCTCAAAGTCCTCGTCATCCTTTTTCTTGGATGGTTTAGGAGGAAAAGGCATGGGCTTCTGAACCCATGGTTCTCTTTCCCTACCATTCTTCCTAGCAACAAAGTCTGTCTTATCATATCGTTGATTTCTTGATTGTGGGTTATCAAGATCAATAGCAGGTTCAATTTCTATATCATTGTTATTACTAGGTTGAGCATCATCATGAACATCATTATTAGCATTATCATTAGGTTCATGTTCATCTCCGGACTGTGTTTCAGCATCAGAGATAGAAGTATCATTAGGATTCTTAGGTGTTTCTACAATAGGTTCACTAGAAGCATGCAAGGTCCTATCATTTTTCTTTTTGTTCTTTTTAGAAGAACTAGGAGTATCTAGGTTATTATTCTGAGAATCTTGTTCAATTCTCTTAGGGTGGCCTTCACGATACAAAGGTTCCTGAGTTATTTTACCAGTTCTAGTAGCCACTCTAACAGAAAATCATGTTTATTATTTAATTCATCAAGCTCTTCATTCTGAGCCTTAAGTACTTGTCCAGCTTGAGTGGTGACCATAGAAACATGTTTACTAAAGAGTTTAAGTTCACCCTTAACTCTAGACATATAATCACTCAAGCGGCCAATCATATAAGCATTATTTTTCAACTGTCTGCTAACATAATCATTGAAATTTGCTTGTTTATCCATAAAGTCATCAAATTCATCTAAGCACTGGCTAGGAAATTTAGTAGACGGGATTTCAACTTTATCATATCTATAGAGAGAATTTACCTTCACTACCTGTGTCGGGTTATCAAGACGATATGTTTCTTCAACAGGCGGTATATTAAGACCATGTATTTCTTAAATAGGAGGTAAATTTTTAACATCTTCCGCTTTAATACCTTTTTCTTTCATTGATTTCTTTGCCTCTTGCATATCTTCAGGACTGAGAAATAGAACACCCCTCTTCTTCGGAGTTGGTTTAGGAATAGGCTCAGGAGTTGGCTCAATTGGCTCAGGAATTGGCTCAAGAAGATTCCAATTATTTTCATTAGTCAACATATTATTTAATAATAATTCATCTTGGTCGACTGTTCTTTCCCTGAAAACACAACCAGCACAACTATCCAAGTGGTCCTTGGAAGCATTGGTTAGTCCATTATAAAAGATATCAAGTATTTCATTTTTCTTAAGAGGATGATCAGGCAAAGCATTAAGTAATCGGAGAAGCCTCCCCAAGCTTGTGGGAGACTCTCTTCTTCGATTTGCACAAAATTATATATTTCTCGCAAGGCAGCTTGTTTCTTATGAGCAGGGAAATATTTAGCAGAGAAGTAATAGATCATATCCTGGGGACTACGCACACAACCAGGATCAAGAGAATTAAACCATGTCTTAGCATCACCCTTTAATGAGAACGAAAATATTTTAAGGATATAATAACAGCGGGATTTCTCATCATTAGTAAACAGGGTGGCTATATCATTTAACTTAGTAAGATGTGCCACGACAGTTTCAGATTCGGTGCCATAGAAAGGATCAGATTCAACTAAAGTAATTATCTCAGGATCAACACAAAATTCATAATCCTTATCAGTAACAAAGATAGGTGAAGTAGAAAAAGCAGGGTCATATTTCATTCTAGCATTCAGAGTTTTTTGTTTCAGCTTAGCTAATAATTTCTTAAGATCTGATCTATCATTGCAAGCAAGAAAATCTCTAGCAGTTTCTTCATCCATAACATAACCCTCGAGAACAATAGGCAATTCATATTTAGGGGGAGAACCTTCATCATCACTATCTTCAATATAATCAGTTTCAATAATTTCATTCTGCCTAGCCCTAGTAAGTTTTTCATCAAGAAATTCACCTAATGGCACGGTAGTATCAAGCATAGAAGTAGTTTCATCATAAGTATCATGCATAGTAGAACTGGCATCATCAATAACATGCGACATATCAGAATTAATAGCAGTAGCAGGTTTAGGTGTCGCTAGCTTACTCATAACAGAAGGAGAATCAAGTGCAGAGCTAGATGGCAGTTCCTTACCTCCCCTCGTAGTTGAGGGATAGATATTAGTTCTTTGATCTTTCAAGTTCTTCATAGTGATCAAAAGATATAAATCCCAAGTGACTCAAAGAATAGAGCTATGCTCCCCGGCAACGGCACCAGAAAATAGTCTTGATAACCCACAAGTATAGGGGATCGCAACAGTTTTCGAGGGTAGAGTGTTCAACCCAAATTTATTGATTCGACACAAGGGGAGCGAAAGAATATTCTCAAGTATTAGCAGTTGAGTTGTCAATTCAACCACACCTGGATAACTTAGTATCTGCAACAAGGTATTTAGTAGCAAAGTAGTATGATAGTAATGGTAACAGTGGCAAAAGTAACAATAGCAGTTTTGTAGTAATTGTAACAGTAGCAACGGAAAAGTAAATAAGCAAAGCACAATATGTAAAAAGCTCCTAGGCATTGGATCAGTGATGGATAATTATGTCGGATGCGATTCCTCATGTAATATTTATAACATAGGGTCACACAGAACTAGCTCCAGTTCATCAATGTAATGTAGGCATGTATTCCGAATATAGTCATACGTGCTTATGGAAAAGAACTTGCATGACATCTTTTGTCCTACCCTCCCGTGGCAGCGGGGTCCTAATGGAAACTAAGGGATATTAAGGCCTCCTTTTAATAGAGTACCCGACCAAAGCATTAACACATAGTGAATACATGAACTCCTCTAACTATGGTCATCACCGAGAAGTATCCCGATTATTGTCACTTCGGGGTTGTCGGATCATAACACATAATAGGTGACTATAGACTTGCAAGATAGGATCAAGAACTCACATATATTCATGAAAACATAATAGATTCAGATCTGAAATCATGGCACTCGGGCCGTAGTGACAAGCATTAAGCATAGCAAAGTCATAGCAACATCAATCTCAAAACATAGTGGATACTAGGGATCAAACCCTAACAAAACTAACTTGATTACATGGTAAATCTCATCCAACCCATCACCATCCAGCAAGCCTACGATGGAATTACTCACGCACGGCAGTGAGCATCATGAAATTGGTGATGGAGGATGGTTGATGATGACGACGGCGATGAATCCCCCTCTCCGGAGCCAAGAACGGACTCCAGATCAGCCCCCCCGATAGGTTTTAGGGCTTGGTGGCGTCTCCATATCGTAAAACGCGATGAAACTTCCTCTCTGATTTTTTTCTCTGCGAAACAGAATATATGGAGTTGGAGTTGAGGTCGGTGGAGCAGCAGGGGGCCCATGAGACAGGGGGCGCGCCCCCCACCCTCGTGGACAGGGTGTGGGCCCCCTGGCATTGATTCTTTCACCAATATTTTTTATATTTTCCAAAAGTTATCTCCGTGTATTTGCAGGTCATTCTGAGAACTTTTGTTTCTGCACAAAAATAACACCACGGCAGTTCTGCTGAAAACAGCGTCAGTCCGGGTTAGTTCCATTCAAATCATGCAAATTAGGGTTCAAAACAAGGGCAAAAGTGTTTGGAAAAGTAGATACATTGGAGACGTATCACTTCTCCCCACCCTACCAGGTGCGGGATCTACAACCGGTGCCGCTGCTGGTGGGAGTCTCATCTTCTTGGCGCTGGGGCCAGCCGACTCCATTTTCCTTGTGGGCGTCGCGCCGAGCTCATGGGTTTGAGCAGAGTAGCCAGAGACGAGCCTAGTGGTAGTGCAAGTGGGGAAGAAGGAGGGCTGGGGATTTGTGTAGGAGTGGAAGAAGAGGAGCAAGCGTTTTCTGTACGAGTGAGGAAGAAGGTGAGTGGGGGTTTTCTGGACGAGTGAGGAAGATTG
>NC_041381.1:376687080-376721541 GCF_002162155.2 Triticum dicoccoides | reverse complement strand
GTGGGAGAGCAAGTTGTTCGTGTTTATAAGGCCCGCTGCACTAACTACTCGTGTTTTCCCAAGAACCGCTCTCTTCTTTTGCGTTGCAATTGATGCTGACACATTTGCAGCAAGCACATGGGGCAATAGAGATGACTCAATGTGAGTCCATATTGTGAAGTTCCCCTGAAATCATCTTCATTGTCCTGAATCTGAAAAGATAGGAAAACAGTAGCGATACTTAAACGGTGTTGCAAAACATTAGCACATATCAATAGCTCGGCATGACAAAACACGATCATCTGGACGAAGGGGATACTGACCTGCCTGAGGAAGATTATATATAATTTCGTAAGTCCTTGGTTGATTTCCACCTTCAGTTGCACTGCTTGTTTGCTCCTCGACACATGACAAGATCGTTCCGCACTGCATTCAGCAAGTCAACGTACGAATAAGCTAATTTCATCTTGCGGTGGTCGTTGTACCTAGTTACGAATGTAGGAATACCTGGAGCACCATGAGGTTAGCTGACAGCAGGTAGATACAGCCATATAAATTTTGTGCGGTGCTACCAAAATTGAGGTTTGTATCCCTTCCTGTTATGAGAATTCTTCTTGAAGTTGGTAGAATGTGACGGCTTGTTCTGTGCATCAAACTTGCCTTTCCCCTGAGATTTGTTCTTGTTGTTTTGGGGCTGGTTGGGATGGAAGTTCTTCTCATGTACCATGTGGGCACTAGAAGCTCCCTCAGTGACCCGAGCACGTGTGTCTTTTGCTCTCACCTTCTCCTCAAAATCAAGAGTGCTAATGAGATCCAAAACACAAAACTCATGTCTCTTGTTTTTCAAGAAGTAGCAAAATAGTTCCACGAAGGTGGAAGCTTGGCAATGATAGTCCCAGCAACAAATTTCTCCAGCAACACACACTTAAAGTACTCAAGTTCCTTAGAGAGTGACTGTATCTCATGAGTCTGCTGAACAACAGAGCACTCACCAGTCATCTTCTAGTCACAGAATTGCTCCATGACGTACAACTTGTTGCCAGCGCCCGAGGGCCCAAACATGGCCTCGAGCGCAGCCCACATGTCTTTGCCGCTGTCAAACGACATATATGAATCCACAATGGAATCGTCAAGAACACTCAGCAGGGCGGCTTTGAAGAGGGTATCCATGTTCTCAAAAGCTTCTTGCTGTGTAGGATTAAGATCGCCCTCAGGCTTACCCTTAGTGGCGTCATAGCAGTACATGATCTGAAACCAATATACTGCTCTTGTACGCCACCTTTTATATTGCACCCCCTTAAAAGTAGGTGGCTTCAAAAGCGCAGCAAAACCACTCGGAGTAAATTGCCTATAATCAGGTTTTTGGATTGGATTGTTGAATATATGAGCAATTTACTATGAGATTTAATCCGGATTAGCAGTAAATAGATCATGACGACAATTGCAAACATCAAAGTAATGATGCGGACTAAACCAGGAGGACAGAATCACATACTGTACAGCGGGAGCAGAACCGCTGTGGTTGATGTTGTCACTCATGTCATTGATGAAGAGGTTACCAAGGTCGGGGAAGAAGGCTGTCGTTGAGGAAGTCGTCGCCGGCAGCAGTCACAGGAGTGTGCTCCCCAAAAACCTGATCGCCCTTCTCCCGTACAGGATCATGAAAGGCGGGGTTCGGAGGACTGTTGTCCCTTCTCGCGGTGCACGCCGGAAGTAGGGCTGGAGAAGAATTGCGTGGCGATGCTAAAATCTGGAACGGTGCGAAACCATATGATACAGCGGCGGCTAGGGTAGAGCATGTCAGGTCGGTTGTGCGAGTAAGACCAAGTATAATAGTAGGCCTTTGTCCCCCCAAACCCCACGTCCAAGTCAATAATAGCCCCACCAAGGTTTGTCTAAAATAATGGAGTAATTAAGGCGTCCATTAGTCCCTTTATTATAAATACTATATCATTAATAATGGCCCCACCTTTTGTCTCACAAAGTATGTTGGGGCTCCTGCTACAACCGGCTACAAGTTTATAATCCGCTTCTCTTCTCTCTCCTCTTCTCTCTCATTCAACTAAGCACAAATACTATATTTAAATCCTTATAGCCAGCTTATGTCATCTAATTGAGTACTTGCTCTAAAGTGACTCTCCACTGTGTAGTCTGAAATGTCGGGCGTGTAGTGGGCGGTGCCCTTGGTCGGTGTGCCGCTTCAATGATGGAAGCAGTGAGAGGTCGTGTCGCCCTGACTTGCCATCAATGTGGAGTGGTGGGATCAGCTGGCGCCAGGAGGGAAGCGCGCGGGGGAGGGGGGGTTTTTGGGCCAAGAAGGTGAGAAGCCAACTTGGGATCGTGTCCGGACGGGGAAATATCATGTGCTCCCATACTCTGCATATGATACTAGTTTGTGTTACTACTCCCTCCTTTCCGATTTATATAGATGTTTAGAGTAACATAGTAATATGTTATAGTATAAGTTACTCCCCACTATGACCAGCCTTAGTCTCTCCCAGTGCTCCACCATGTATAGCTGCTAAGCCTGCCACGTAGGCATAAAATATGATGTGGCAACTTAATTAAGAAGAGAGAGACTAGTTTGGTGACCGCAGGAAGAAACGGTGGAAAGACAGTTTTGAGTCTATAGCTAATTAAATGAAGCAAGCTTAGCAACAATAAACTAAGCACCTATGCATTGAAGACTTGAGTTACTAAGCCATTTAATGCACTCAGCACCTCATCTAAGCACATCTAAGCACTTAGCACCCCCTTGACCATGGACCTTGACGGTGTACGTCACCTTGTGTCTCATAATTTTCCTCGTCATCATCTGAGTCCTAGAAGATCTCACCCACATCATCATTAGGCATGCATCCACATTGATAGACAACATGCGCAGAAGGAGTAGAGGCGACTGGGGACGCACCACGTCGTGGGCACTCCGTACGTGCAGCGTGCGTGTTTTTCATTGGTGCTAGCTCTAAGGCCGAGGTTGCAGTCGTCTTTGTCTCTGACTAGTCGTTGAGCAACGACGGCAAAGAGGTGCTGCAAGAGATGCGTAGGCGCTGTTGTGTGCGAGCTTCATCATAGCACGATGAACCGGACGTCGCCGCAGATGGCGCACACCTCCATGCTGCCGAGTGTGTGCGCATGCATGTGTTATTCACGTGCATTCTGCGGCCGAGTGTGTGTGCATGCACGTGTTGTGTACTCCTACGTGCGTTGTGTGCTCCATGATGTGCGTGTATGTGCATGAGTTGGATCGGATGGAGTTAGTGCGTTGGCATGTGTACATGTGTGGTTGCATGCGTCCTGTACATGCATGGCTTGTTGCGTGGTTATCAATATAAACTATAAAACATCTTCAACTTAGCATCCGTATGTATCATTTCTAGTGGTTAGCGAAGAGTTCATGTTCTTTTATTTGTTTATAGGTGGGCAGGCGGCAAAAAACAAGGGAAAACGTGCAAGGTTCCTTGCAGATGCTCCACCGCGAGGTTCCTTGCTCCTTCTCCGTCGTCGGGAATGTATGTTCTTCAACTCTTTTTTTTTCGTGAGCTTTGTTCATCCTTTTGCCAACACGCGAGACATCTAGCATCAAGGTGCACGTGTCATGCAAGAAAATGGAGATAATCAGATAAGCAGTGTGTAAGTGAGTCATGCACTTCGATGGCACCTACTACGCAATATTTTGTCTCCTCGATGGCACGTGAATAGTGCACGTACTCAATGACAGAGTACGGGATGGTAGCCATGACATGATCAGCCCTTTTTTGGAGAGAGTATGTACTAAATAACTTTGATGTATCCCGTCAACTCGCAGAATGACGAGAAGCTTGATTACGCCTTCTCCCACTCCAACGCGTGCGTGGTGGCTCGCGACACAAGGAGAAACTTTTGCTTCAAGCGGTGGACGTGCAGCAGTTCATTTGGTGTCAGATTGCTAGAAGTACTACTATAGAACCATCGGCTTCTGGAAGAGGCAAAGAGCCAAGCGCAAGGTCACCTACTAACCTTAGGCTAGGCATAGTGGCAGTAACATAAGTAGGGGTACCTCCTTTTTTTATTCTAGAAAGAACCACACGTGAATATCGAGGTGCTGGTTACATAGAACAAATTTCCTGGAGTCCGTGCTCATCCCTCCTCTATCTCTCTTCTCAGCCAGCCAGCTGACGCACGGAGCCCATCGTCAGTTTGCTCATATGTGGTCCCACATGTCAATGAAAATGCAAGAGGACCCACTGAACCTGCACATCTTTCACCTCGACGTGCTGGTGATGAAAAACAAATCCAATAAAGATCTTTGGTGGCCGCTTTTGGAGTTACTCAAGAGTAGTAAGATTCTATTTACAGTTTAACCCAAGATGCACATCACGTGGCTTCAACTACCACTCTATTTTCTTGCATGACATGACCTGGATGTTGGATGTCCCACGTGTCGGCAAAAGGAGGAAGAACTCGACCAAATCTTCGGTTGTGCTCTCGTATTAGACTAGTTGTGCTAACTTAAAATTTTATTGTGTAGAATGAATGCAAGTTTTGGTATTGGGAAGAAGAGTACATTGATATATTGATATAGCGCAATTTAGTATATGTTCTAGCACTTTTAGCTAGCATAGATGCTAGAGATGAGACTAGTGCACTTGTTGATAGAATAGAGGCTAGACATGAGACTAGATGCGAGGAAGCAACGTCTACTTCTTTACACTCGAAGAAGAAAGAAGCACGCAAGATCGAGCCTCCGCAGATCAACAATGAATGCATCCCTCTCTCTGCTCTGGGTTCCATACTCATGTGTTGTATCCTCTATTGTATTCATTTTCTCTTCTTCTATCAATGAAAAGATACGCGAGCTTTACATATACGCGAAAAAAGATCAACAATGAATGCATCGAGAAGGCACTAATCCAACTTACAGGAGCAGTTGTGGAAGTTGGATATCTTCTAAAATGTATTCTTGTGGTTCTTGTTTTCTTTGGTCTTGTTTTTCTAGTCAAAATTTTGGTGCTGTATTTCCATGTACCAAAAAATCAATGATGAAAAAAAGATACGTGTTTGCAAAGAAAAATGTACACGGCCAGGATGCGTCCGCGCGTTCGGCGCACGGCCACCGCATCCGAGAAATGGCCCGGACACGACCCCATTGCCCTACCCAAATGGACAGAATCCAGGCAAAGCGAAGGTCCGTTTTGGGTCATGCGTTGGAGTTGGCCTTACAAGTGGAACCGCAGTTAAGGAAACCGACTATCGGCAAACCCCCACCTCGCCCGCCGCGCGATGGCTGAGTTAGACTAGACACAGTGGGAGTAACTTCGGCAGTAACATCGAGTCCAACTCAGCAAATTTGCTTATGTGGCAATGAGTTAATGAGGAGAGAGATAGTTTGAATAACTTAGCTAGTTACTATAACATCACATGTCCCAATGCAATATGAGTCTATAACCTAATAAATGAAACTTTGCATGTTACCACATGTATGTTACTACCCACTATGGAGGTAATAACATAGTCTGGGGATATGTGTATGTTACTAGTGTATGTTACTCTCCATTGTGGTTAGTCTTAGAGAAACGACGAGGTTGAAGAGATTGCTATAGCACGGACTCCAAGAAATATGGTGTCAGATGGAAGTCGTGCTGGTGGCGTGTGCCATACTCCTGGACGTGAATGCTTGTTCTGGCCCATGCCACCCTACTACTCCTACTACTTATAGTAGTAGTATCGAGGATTCGAGGTGATGGTTACATACAGCGAACACATTAACATATGGCCCACCTCACATTGTGGCCAAATTTCCTGGAGTTTGTGCTAGGTTAAAAAGTATTCTTTGTGAGGGTGGGTGGCTGGTCTCAAGTTTAAAACTTGTTGTATTACGTATACGTAGACGTAGAGATAGTGCAGCAGTTCTGAAAGTTTGAACCCAAACATCAGAATGCAATTTCTACTGGACTCATCCGAGGACCTAGGATGATGGGATTCGTAGCTACAGTAAAAACACCCGCCCGACGTGCAAAGCATGTGAAGCTAGTACAAATAGTGTACTACTATTGTTGATTGGCCTCATCCAATAACCTGTTGCAATGCACATACTATTATGTATTCGGAAAATATTTGTTTGCCTCATCGCAGCACTCACTCAAAGAAGCGACTCGAAAGCCATTCATAAATTTAGTAAGTTTATCACAGGCATATCATTTTATTACATACAACAGGTCATCAACCCACAATGACAACAAGGATACGTTATAAATACTAAAGTTTTCATCACATAACAAATAACAAGCAATGAAATGAACTTCAACTCAACCAATCCTCGGCGTTGGAAACGCTTGCTTTGAACCATAAGTGATTCTCTGGGAAGGGCCATCTATTGTCAATTTCGAGACCAACGTGGGTCTGATCATCCAGTCTGAAACGGCCTACTATATCAGTGTCAGGGTAGGGAACCACCTAAATGTCCGAGGTATAGATACAGTTGCTTCTCATAAATGGTACTAGTAACATTGTGTCAACAGCAGTTGGATCGCCTTTCACCATCATTGGATAGTTTTATCCAAGGAAGAGCGAGTTTTCTCCAAGACTATCAATATTGTACCAGGGAGAATGTGTTGGCGCTAGCACACTAGTATCCATCCCGAATACAATGCAACGGGTGTTGGAATAGGTCCGGAGAGTGCGACCATGGGAGACAACACCTGCTTCCTTAGTAGTAACATCAGTAGTGGGCTGTATATAGACAAGAAGGGGTGATCCATCGGAATAAGTTGCCAGGCGCCACTGAGTATATGGGCCCTGCTTGTCCTCATGCTCGTGATCAACACCATTGCCATCTCCCCCTTGGTTATAAATTTTTTGAAGTATAGGTGGTGGAATGTTCACAGGACCTTGGAAACACAAGAAGAAGGTTAATTAGTAAAGGGAAACTTGCTAACCCGCATGCATGTGGATGAAACAATTATAATTACGATGGAATACAAACATACCGAAACTACGAGGATCCCATGCAAAAACAGTGCCATGAGTGGTGGAAGCAAACACAAGACCCTCGTATTGAATTGCATCACAGTACACATTCGTGTATAGAAACTGCTTTTTGAGCAATATCCATCGAGTCGAACCACGAAGGATGGCAACAAGCTTGTCGAAGATAGCAACAACTTCATAGTTCTTGTAATTCTAAGAGCGGTTGGGAACTCGACAAATTGCTATCTTCCATAGAAGACAGTCACCATGATCGTATTTGAACGTGCGTAGAATACCGGTGTGCTCAACCTCTCGCAGTCTGCTGAGATTTTTGGAAGTGGAACCCGGTGACGAGTGTACACATTCACAAGTTCCCACTCGCAGTTGTACCCAATATAAACAACCCAATCTCCATTTGCGCCTGCCCAAGCCTTGCCCTCAAGTGATGGCATCTTAACATCATACGTATCATTATCAAGCGGCATCAACTTGCACAAGGCGAGGCCTCCATCGTCCCCGCGCCAGTCAGCAGGGTCACGGCGAAGAAGATAGGGGAGATCAAACCACTCCTGGACCCTTGGGTTCCTTGTAATGATGTTATTAGTTGAGTCTAGAATGGTCTTCAACGAACCTGCCATGCTAGCCAAGGTGATGACGTCGCACCGATCAATGAGTTCCTCCACCATGTCATCTTTCAGATCAGGGCAAGAATAACAAGGTCATTTCTGGCATGTTCCCTCCATGGAGAAGACGATCAAACAATGGCAGAAGGAAGGGTGAAGGAAAATGGAGGAGCGAGGAAGAGCGTGTGACAGCAGTCCCAAATCAAGAGGGAAAGGCGAAGAGTCGGTGGAAGGTTGCCAGTTTGCCACGGTACACGAAGAGGCACCCCGGCCTACACGTCCGTTTGAAAATACTAGTAGAAAAGGACTCGCCGTCGTCTCACAAACATGTTGGAACGGGACCACATGTCAACGAAATATGGTGTGTAATTTCTCGTGCAAAATGTGATCTGGCCGCGTTGGCCTGAGGTGCCGCATTAGTTATCGACCTTTATTTTTTTAACATACAATCTGAATGGATAGCTCCTGTGGTCATCACACGTGAGCGGATATATATAGGTGGGCTAGGTGGGCAGTCGGTTGAGCAGGCGGCAACAATCTGAGTGCTAAAAGAGTTGATCCAATGCTTGGTTTTGTTTCGATTTTCCAACTACGACCATTGGATAGAGTGAATCAATGGCTTACATTCAAAGTTATTCTCATACTATAGAATTTTTGATTCAGTTGTTGTGCTGCTACCGACCAATATTCGCGTGTGGTTGTTTCTAGAGTAAAAAAGGAGGTACTAGTACTTACTGCGGGAAAGGTGAAGTGATGGTTGATTCGCTCGAGCAACTTATTACTGTGGGAATATGGGAGTACCAGTGGATTCAAGGAACAGAGAAATGATGGTTGCTTCGTCTGAGCAACTTACTGTGGTGAAGGTGGGCCTTTGTGATTTGACTGCTCACTAGTCATTACTACTGCGGCGCAACGACTGGGGTGAATCTTTCCCTGCAGTTGTGTTGTGCACTCAATATTGCTGCATGGCAGGTGGAGCCGGATGAAGGATGTCCAACATGTCGGCGAAACGAAGTTGAATTGTTTCTGGCATTGCTATCAATCCTTCGGGATTTGTTTATATGTACACATAATTTTAATGAAATTGTACTGTGATGCTATGAAGGTTTCAACTTTGGTTCCCGTAGGAAAAAAGGTTTCAACTTAGGATTCATGTGTCTTGCCTCAAGATTATCTCGTTACAACATTCCATCAAATACAAATGAAACTACCATAGCTGCTAATGCATCTCAATGGTTCGTAGATCAGCGCCAATATTCACATCACAACTAAAGACAAAGTTGTAAGAAGGTGTACAAATAGAGAAAAATATATAATTGATCGATGTTGTTCATAGGCATGGCTCCATTTCCTTGGCACAGTGTTCATTGCTTGGCAGCTAGTTTCACCCAGCTCTTTAGCCAAAAAAGAGGTGTATGGAGGGCACCATAATCCGACCATTTTGTGCAGCTCCACTAAAATCGAGTAGACCATCCCTGTTTGCAAAGATATCCAGTCAGTGTGATTACAATAATAGTGGAACTAGATGATGAAACATAACACACACAAATGGAAGCCGTTCACCTCTACGATCTCTCTTTAGGACTAACTTGTTGGAGAAGATTAGGCACGGAGTTGGATGAGGAGGATAGCAAAACCAATCCCCCTTTCTGCGGCCCACAAAAATATAAAAACGTTGCCCGTGTGACATTTTGGCGGAACTGCACAAAACACTCTTAAGAAAAAAGTGATTTGTGTAGTTCACCAAAAGGCCATGATAGCAACAAGGTGAAAATGGATAGCCCTGTTTGCAAAAGGAGGTAGAAAGGAAACAATTACTGCCCAATTACATGAGTTCAAGACACATACGCCGACAAAAAAGAAGCATATTCCATGTAATAAGGGAAAGATAGCACATGGTGGTTTATCAAAAATGGTTTGAGGACGAGATTGCAAGATGGAAAGTACGCCAGCCGAGATACTGTTGGAAATATGCCCTAGAGGCAATAATATAAGGATTATTATTATATTTCCTTGTTCATGATAATTGTCTTTTATTCATGCTATAATTGTATTATCCGGAAATCGTAATACACGTGTGAATACATAGACCACAATACGTCCCTAGTAAGCCTCTAGTTGACTAGCTCGTTGGTCAATAGATAGTCATGGTTTCCTGACTATGGACATTAGATGTCGTTAACAATGGGATCACATCATTAGGAGAATGATGTGATGGACAAGACCCAATCCTAAGCATAGCACAAGATCGTGTAGTTCATTTTGCTAGAGCTTTTCCAATGTCAAGTATCTCTTCCTTAGACCATGAGATCGTGTAACTCCCGGATACCGTAGGAGTGCTTTGGGTGTACCAAACATCACAACGTAACTGGGTGAGCATAAAGGTGCACTACAGGTATCTCCGAAAGTGTCTGTTGGGTTGACACGGATCGAGACTCGGATTTGTCACTCCGTATTATGGAGAGGTGTCATGGGCCCACTCGGTAGTGCATCATCATAATGAGATCAAAGTGACCAAGTGTCTGATCACGAGATCATGCATTACGGTACGATTAAAGTGACTTGCCGGTAACGAGATTGAACAAGGTATTGGGATACCGACGATCAAATCTCGAGCAAGTAACATACCGTCTGACAAAGGGAATAGTATACGGGGTTGCTTGAATCCTCGACATCGTGGTTCATCCGATGAGATCATCGAGGAGTATGTGGGAGCCAACATGGGTATCCAGATCCCGCTGTTGGTTATTGACCGGAGAGCCGTCTTGGTCATGTCTGCATGTCTCCCGAACCCATAGGGTCTACACACTTAAGGTTCGGTGACGCTAGGGTTGTATGAATATGAGTATGCAGCATACCGAGAGTTGTTCGGAGTCCCGAATGAGATCCCGGACGTCACGAGGAGTTCCGGAATGGTTCGGAGGTAAAGAATTATATATAGGAAGTGATGTTTCGGCCATCGGGAAAGTTTCGGGGTCACCCGGTATTGTACCGGGACCACCGGAAGGGTCCCGGGGGTCCACCGGGTGGGGCCACCTATCCCGGAGGGCCCCGTGGGCTGAAGTGGGAGGGGAACCAGCCCCTAGTGGGCTGGTGCGCCCCCCCTGCGCCTAGGGTTGGAAACCCTAGGTGGGGGCACACCACTTGCCTTGGGGGGCACTCCACCCCCCCTGGCCGCCGCCCCCTTGGGAGATTGCATCTCCCAGGGTCGGCGCCCCCCCTAGGGGCCTATATAAAGGAGGGCAGGGGGAGGGTAGCCGCACCATGTGCATTGGCGCCTCCCTCCCCCTGCTACACCTTGTCCTCCTCCCGCAGCAGCTTGGCGAAGCCCTGCCGGAGTTCTGCTGCATCCACCACCACGCCGTTGTGCTGCTGGATCATCATCAACCTCTCCTTCCCCCTTGCTGGATCAAGAAGTAGGAGACGTCATCCGCTCCGTACATGTGTTGAACGCGGAGGTGTTGTCCATTCGGCACTTGGTCATCGGTGATTTGAATCACGGCGAGTACGACTCCATCATCACCGTTCTCTCGAACGCTTCCGCACGCGATCTACAAGTGGTATGTAGATGCAATCTCTCTCCCATGACTCATTGCTTAGATGAACTCATAGATGGATCTTGGTGAAACCGTAGGAAAAATTTTAATTTTCTGCAACATTCCCCAACAGTGGCATCATGAGCCAGGTCTATGCGTAGTTCTCTATTGCACGAGTAGAACACAATTTTGTTGTGGGCGTAGATCTTGTCAACTTGCTTGCCGCTACTAGTCTTTTCTTGCTTCAGCGGTATTGTGGGATGAAGCGGCCCGGACCGACCTTACACGTATGCTTACGTGAGATGGGTTCCACCGACTGACATGCACTAGTTGCATAAGGTGGCTAGCGGGTGTCTGTCTCTCCTACTTTAGTTGGAGCGGATTAGATGAAAAGGGTCCTTATGAAGGGTAAATAGAAGTTGAGAAAATCACGTTGTGGTTATTCGTAGGTAAGAAAGCGTTCTTGCTAGAACCCAATTGCAGCCACGTAAAAGATGCAACATCAATTAGAGGACGTCTAACTTGTTTTTGCAGCAATTGTCATGTGATGTGATATGGCCAGAAGTTGTGATGAATGATGAATGATATATTGTGATGTATGAGATCATGCTCATGTAATAGGAATCACGACTTGCATGTCGATGAGTATGACAACCGGCAGGAGCCATAGGAGTTGTCTTTATTTTTTGTATGACCTGCGTGTCATTGAAGAACGCCATGTAAATTACTTTACTTTATTGCTAAACGCGTTAGCCATAGAAGTAGAAGCAGTCGTTGGCGTGACAACTTCATGAAGACACAATGATGGAGATCATGATGATGGAGATCATGGTGTCATGCCGGTGACGAAGATGATCATGGAGCCCCGAAGATGGAGATCAAAGGAGCTATATGATATTGGCCATATCATGTCACTATTATATAATTGCATGTGATGTTTATTATGTTTTATGCATCATGTTTACTTAGAACGACGGTAGTAAATAAGATGATCCCTTATAATAATTTCAAGAAAGTGTTCCCCCTAACCGTGCGCCGTTGCTAAAGTTCGTCGTTTCGAAGCACCACGTGATGATCGGGTGTGATAGATCCTTACGTTCACATACAACGGGTGTAAGACAGTTTTACACATGCAAAAACACTTAGGGTTAACTTGACGAGCCTAGCATGTACAGACATGGCCTCGGAACACAAGAGACCGAAAGGTCGAACATGAGTCGTATGGAAGATACGATCAACATGGAGATGTTCACCGATGATGACTAGTCCGTCTCACGTGATGATCAGACACGGCCTAGTCGACTCGGATCGTGTGACACTTAGATGACTAGAGGGATGTCAATTTGAGTGGGAGTTCATTAAATAATTTGATTAGATGAACTTAATTATCATGAACTTAGTCTAAAGTCTTTGCAAAATATGTCTTGTAGATCAAATGGCCAACGCTCATGTCAACATGAACTTCAACGCGTTCCTAGAGAAAAACCAAGCTGAAAGATGATGGCAGCAACTATTCGGACTGGGTCCGGAACCTGAGGATCATCCTCATAGCAGCCAAGAAAGATTATGTCCTAGATGCACAGCTAGGTGAAGCACCCATCCCAGAGAACCAAGACGTTATGAACACTTGGCAATCACGTGCTGATGATTACTCCCTCGTTCTGTGCGGCATGCTTTATAGCTTAGAACCGGGGCTCCAAAAGCGTTTTGAGTGACACGGAGCATATGAGATGTTCGAGGAGCTGAAAATGGTTATTCAAGCTCATGCCCGGGTCGAGAGATATGAAGTCTCCGACAAGTTCTATAGTTGTAAGATGGAGGAAAACAGTTCTGTCAGTGAGCACATACTCAAAATGTCTGGGTTGCACAACCGCCTGTCCCAGCTGGAGATCAACCTCCCGGACAAGGCGGTCATTGACAAAATCCTTTAGTCGCTCCCACCGAGCTACAAGAGCTTTGTGTTGAACTACAATATGCAGGGGATGGTGAAGACCATTCCTGAAGTATTTTCAATGTTGAAGTCAGAAGAGGTTGAAATCAAGAAAGAACATCAAGTGTTGATGGTCAATAAGACCACTAAGTTCAAGAAGGGCAAGGGTAAGAAGAACTTCAAGAAGGACGGCAAAGATGTTGCCGCGCCCGGTAAGCCAGTTGCCGGGAAGAAGTCAAAGAATGGACCCCAAGCGTGAGACTGAGTGCTTTTATTGCAAAGGGAAGGGTCACTGGAAGCGGAACTGCCCCAAATACTTAGCGGACAAGAAGGCCGGCAACACCAAAGGTATATGTGATATACATGTAATTGATGTGTACCTTACCAGTACTCGTAGTAACTCCTGGGTATTTGATACCGGTGCCGTTGCTCATATTTGTAACTCACAGCAGGAGCTGCGGAATAAGCGGAGACTGGCGAAGGACGAGGTGACGATGCGCGTCGGGAATGGTTCCAAGGTCGATGTGATCGCCGTCGGCACACTACCTCTACATTTACCTACGGGATTAGTTTTAAACCTCAATAATTGTTATTTAGTGCCAAGTTTGAGCATGAACATTGTATCTGGATCTCGTTTGATGCGAGATGGCTACTCATTTAAATCCGAGAATAATGGTTGTTCTATTTATATGAGAGATATGTTTTATGGTCATGCCCCGATGGTCAATGGTTTATTCTTAATGAATCTCGAACGTAATGTTACACATATTCATAGTGTGAATACCAAAAGATGTAAAGTTGATAATGATAGTCCCACATACTTGTGGCACTACCGCCTTGGTCACATTGGTGTCAAGCGCATGAAGAAGCTCCATGCTGATGGACTTTTGGAGTCTCTGGATTATGAATCATTTGACACATGCGAACCATGCCTCATGGGCAAAATGACCAAGACTCCGTTCTCCGGAACAATGGAGCGAGCAACCAACTTATTGGAAATCATACATACTGATATGTGTGGTCCAATGAGCGTTGAGGCTCACGGAGGATATCGTTATGTTCTTACTCTCACTGATGACTTGAGTAGATATGGGTATGTCTACTTGATGAAACACAAGTCTGAGACCTTTGAAAAGTTCAAGGAATTTCAGAATGAAGTATAGAATCAACGTGACCGAAAGATAAAATTCTTACGATCGGATCGTGGAGGAGAATATTTAAGTCACGAATTTGGTACACACTTAAGAAAATGTGGAATCGTTTCACAACTCACGCCGCCTGGAACACCTCAGCGTAACGGTGTGTCCGAACGTCGTAATCGCACTCTATTGGATATGGTGTGATCTATGATGTCTCTTACCGATTTACCGCTATCATTTTGGGGATACGCTCTAGAGACAGCTACATTCACTTTAAATAGGGCACCGTCTAAATCCGTTGAGACGACACCGTATGAATTTTGGTTTGGGAAGAAACCTAAGCTGTCGTTTCTAAAAGTTTGGGGATGCGATGCTTATGTCAAGAAACTTCAACCTGAAAAGCTCGAACCCAAGTCGGAAAAATGCGTCTTCATAGGATACCCTAAGGAAACCATTGGGTATACCTTCTACTTAAGATCCGAGGGCAAGATCTTTGTTGCCAAGAACGGATCCTTTCTGGAAAAAGAGTTTCTCTCGAAAGGAGTAAGTGGGAGGAAAGTAGAACTCGATGAAGTACTACCTCTTGAACCGGAAAGTAGTGCAGCTCAGGAAAACGTTCCTGTGGTGCCTACACCAACTGGAGAGGAAATTAATGATGATGATCAAGGTACTTCTGATCAAGTTGCTACTGAACTTCGTAGGTCCACAAGGACACGTTCCACACCAGAGTGGTATGGCAACCCTGTCCTAGAAATCATGTTGTTAGACAACGGTGAACCTTCGAACTATGAAGAAGCGATGGCAGGCCCAGATTCCAACAAATGGCTAGAAGCCATGAAATCCGAGATAGAATCCATGTATGAAAACAAAGTATGGACTTTGACTGACTTGCCCGATGATCGGCGAGCGATAGAAAACAAATGGATCTTTAAGAAGAAGACGGACGCGGATGGTAATGTCACCGTCTATAAAGCTCGACTTGTCGCTAAGGGTTATCGGCAAGTTCAAGGGATTGACTACGATGAGACTTTCTCTCCCGTAGTGAAGCTTAAGTCCGTCCGAATCATGTTAGCAATTGCCGCATACTATGATTATGAGATATGGCAGATGGACGTCAAAACGGCATTTCTTAACGGGCATCTTAAGTAAGAACTGTATATGATGCAGCCGGAGGGTTTTGTCGATCCTAAGAATGCTAACAAAGTGTGCAAGCTCCAGCGATCCATTTATGGGCTAGTGCAAGCATCTCGGAGTTGGAACATTCGCTTTGATGAGATGATCAAAGCGTTTGGGTTTATGCAGACTTATGGAGAAGCCTGCGTTTACAAGAAAGTGAGTGGGAGCTCTGTAGCATTTCTCATATTATATGTAGATGACATACTTTTGATGGGAAATGATATAGAATTCTTGGACAGCATAAAAGCCTACTTGAATAAGTGTTTTGAAATGAAGGACCTTGGAGAAGCTGCATATATATTAGGCATCAAGATCTATAGGGATAGATCGAGACGCCTCATAGGTCTTTCACAAAGCACATACCTTGATAAGATTTTGAATAAGTTCAAAATGGATCAGTCCAAGAAAGGGTTCTTGCCTGTACTGCAAGGTGTGAGATTGAGCTCAGCTCAATGCCCGACCACGGCAAAAGATAAAGAAGAGATGAGCGTCATCCCCTATGCCTCAGCCATAGGATCTATTATGTATGCCATGTTGTGTACCAGACCTGATGTAAACCTTGCCGTAAGTTTGGTAGGAATGTACCAAAGTAATCTCGGCAAGGAACACTGGACAGCGGTCAAGAATATCTTGAAGTACCTGAAAAGGACAAAGGACATGTTTCTCGTTTATGGAGGTGACGAAGAGCTCGTCGTAAAGGGTTATGTCGACGCTAGCTTCGACACAGATCTGGATGACTCTAAGTCACAAACCGGATATGTGTATATGTTGAATGGTGGAGCAGTAAGCTGGGCAGCTGCAAGCAGAGCGTCGTGGCGGGATCTACATGTGAAGCGGAGTACATGGCAGCCTCGGAGGCAGCGCATGAAGAAATTTGGGTGAAGGAGTTCATCATCGACCTAGGAGTCATACCCAATGCGTCGGGGCCGATCAAACTCTTCTGTGACAACACTGGAGCTATTACCCTTCCTAAGGAGCCCAGGTTTCACAAGAAGACCAGGCACATCAAGCGTCGTTTCAACTCCATCCATGAAAATGTTCAAGATGGAGACATAGATATTTGCAAAGTACATACGGATCTGAATGTCACAGATCCGTTGACTAAACCTCTTCCGCGAGCAAAACATGATCAACACCAGAACTCTATGGGTGTTCGATTCATCACAATGTAACTATATTATTGACTCTAGTGCAAGTGGGAGACTGTTGGAAATATGCCCTAGAGGCAATAATAAAAGGATTATTATTATATTTCCTTATTCATGATAATTGTCTTTTATTCATGCTATAATTATATTATCCAGAAATCGTAATACACGTGTGAATACATAGACCACAATACGTCCCTAGTAAGCCTCTAGTTGACTAGCTCGTTGGTCAACAGATAGTCATGGTTTCCTGACTATGGACATTAGATGTCGTTGACAACGGGATCACATCATTAGGAGAATGATGTGATGGACAAGACCCAATCCTAAGCATAGCACAAGATCGTGTAGTTCGTTTTGCTAGAGCTTTTCCAATGTCAAGTATCTCTTCCTTAGACCATGAGATTGTGTAACTCCCGGATACCGTAGGAGTGCTTTGGGTGTACCAAACGTCACAACGTAACTGGGTGACCATAAAGGTGCACTACAGGTATCTCCGAAAGTGTCTGTTGGGTTGACACGGATCGAGACTGGGATTTGTCACTCCGTATTACGGAGAGGTGTCACTGGGCCCACTCGGTAGTGCATCATCATAATGAGCTCAAAGTGACCAAGTGCCTGGTCACGGGATCATGCATTACGATACGAGTAAAGTGACTTGCCGGTAACGAGATTGAACAAGGTATTGGGATACCGACGATCGAATCTCGGGCAAGTAACATACCGTCTGACAAAGGGAATAGTATACGGGGTTGCTTGAATCCTCGATGTCGTGGTTCATCCGATGAGATCATTGGGGAGTATGTGGGAGCCAACATGGGTATCCAGATCCCGCTGTTGGTTATTGACCGGAGAGCCGTCTCGGTCATGTCTGCATGTCTCCCGAACCCGTAGGGTCTACACACTTAAGGTTCGGTGACGCTAGGGTTGTATGAATATGAGTATGCAGCATACCGAAAGTTGTTCGGAGTCCCGGATGAGATCACGGACGTCATGAGGAGTTCCGGAATGGTCCGGAGGTAAAGAATTATATATAGGAAGTGATGTTTCGGCCATCGAGAAAGTTTCGGGGTCACCCGGTATTGTACCGGGACCACCGGAAGGGTCCCGGGGGTCCACCAGGTGGGGCCACCTATCCCGGAGGGCCCCGTGGGCTGAAGTGGGAGGGGAACCAGCCCCTAGTGGGCTGGTGCGCCCCCCCTTGGGCCCCCCCTGCGCCTAGGGTTGGAAACCCTAGGTGGGGGGGCGCACCACTTGCCTTGGGGGGCACTCCACCCCCCCTGGCCGCCGCCCCCTTGGGAGATTGCATCTCCCAGGGCCGGCGCCCCCCCTGGGGGCCTATATAAAGGAGGGCAGGGGGAGGGCAGCCGCACCCTGTGCATTGGCGCCTCCCTCCCCCTGCTACACCTCGTCCTCCTCCCGCAGCAGCTTGGCAAAGCCCTGCCAGAGTTCTACTGCATCCACCACCACGCCGTTGTGCTGCTGGATCATCATCAACCTCTCCTTCCCCCTTGCTGGATCAAGAAGGAGGAGACATCATCCGCTCCGTGCGTGTGTTGAATGTGGAGGTGTTGTCCGTTCGGCACTTGGTCATCGGTGATTTGAATCACGGCGAGTACGACTCCATCATCACCGTTCTCTCGAACGCTTCCGCACGCGATCTACAAGTGGTATGTAGATGCAATCTCTCTCCCATGACTCGTTGCTTAGATGAACTCATAGATGGATCTTGGTGAAATCATAGGAAAAAATTTAATTTTCTGCAACGTTCCTCAACAGATACGATTTAAGCAAACAACTAAAGAAGATCCACATGCAACAACGTGGGAAGATGGGCAGTGGAGCAAGGCCGGAGGAAGCTGTACCTGAGGGTCGTTGGGATGTTACTAGGAGGGTGCCGATGGCCCAGATCTGCCCATACTGCGGCAGCGAGCAAGTGGCGAAGGCCATACCGCATCGGAGCTTGTTCAGAGAGAACAGCGGGTACCGTAGATTGGGAAGTACTGCCTCAACACCGTCGAACAGAGAGACGATGCACATCCTCCCTTTCCGCCGGTGGATGGGATGCGGCCGGATCACTGGCCAACGCTGAGAGAGAGAGAGGCCACCGCCGCCTTGTGTGAGATGGTGTGACGAGAGACAAATCCATTTTCCATTTTCCCCACGGCAATCATTTTATATTTTGTGCGTGCCATTGAGGAATATATAACTTTATTTAATACTAACGCGTCAAGTCAAACTTTGTTCCATCTAGGCGTGGTACCTGGCCCTCCTTCGATAAACAACCGCTACACGCGTCAAATTATCACATGGGCTGCCTTTTCGTACAGAAACGAACTCCACCGTGTACCCGCGCGGGTGTGGCCGGGAACGAGACGTGAGTACATGTGTCATGCGTGCACCTCTTCTTTAGGTGCAGGTACGTATGTGGGTGGGTGTGAGAGAGATGTTTTGTGCGAACAGAGGCAATGTGTTGATGATATCTCAAACAGAAAAACGTAATATATGCAATGTGTGTGAAATGGAGTCATGGACGTGAGATATCGATAGAATTGAAAACAAGGATGAAGTGTGTGGCTGCGCGATCGATAAAGAGTGCATCGAATTTGTGTTTGCCCACGTCAAAGATACAGTGCGGCTGGCCTACTGGAATTTGAGAGGGCAGAGGTACAGTTTTTCTCCGTGGCATGGATACCGACCTACAATGTTCAACTATCGGTGTGTGGAGGGGGGTAGGGGGCAGAGACTGATCGACTAGTATATGTGTGGGGAAGGAGAGAGACCTAGCTATGTATTGAGGGAGATTGATCAGCATCCATGGATATGTGTAGCAGAGGAATAAGGTTGGGAGAAAGACAAAGGTAGAGCGTCGGAGGGTTGGTGGTGGAGTAGCGTCTCACAAATGGTGGGAGAGGCCTGCTAGACAAACGGAGGGTACGAGAAGAGAGGGTGGGGGATGTCAGTCTGTCTATGCACGTGCGTGTGAGAGAAGGCCCGAGAGGTATGCAAGAATGATGAGGGGAGACGATATGGTTGTGGTAAGCATACGTAACTACATAGGAAGATCAATCGTCGTGTGTCCGGGAAAGGGAGAGACATAACTAGCAAGGTAAGTGTATCGGTGCGTGGGGAAAATGAATTATAGTCGACCTGGATATATGTAGGGAGATCAGTACGTATACACGCCTGCATGTGTTAGAAGCAAATAAGGCCCGGAGAGACAGACAGGAGGAGAGGGGTGCGACTAGGAGGTGGTGCGAGAGGCCTACCATGTCGAGGGGGGAGCAGTGTGCGAGTATGAGATCAATGAAAAGAGGGGCGGGAGTGTGCACCTGCATGGAACCGTATTGGACATAGGGGGCATGGACGGTGAGAAGAGAAGAGGGGAAGTAGATATGTGTTTGTGGTAGGCACACTTGGCTAGAGAGGTATATCGACCGGTGTGTGCCGGAAAGAAGGAGCCGGGGCCTACACACACCGCAGGTGGACGGCCTAAAGAGAAATAATGAACATGCGCGATGGAGGGGACGCTAAGGGTGGGTGAGAGGGGGGCGGGCGTGTGCATGCATGATAGAAAGTTAGCGCTAGCTAGCTACAAATAGAAGAGGATAGTGAAGGTGTAAAAGACGAACAAAGATCATAATTCGTTATAAAAAAAGTGGATACGGATACTTGAAGAAGATATCATAATGTAGAACAATGATTAATTTGGGCTAATGTGTGGCTTTTGCAGCCTAGGTATAAATACTTGTCATAATGTAGGGGGCGGGGCACTATACTTTGTGTGATAAACACGGTGCCACATTAGCATGATGAAGATGTGTGCCTAGTGGGGTGTTTTCGACCAACTGGCTTGGTCCTGAGGTTGAACCATAGGTAGTATGTCTGGTACAGTATATTTTTACACACACATTTTTCCTCCGTGCCGAGATGCGGCACACCCTACCGCGCGGTTTCGGGGTCCTCCCGGGTGGTGCATGCATATTGTCTTCCTTTCCGAGACGTGGGACGCCCTGCCGCGCGTTTTTTGGGTCCTCCTCGGTCGTAGCGCCGAAGCAAATAAATGAGTCGTCAAATTACGAAAGACCACCTTTCCCGCTGAGTACATCAGTGAAGCATGGTGGATATCAAGTTGGACTAGTGCGACCGATTAGCTAGGCCGCCGCCACATTTGTCTTTTCACCATTTTTTATCTCCTTGCCGGCAGGTAAATTTAAATATCCCCCGCGGCGTTGCTCTGGTCTTTGGGTGCGGCAGGCGCGTCAGGATTTTTATTTTTTGATTGACGGGAGCAAGCACGGCAGCTATTATCATGATGACTCCACCTATAAAACCCACTGCTCCATGATGTGAAAAGTCGTCGACTGGTGTTTTCCCATGGTGAAAACCAAAAGATTCACCCTGCTCCTCGGCTCGCTCCCTCCGCCTTCCCGTAGATTCCATTGCCTTTCAGCTGTTTCGCCCCCTTTGCTTCTTCTCCCCATTGCTTCTATCTGGTTCCATGCCGGCGCACCAGATCATGGAGTCTGAGGTGAGGCGCCTGACACGGGAGCTCTAGGCCAAGGATGCGGAGGTCAGGGCCAAGGACGTGGAGCTCCGTGAGCTCAAGGGGGACAGGAGTGGCATGCTCCTCCTTTATGTGCAGGAGTTCACGGACCTTCAAAAGCAGCAGGTGTCCACCACAAAGATGCTCGAGGCGTCGGCGGCGTACGTATGGAACATGGTTTAGATTATGAATATATAGTTAGTACATCAAATGTACTATTATTTGGAATCAACATCAAGTGTATTCAAAAAATAGAATTCAAGTTCATGTAGTATGCATAGTTCATATCTATCTCTATAGTAATCATGTGGTGTGTTATTAAGGTAATACACGAATGATGGTTGAAGTTGGCAACAATCATGATTGTAGATTCTTATTGAAATAGAGAAAGGAATTCAAATTCAATTCGAATTGCAGCGGTAGTATAGACATTTGGAATGCACTAAAATGTTGGTATGAGTAGGTTACAGGTATTATAAAGCAAGCGGAAAAATTTAATTGGACATAACATGGATTCATACTCCCTCCTTCCATCTATATAGGGTGTAATGCGTTTTTTAAGACCGCCTTTGACTAATGACAAGATTAATAGTACATGACATGCACAATGTGAAAATTATATCATTGAAAGCTCCTTTCATACACTGAATTTAACATGTGCTCTGTGTAAGTTGCATGTCATATATTATTACTCTATATTTCATCAAAGTTAGCATCAAAAAACGCATTAGGCCCTATTTAGATGGAAGGAGGGAGTAGCTTTGAATAGCATTTGTATAGTAATACGGGGCAAGACTCTCTCTTTGTGTGGTGTGAATAGTTTTATTTTTTTGTTTTCTTTTTGGTTGAGGGAAGTGCGAATTGATTTGGTACGTACAACTACAAAATTACACGTTAGGCTTGTCCCTAAAATACAACCCGCGCCTTGTTATATCCCGAAAATTCAGATATCGTGCTCCGAAAACTGGCACCTTCACAACCCACGCCTTGCTATCCCGAAATTACAACGCGCGCGAAAACTCCCTCCAGCTGTCAAATCCTAACACGCGAAATCCCCCTTCTAACCCTGAGCCAAAAGGGTCGCTAGTTCAAATCGGTGGGAGGTACTTTTGTAACACACCCTACATTTTGGACAAGCGCATCCCTAAGTCATGGTTCACCCCCTCCCATCGCCTCCTTTTCGCCATTCAAAATCCCAGGCCGCCATAACCTCTTCGCTCCAGCCGCGAAACCCCACCCTCCTCCATCCGCCACCTCACCGCTGCCCAGTCGGAGCCTCTTCCCCGACGATGTCGTCCACCGCAACAGCTCGACATCCCTTGTCCACCTCCCTGGATGAGGATCCGTCGTCCATCTCATCATCCCACCGGTTCAGCCGCCCCGTCCTCCACCTCCAAGGATCTGCTCCGACGATCGCCTCATTTATCGCGGCTGCTCCATCCCCATAGCGCCACCTTAACCTGCTCCACCGAAACCGCAGCATCCTCACCGACTCCTCGGACAAAGTCGAGGCCTACTCGGCTCCACCAAAGAGGTTGTACACTCATCACATCGCACCTTCTCCTTAACTCGACCTCCCGGCGCCGATGGTGCTCCATCCCGCACCCCCATGGAGCAGCTACCTTGAACCCGGCGCTGTGGGCGACATCTCCACGGCGGCTCTCCCCCAGTGTGAGGCCCCTTCGGCGGCGTCGTCCATACCAGCCGGATCTGCTGCTGCTGCTCCGGCTCTTGCTCGCTCGCGCTGTTTCTGCTGCTCTGGCTCTCGCTCGATCGCTCGCTCGCCCAGCTGCTGCTACTCCGGCTCTCGCTCGCTCGCTCACTCTGCTGCTGCTGCTCGCCCCCTCGCTCGTGCTGCTGCTCTACTCTGATTTAGCTACACTTCAGTCGACTGAATCGACTTTTGGGTCAGTTGATTTTCAGGGGGGCTCGTCGGAGTTAAGGAAGAACCACCCGCAGCGAGGACGGAGGCTTGCTGGAGAGGTACCCCACTATCTATCTTAGGGTTCAGGGTGGGGGCGGGGGGCCTAGAGGGCTGGCCGGGGGGCGGCGGACCGGCGGGGGGGTGGGGGGGAGTTGTTTCGGGGCGGCGAGGCGGCGCTGGGGCCGGCGGTTCGGCCGGTGGTGGCTGGTGGCTCAGGGGGGTGCAGGTTGAAAATGAACTGTAGGCCCTCCTAAACTACATGTCAAGTGCCTCTCTGCTACCATTGCGTTCAATTTTGACGGTAACATTCAGATTCCACAATAAATTTCAGTTTCGACAGTTAAGTTCAAAGTCAATAGTTTTTACCTCATCTATTGCAGTCAGGTGGTTTTGGTGATGTAAATTTTACATGTATTTTACATCATCTATTGGAGATGCTATTAGAATCCCACTTGAGACTGATGATGTATGTCTTGTGCTGCTTCAGTCTTGACATCTTACGGCTCACCGGAGCTGCTCCAACGATAGAATGATTCATCACAACAGGGCAGTGCCCTAGACACCGTCTACAGATTCCTCAGATTTTCCTCCACACCTCCGACAGCCACCTCTGCCTCAACTGCTTCAGCGACCAACCCAATGATGCTGAGGTCGACACGGCTACGGTAAAGAGGTTGTACACTTGTTGCATCACTTATTACTATACATTCATGTTGATCCATTAGGGCTATTTTGGTTCAACGGAAAAACATAGCAATAGGGAATTTTCCAATGGCACTCTACTATTCAATTATTCATGCATTTTGTTGAAAGGAATGAAGCAGAACAACCACCTGGACCTACTTTTCAAAATCATATGCATGAAAACAAGACCAAGTGCATTAGTGGCAGAATAACATTCTAACTGTACACGCTTTCATATGGTTTCACTTTATTTTGGCCATGTTTCTTTGCATTCTCTGCTCTTCTAATTCCTGTAAACCAAACACCCAAGTTGACAGAAATCCTGTGTTTACAAATGCTCTGTTTACCATGTGCATTCCTATCCTATTTCGGTGTTTTTCCTATCCCTGCGTTTTTAGAATCATGCAAGCCAAATGAGCCCTTACAAAATTACTTCAGTTATAGGTAGGTGTCGAAGGGGACTTTGTGTGGTTTGTCCTGCTCCTGCCACGACATTGTCCACCTCACCTGAGTTGCTCCATCGATAGAAGCATCCACTAAACCAGACATCATGACTCTTGACTGTCTTTCGCCACCTCAGATCTCCTTCCCTGCCACCGGCACCCACCGCAATGGCATCACCATCATCGACTTAGCAGATGAACCTGAGGAGTACACTGGTCCACAAGAGAGGTCGCACTCTTTTGTTTCTGCTTATGTTATGCATTGCTTAAAATTACCTGCTACTTTGTCGTCATGTTCACCTGTTAGACTCCAAGTTAGGTCCAAATTAATGTTCAAACTTGAGTTCTAAATTAGTTGTGGGGCACATATCGAGGCAACAATGAATAGTATGTCTGTCTAATATCTGGTTCACCTAGGGTATGCCTATGTTGTTCATCTTGGGTGGGAAACAAATAGTAAAGCAATCATCATCTGTCTTTTTATTAAATTAAAGCAATCATCAGCCTGCTATCATTATTTTTGGATCCATCCACTGGTTGTTACCATCACTCTAAATTTCTGCATGCTCTCCTTACATAATCTCACCATATTTTTTTGTATGCATGTCAGATATTGTACACAGTCATGCTGAACATGTAGAGAAAAAGAGAAGAGTTTTACGCGGCAATACAATGTCATGCAGACATCGCTCCATGGTGGGTTCAATGGCAAACCCTCCCCACCCTCTCTAGATTGTAATATAGAGGAAGATATATGTATTGAGGCGGATTCAGACGCCGCTGACCACTCCTATTTACCCCCCAAGGTGTTTGCTCTACCTTGGCATGATGATATTAGTCATATCATGCATATGTTGCCTTGCAGTGCCTACTTTTGACATCATATATGTTATCTGCTTAGTTTAGACAGGTTCTGTAATGCCACCTGTTTAGTTTCTATATCATATATGGGAATTATGCAGTCTCATGTCTTTTAGCCAGCCATAATGTATGTGAAATGTGCAATGCCATCCTGTTTAACCAGGATCATATATTTGAATGATATCTTGCCCATCCTTTTCTTCATTACATTTCCATTTGTCGACAACATTTGTACATTAAACTACTCTTCCTGTGAATCAGCCATTTGGGTGGGAGATGGGAAAATCTGGAGTGAAAACAAGGCCTTCAGAGCAGACAGTGTTACCTGTCGAAGCAAATCTCTTGTTGGGTCCCGATAGCTCCTCAAAGATGGATTCAGAGACAGATGACCAGTCCTATTCCCCCACCGAGGTGTATGCTCTAACTTGGCACGATTATACTGCTCATATCATGCATATGGTGTCTTGGATTGCATAGTTTAGACATCATAGACACAATATTCAACACCATGTTCTTAGTTCAGACATCATATTGAATGCCCTATGTTTAGCATATAAATCACATATGTGAATTAAATGATGCGATCCTGATTACTTAGATAACATGTAGGTGAATTATGTCATGCGATCCTCTTTAGTTATTCATCATATCTTTGAATTTTGTTATGCTATGATATCCAGTTTAGATAGACATCATATATGTGAAATTATGTCATGCTATCCGTTTTAGTTAAACAATATACATGTCAACTATTTCATGCCCTCTTTTTTCCACACTATCTGTTGCATTTGTCTCTCATACAATGTATGTACATTCAACTATGTTTCCTGTTTATCAGCCATTTGAATTGGAGCGGGTGATGCCAGTATCTAGCGGACTAAAAACACGGTCTTCAAATAAAACAGTGCTACCTCTTGGTGGAGATAGCACCCCGGTTGTACATGCACAAGAACTAGCCCTACCACACATAACCCAAACTCTCGTAGATTGTACCCCTAGTGCGATGGACAGAGAACCAAATTCACCCAATCTAACCCCAACCCCAGCAGATAGTAACCCAGGTCATGTTGACACAACACCATCTCCACCATAGAGCTCCCAAAGAAGAGCAGTTAGTAAGGCAGCTCCGGTCCCCAAAGGGCCAGTACTACCACGGCGAACCCCAACTCCACCAGTTAGTACGCCTATTCCTTTGGAGGAAGCACAACCAGCTAGTCGTAGTTTAGCATCTATCGCATTTGATGTTGTTAAATCGTATGTGCGTATATTCCCATCTTGGAAATATTATACTGAAGATGAAGGAAAATGCCACTTGCTGGTGTTTGTCCAGGAGTTATGTGTAAGTAATGTTATTCATCGCAATTACTTTGCTTTGTCCCATACATCCTACCTCCATGATGGTTATAATACAACAATTTTTCCCATTTTTCTCTATAGAGAAGGACCGATTTAGAAACTCAAGATGAGGTAACCTGTGCTAATACCTCTGATATCTTCAAGAATGCTTGGTGGCATTATCGGAATTACCTGAAGAAAACGTACTTCACCGGCAAAGAAACTCATCAAATTCCCTTACGTTCTCCTGAGACACATTTACTGGACAATGACTGGAACGCCTTGTTCTATACTGGTCCCGAACCAAGAATGTGGTAAGGTCTATGAGCTCATTTTCTATTTTAAGTACTATATTCTTGCGTCTTACTGTACTATGTTCATGTAGAACAAGTGCCTAAACCTGAAGAACAATTGTTCTAGTTTAAGATTCCATTGCTAATTTGCTATTGTGCATACTGATTTGCTCTTGTATCACTGTATTTACTCATACAAACTTATTTTTAAATTGAAGGATTCAATCGAAACTCCAATGGCACAGCAGGTATGTTCATGCATGTTTCTTTAACAGGTTTGCTCTTATCAATAGCTCTATTGATTTCAATTCAATTGTGTATATAGTTGACTTCTCATATCATACACATTACTAGCATCGCAACAGAGCCAATAGTGTTGTTGTACATGTAGACCCGTGGTACTCATCTGAAATCTTGTTGTGTCGTGTAGTTTCCCATGCTTTGTATTCTTTCACCGCTGCTTTGTCTTGAACTGATATGATTTGAACCGTGTCTCTAGTTTGATTTGGCAAGACAATGCAGTGACCATAGGACATAGATATATGTTTGTTTGATGCTTTTATTATGTACTAGTACTTGGCAATAGAAGACTTGGTAGTTTAATCCTGTCCACCTTACTAATGAACTGGTTCACCGAAATGAGTTTCATATACTAGTACATACTAAACCTGTTATGTGTCTGCTTGTTTCTTCTTTTAGAATGCTAACAGAATATTGGGGAAGAGTGTCTTATTAAGCAATGGTAAAGGAAGTAATGCAGATAAGGTTCAGGATAGTGAGACATCCTTGTTGGTCTCCAACAAAGCTGATAAAACAGCTAAGGAAGACTATTTGAAGACAGTGAGACAACCCCAAAGTCCTGTCTTGGTTTAGTGTTCGAGTTACTGGCCACTACTGCTTGCACAAGCTATTCAAACTCACTGTCTGAATCAGTTCGGTTTCTTGAGTCCCAACTACAAGCTGAAAGACATCAATCAGTTGTGCTACGACAAGAAGCGGAAGGACTGCGGAAGTCCCTGGAGCATTCAGATGCATACTTTTTGGTGCAACAGCAAGCGTTGGAGGATTTTAGCGCCAAACAGGACAAAGCTAATAAGCTTGCTAAGCTTATTGCCAGCATGGTGGATACCCAGGATAACGTTTCTTGAGCTCTTCTGAAGTTGTTTCAGTTATGCTCTTGTTTTGCTGCCGTGTTTATTTGCACTGGTGGCCAATTTTGATGGCCAGTGTATGTAATATGCTGCTTTGTTCTCTATATTTACATTGGTGGTGAACTTTGATGCCCAGTGGATGTAATATGTGTAATAGCGGTAATAGGCTAGCGTTAATTGCTTGCTTATTTATTTCATTATTGTCTTGTTTAGTTGTTTGCTTGTAGTCACTGCAGTTCTTTTTCTGTGTTTTTCTAGTGGCCACAATAACCTATTTTTGGAAACTAGGCGAAAATAATCATGGCAACACACGGACTGTTATAACCATGGGCCTCCTGCGGGCTGTATGATCCATGGGCCTTCTACGAGCCGTACGATCCATTGGCCTTCTATACGGGCCATAGGATCCATGGGCCTTCTACAGGTCGTAGGATCCATGGGCCTTCTACGGGTCGTACGATCCATGGGCCTTCTACGGGTCGTACGATCCATGGGCCTTCTACGGGGCGTATCATCATTTCGCCAATCATGGGTAGTACTATTCATGGACCATAACGGGTCGTATTTGATAACTCTTTGAAAATAGCCCAACGGGTTTTTTTGACATGAAAACGGCCCAACGTATTAACGGGCCACAAACAGGCCGACTGTAACCACGGGCTGAATTTGGCCCCCAAGAAAAAAATGACAGTAACGGGCCGTAAGTAACTGAATGCTGGAAATGAGCCCAAGAATAAATGGGCCCTGATAAGGCCGAAAGATAACTTGGGCTAGAAACGGCCCAATGGAATAATGGGCCGTTAATGGGTATAAAGTGATACACTGTTCATTATGGGCCAGTTTCACCACGGGTCGTTAATGGGCCAAGAGTTACAAAGGACCTCATATGGGTCGAAAGACGTCATAGGCCATACATGGGCCTGAAGTTAAAACGGGCTGGAATCATATTGCACGGCCCAGATGACGCTACTGGGCCTAATTCGGAGAGGTCATAGCGGACCATGGGTTAGCGGGCTTTAAATGGGCTATATGCAAACATGCCATTAACAGGCTTTCCGTGGGCTGGCCCGCCACCTTTTGACCAAGTCAAACGGGCCGGCCTTTTCACAGGAATGGGCCTCTGTTGGGCCATGCCACGTGTCGATGTATCATAGGCGCCTTGGGTCCAATGAGTGGATGACATCTGTCCCAACGGTGAGCCGCATGTGTTTCCTCAAGCCAATGATGATTTTACATGTGGAAAATCCCCATTGGTCGGGGTTGTTAACGGGTTATCGGATTGAAAACCGGACCTGATAGCTTAATGGCGTTCCGTTATGGTGGATGCCACGTGTCGGTCACCCTTGATGAAAGCACTTCTGTGATGCGCGATTTATCGTCATGGAAGTGGACACTTCCGTGATGATAATTTTGGGAATGTCATGGAACACTTCTAGGACAGCACAGGTATGACTATCTTGATTCTGTCATAAAATTGTCATGGATGTACATGCATGACAAAAAACGTGACCTACTGTGACAAACACGTATCATCACGGAAGTGTATTTTTTTGTAGTGCATGGGGGGCCGCGATGGCGGCGGTCGTAGGGTGACAATCATAGGTAAACTCACAAAAATGGTTAGATAGTCCTGGTGAATGCAAACGATACATGCTATAGGGTCGGACCCACACGGCCTGGGGATGATGCAGCCCGAGGGGCGCCCCCAGACTGAACGAACTAGAGAGATGTCACCTGGTACGGTCATTGAAGAGGTATTGAAGTAGCCAAAAAATGCGCGTTGCTGGAGTCGTTCCTCATGAGCCGCTCTAGTGCCGAGCCTCGGGAGGCTCAGAGGGTCCGGGAGGCTCCTGAGGGTGCTCCTCCATCTCCACCAGGATCACCTGATGCCTGGCCCCACGAGCCGCCAGGGCGTCCCTCATGAAGCGCTGGAACACCACAGCCGCGCCCAGTAGGCCGAAGGGCATGCAGACGTAACTGTGAGGTGGACCTTCGCATCGGCCGACACGAGACGGCCAGATGAGCTGCCGAGATGTGGCCCTGTTGAGCCCGGGGATATCGATGCAGACACGGAACTCCTTACCCTCGCCAGGGCAGTGAGGTGCGCCGCACGGAAAGCGACAACACCTTGAAGAACCCTTGCTTCTTGAATCTCCTCGATTGCCTTGCAGATGAACTCCTAACCACCTGGCGCCTCCAGCCTGCTGCCTTATCCTGGGAAGTGTGCTCTGAAGAGCGCCTCCACATGGTGCCCGAGCACCTCCCTCGTGACCCTGGCTAGGTCAGAGGCCCTCCCGAGGAGAGCCCCCGAGCCCGGCATAAGAGAGGCGCCGGGCGCACCTTCCTATGCAATGGGTGAAGGTGTCGCGTCCGGGGATGCGAGGCTACCGCAGCGTCCTCGAGGGATGCTCCTTCACGAGACCCCTATCCCAGCTGCAGCTTCTTCGTCTTGGGGGAGACCTTAGGAGGGAGGGCACCGCCCTCGTCTTTAGGGTTCTCGACCGCTGCAGCCTGGAAGGCACGCTCGAGGGAGCACACTGCATACTTCTCTTGTCACGCTACCGTGATGATGCCGCCACTTCCTAGCATCTTGAGGATGTTGTAGTTGTGGTGCGTAGCTGCCATGAACTTGGCAAGCACTTGGTACCCTAGGATGGCGTTGTAGGGCAGGTGGATGTCGACGACATTGAAGTCGATGAGCTCGGTGCAGTGGTTGTTGCGCTCGCTGAAGGTGACAGGGAGGTGGACCTGCCCTATCGGGTGTGTAGAACCGTCGGTCACTCCTGAAAATGGCTTGGTTGGGTGAAGCTGGTAGTATGGCACTTGGAGCATGTCGAACATCTAAACAGACAACACGTTGAGCCCAGCTCCACCATCGATGAGAGTCTTGGTGACAACCACGTTGCTGGTGATGGGGGAGCAGAGCATGGGGAGCGCACCAGCGGTGGCCGCGCACTTGAGCTGGTCTGAGGAGTTGAAGGTGATGGCGCACTTGGACCACCTGAGAGGGCGAGCTACTTCGGGCTTGGGGAGCACCGCGTTCACCTCATGTGTGAACTGCTTGAAGATGCCGTGGGAAGCCGGGGCTTGTGAGCCGCCCAAGATGCAGGCAATGGCTCGAGGCTCCTGGAAGCCCCCGGCCCCCTTGTCCTGGTGGTGATCCTCATTCCTTCTTGGCGGTGGTGGCGGAGGAGGCATAGCTGTGTTGCCCTCAGGGTGGTCCTCACGAGGCTGCTCCCTCCAGGTGCCCTCGCGAGGCTGGCCCTACCAGCGATCCTCACGAGGTTGGTCACGCCACTCCTGACGATGGTTGCGTCCATCCCAGCGTCCTCCACCTCGGCCGCCTCCACGACCGTAGCCTCGATCATTGCACTCGGGGCATCGACCGAGGCGCCCATCGCGGAGGGCCCTGAGCTCCTGACAGTCGTTGGTGTTGTGGCTGTGAATGTTGTGGAAGACGCAGAATGGCCGGTTGCTCTTGGATGACTCAGGGTGGTCGCGGTCGCGCTTCTTCTCTGGTTTGGCCGCAAGCACGGCCGGCCCCTTGCACTTCACGTCCTTGGTCTTGGCCTTCTTGTCTTCTGGATCAGCATCGGGGATCTCGAGGAGGGAGAGGCATCCTTCCTCAGCCCTCGTGCACTTGTTCGCCATGTTGAACATCTCCAGAGCCATGCAGAGATCCTCATGGACAGCGAGCTCCGCCATCTTGACATCACGGACGCCATCGGTGAATGCTGAAATGATGGCCTCATCCGACACCTTGGGATCTTGAGGCAAACGTTGTTGAAGCGCTGGATATACTTCTGCAGGGTCTCTCCAGGTTGCTGCTTGATGCGATGCAGGTCACCCACGACCGGCAGACGGTCGCGGGTGCCCTGGAAGTTGGCGATGAAGCGGCCGCGCATCTCCTCCCAAGAAGAAACCGACCCCTTGGGTAGGTTCAGGAGACAAGAAGGCGCGCCATCCTTGAGGGCCATCGGGAACCAGTTTACCATGATCTTCTCATTGCCGCTGGCCGCCTCAATGCTCAGCTCATAGAGCTGCAGGAATTCAGCAGGGTCGGCGGTGCCGTCGTAGCGCGGAGGCAGGTCAGGCTTGAACTTGCTTGGCCAAACAACGTTGCGAAGCTCTGGGTGAACGCGCGTCATCTTGCCGTGGCCACCGAAGGTCGTCGAGGGGGTGGAAACTGGTCCTGGTGCACGCGCACTACCACCTCCTGTGGCGGTACACGGGCCTGGTGCTGGGGTGCTAGAAGCACGCGCGCTTCTCCTTGTGGTCACTGCACCACCTGGCAGCTCACGTCCTCCCGAGCCGGCGCAGGGCGTGGCAGGTCGCCCCGTGGTGCCGCACGCCTTGGGCCGACGGTGATGCCCTGGGCCGGAGGTGGTGGAGGATCCCTATGCGCCACATCGCCCGCTGCAGGTGGTTGCTGAGGCAGCGAACGAGCCGGCTCAGCGGAACCCCCGTGCGCAACACTGACAAGCTCAGCAATCCGCTCGAGGCACTCCTCGTAGAGGTCACCCATCGGGCGGTAGCGAAGGAGCTCTCCCGCCATGAGCAGAGCAGCCTGCGCATCCGCCTGGCCACGACGCGCGTGGGAGGATGAAGCTTCTGGGGTCAGTGACGGTGTAGCGGTGCGCCCGTTGCGACGCACCGATGGGTGCAGCGATGAAGCTTGCTGCTCATGGCCGGCAGAGCCCGTGGTGGCATTGGCCACCGGAGACGGAGCCCAACGGGCACATCCATCGCCCGCCGAAGCCGTCTGAGCGGCACGGGCGGCGACTGCGGCCCGACGCTCGGCGCGAGCTCGGCGTGTGTTGGCAGTGGAGGTGTTGGAGTGGCAGGAGACCGGTCGACGGAAGAGAAGATCCGACGCACCCCTACCTAGTGCGCCAAATGTCTGATTACGGGTTCCGCAAACCCTTGAGAGGTTCAAACTCCGGGGTGCCTGCGGAGATCTCAACCTACCTAGCCTGTCTACTCGCGATGCTCCTAAGCCTAGCGCGTCAAGCTCAAAAAGACAAAGAGACACAATAGTTTATCCTGTTTCGGGCCACCTTGCGGTGCAATACCCTACTCCAGCATTTTGGTGAATTGCCTCGGAGGGCTGAGGATGAACTAGTGCAGTGGATGAACTGGCCTCAGGAGGTGAGGTGTTCTTGAGATCGAGGGAGCTGGTGTGGTGTGAGCTAGTTCGACTTGTCTTGCCTCTATGGTGGTGGCTAGTCCTATTTATAGTGGCCTTGGTCCTCTTCCCAAATGTTGGCAGGAAGGGATCCCACAATGGCTGGTTTTGAAATGGGACAAGTAGTATAGCTTATCCTGACAAAAGTAGTCTTCGCCTGCAAAAAGCCACTGGTCGTGACGCTGCGGTGGGCTCGTCGATAACCTCCGTCCTGCCATCCCGGCGGTCTTGGTCTCGTTGCACCAGAATGGAAACCTTTGGCTGATTCCTCGGGACTCCGCGCCTGTGGCTTGCCTCCTTTGCATCGAAGAGGAAACCTGCGCTCTACGTGCGCCTGGTGCCCGCCTAGCCTTGGTCGTCATGGCTCACGTCAGCTGAGCCTCATGAGGTAAACCTTGCATAGAACTCTCCGCCCCTCGGGAGCCAGCCCGAGGAGGTCGATCCCTTCGGGGGTCTTGGCGTCGTCCGCCTCGCGAGGCTTGGCCCCTCGCGAGGGTCTTGAGTTTTTGATGTTGAAGCTGGGTCGTACCAGGCCATCGATGGAGCCATGTGGTGAGCGCAGGCAGGCAGGGCTGGATACCCCCATATCCAGGATGCCGACAGTTATATCTTGATCTAGTAGAATAAATTTTTAGTATGAACTAGCTTTGAGTTTTGGGTTGCTCCCTATCTATGTACTCAAGTCCGTGAGCTATATATAATAAAGATTAGTTTTGAGTTGAGGGATTTTCTATCTTGTTATGATCTTGAGGGAATAAAATAAATAACAAAAGGAAGAAAAAAAAGAACAATTGACCTTATGGAGAGTAATGACTTCACATATAAAGGGTATGATGAATAAAAGTTGTTGAGAGTTGACAAACATAGTTTTGGTCATTGTTGCAATTAATTGGAAGTAATAAAGAAAGAGAGGTTTTCATATATAAATATACTATCTTGGACATGTTTTATGATTGTGAGCACTCATTAAAATATGGCATGCTAAAAAGTTGATGTTGGACAAGGAAGACAACGTAATGAGTTATGTTTGCTTATATCCGAAATAAATTATATTGTCATGGATCATCCAACATGTTGAGCTTGCCTATCTCCCTCATGCTAGCCCAATTCTTTGCACCAAGTAGAGATACTACTTGTGCTTCCAAACATCCCTAAACCCAGTTTTGCCATGAGAGTCCACCATACCTACCTAGAGATTGAGTAAGATCGTTCAAGTAAGTTGTCATCGGTGCAAGCAATAAAAAATGCTCTCTAAATATGTATGATTGATTAGTATGGAGAAAATAAGCTTTATACAAGCTTGTGATATGGAAGAAATAAAAGCGATAGACTGCATGATAAAGGTCCTTATCACAAGTGGCAATATAAAGTGACGTTCTTTTGCATTAAGGTTTTGTGCATCCAACCATAAAAGCGCATGACAACCTCTGCTTCCCTCTACGAAGGGCCTATCTTTTATTTTTACCTTCGACCCTTATACAAAAGTCATGGTGATCTTCACCTTTCCTTTTAACACTTTATCCTTTGGCAAGCACTATGTGTTGGAAAGATCCTGATATA
>NC_041381.1:376668979-376686611 GCF_002162155.2 Triticum dicoccoides | reverse complement strand
TATCCACTTGGATGTAGGTTTTTATAAAGTATTATTGTTGACATTACCCTTGAGGTAAAAGGTTGGGAGGCGAAACTATAAGCCCCTATCTTTCTATGTCCGATTGAAACTTCATACCCATAAGTATCACGTGAGTGTTAGAAATTGTGAAAGACTAAATGATAGTTGAGTATGTGGACTTGCTGAAAAGCTCTTATATTGACTCTTTCCGATGTTATGATAAATTGCAATTGCTTCAATGACTGAGATTATAGTTTGCTAGTTTTCAATGAAGTTTTTGATTCATACTTTACATTGTGAATAGATTGTTACTTTAGCATAAGAAATCATATGACAATATATATTGTTGTTCGAAGAATGATCATGATGTCCTCATGTCCATATTTTATTTTATCGACACCTCTATCTCTAAACATGTGGACATGTTTTTCGATCTCGGTTTCCGCTTGAGGACACCCGAGGTCTAAGCATGGGGGAGTTGATACGCACATTTTTGCATCATACTTTTATATCAATATTTATTGCATTATGGGTTGTTACTATACATTATGTCAAAATATTTATGTCTTTTATCTCTTATTTTACAAGGTTTACATGAAGAGGGAGAATGCCGACAGCTGGAATTCTGGGCTAGAAAAGGAGCAAATATTAGAGACCTATTCGGCACAACTCCAAAAGTCCTGAAACTCCATGAAAGTCAGTTTTGGAATATATTAAAAATATTGGACGAAGAAAGCACCAGAGGGGGGCCACCCACCATCCACGAGGGTGGAGGGCGTGCCCTACCCCCCTGGGCGCGCCCCTGCCTCATGGGCCACATGGTAGTCCCCCGATGCCCATCTTCTACTATATGGTGTCTTTTGCCCTGGAAAAAGTCATAAGGAATCTTTCAGGATGAAGTGCCACCGTCTCGAGGCGGAACCTTGGCGGAACCAATCTAGGGCTCCGGCGGAGCTGTTCTGCCGGGGAAACATCCCTCCGGGAGGGGGGAAATCATTGCCATCGTCATCACCATCGATCCTCTCATCGAGAGGGGTCAATCTCCATCAACATCTTCACCAGCACCATCTCCTCAAACCCTAGTTCATCTCTTGTGTCCCATCTTTGTCTCCAAACCTCAGATTGGTACTTGTGGGTTGCTAGTAATGTTGATTACTCCTTCTAGTTTATGCTAGTTGCTTTATTCGGTGGAAGATCATATGTTCAGATCCTTTATGCATATTAATACCCCTGTGATTATGAACATGAATATGATTTGTGAGTAGTTACGTTTGTTCCTGGGGACATGGGAGAAGTCTTGTTATAAGTAGTCATGTGAATTTGGTATTCGTTTGATATTTGGATGAGATGTATGTTGCCTCTCCTCTAGTGGTGTTATGTGAACGTCAACTACATGACACTTCACCATTGTTTGGGCCTAGGGGAAGGCATTGGGAAGTAATAAGTAGATGATGGGTTGCTAGAGTGATAGAAGCTTAAACCCTAGTTTATGTGTTGCTTCGTAAGGGGATGATTTGGATCCATATGTTTCATGCTATGGTTAGGTTTACCTTAATTCTTCTTTCGTAGTTGCGGATGTTTGCGAGAGGGGTTAATCATAAGTGGGATGCTTGTCCAAGGAAGGGCAGTACCCAAGCACTGATCCACCCACATATCAAATTATCAAAGTAACGAACGTGAATCATATGAGCATGATGAAAACTAGCTTGACGATAATTCCCATGTGTCCTTGGGAGCGCTTTGCTTTATATAAGAGTTTGTCCAGGATTGTCCTTTGCTACAAAAAGGATTGTGCCACCTTGCTGCACCTTGTTACTTTTGTTACTTGTTACCCGTTACGAACTATATTAGCACAAAAATATCTGTTACCGATAATTTCAGTGCTTGCAGAGAATACCTTACTGAAAACCACCTGTCATGATGCTAGTACTTTGCTTGATAACACTGTGCCACTACGTGAATTTCTTGATGAACAACTTGCTAGGGTTAGAGAGAATGAGATTACTGAAACTGATGATATTATTGAAACTAAAGATTATGATTCTCCCCCTAGATATGAATTGCCTAAGGTACCTGAGGGTTATATTATGGATGAAGAAACTACTAGAGACTTTTTTGCTTGCAATGATAGAGATGATCTTAAGAAATTACTAGTCAAGCTGAAAGAAAAATCTTTGAATGCTAGAATGCAATATGACCCTAAGTTTTCTACTTCACCTATCTTTGTTACTGATAAGGATTATGAATTCTTTGTTGATCCTGAGTTAATTACTTTGGCTGAATCTGATCCTTTTCATGGTTATGAATCTAAAATTGTTGTGGCACATCTTACTAAACTGAATGATATAGCCACCCTATTTTCTCATGAGGAAAAAAATCACTATTATTATATTCTTAAGTTGTTTTATTTCTCATTAAAGGGTGATGCTAAGATATGGTTTAATTCTCTTGCACCTGGTTGTGCGCATAGTCCCCATGATATGATATATTACTTCTCTAAGAAATATTTTCCTGCTCATAAGAAACAAGCTGCTTTACAAAAAATATTTAACTTTGTGCAAATTGAAGAAGAGAGCCTCCCACAAGCTTGGGGGAGGCTTCTCTAGTTACTAAATGCTTTGCCTGATCATCCTCTCAGGAAAAATGAAATGCTTGATATCTTTTATAATGGACTAACAGATGCTTCTAGGGACCACCTAGATAGTTGTGATGGTTGTGTTTTCAGGGAACGAACTGTTGAACAAGCTGAAGTATCATTGAATAATATATTGAGCAATGATAATTATTGGACTCTTCCCGAACCACCTCCTAAGCCAACTACGAAGAAGAGATGTATTCTATTTCTCAGTCCTGAAGATATGGAAGAGGCAAAGAAATCTACGAAATAAATGGGTATTAAAGCTAAAGATGTTAAGAATTTACCACCTATTGAAGAAATACATGGTCTTTATGCTCTGGCATAGGTAGTAGAGGTAAATTCTCTTTATAGATTTGATGATGGTGATATTCCTCATAATAAGTCTGCTAGTCAATGCTTGGATGAATTTGATAACTTTATTGCTAAACAAGAAAACTATAATGCATATGTTAGTAGACAATTGAAATGCAATGCTTATATGCTTGACTGCTTGGGTGCCTATATGTGTAGAATTGTCAATGATCTCAAGATTATTTGTAAACATGCTTCCATGGTAAAAACTCAAGTAGAACAAGTACTCAAGGCACAAAATGATTTGCTCAATGAGATGAATAATAAGAACAACGATAATGCTAGTTATGACTAGAGCTGGTAAAATGACTCAGGAACCTTTGTATCCTGAGGGCCACCCTAAGAGAATTGAGCAAGATCCTCAGAGAATTAATATTGATGCACCTAGTCCTTCTAGTAATAGAAAGAAATAGAAAACTGGTAGGACTTTGCATGCTTCTAGTGAACCTGTTATAGAGATACCTGAGAATCCAAATGGTATTTCTATTTTCGATGCTGAAACCCAATCTGGTGATGAACATGGACCTAGTGATAATGTTAATAGTGATGTTCATGTTGATGCTCAACCTAGCAATGATAATGATGTGGAGATAGAACCCGTTGTTGATCTTGACAACCCACAACCTAAGAATAAAAGATATGACAAGAATGATTTTATTGCTAGGAAACATGGTAAAGAAAGAGATCCATGGGTTCAGAAACCCATGCTCTTTCCTCCTAAACCATCCAAGAAAAAGGATGACGAGGATTTTGAGCGCTTTGTTGAAATGCTTAGACCTCTTTTTTTGCGTATGCGTTTGACTGATATCCTGAAAATGTCTGTCACATCCCTAGAATATGATTGCAATTAGTTGCATAATCATCCATGCTTCATGTCTAAATTTATTGAAACTTGAATTGGGGGTAATCAAACCATAGCAATTGAAATCCAAATAGGTCCAACTTAAAAAATGCATTCAATGTTTTCCAAAATGTTCTTATAAATGTTTGATATTTTTGGCAAAGGATTTGATCCAAACCAAAAATAATGAACATTTTGAAGGAATTATTTTGGGCACTGTATTTAAATCATTATTGTATTTGAATTTGGAAGTATATTCATAATACATAGAATATATTTTCAAATAACCCTGAATTATTTTATGTGCATTTATCTAGGTCCACATGCACAACATAAAATATTTCACAAGCTTTGGCATAATTTTTGAATTTATTTTGGATTTAAAATAGTGGCAAAGGAATAAAAGAAAACAGAAAAACAGAAAAATAGAAAAGGAAAGAAAAGAGAGAGAGAAAGTGTTTACCTGGCACTTACCGCAGCCCACTGGCCGGCCCAATGTTGTGTAGCCCAGCTGCCAGTCATCCCTCTCCTCCTGCCAGGAGGACAGGGGCGTGTGCCCGCAGTGCGCACGCATGCGTAACACCACCTCCTGCCTGCCTGCTGCCTCCCCGACGCCGCTACGGATGCGACGCACCCCCCAGGCCCCTCTCACTCCCTCTCATGCTCATCCCCTCCCCTGCTGCCCTCCCTCTCACTTCGCACCTCGGACCCGAACGTGGCTGTCGCCGCCGTTCACTGCCTCAGCCACCACCGCTTCCGTGTCACCCCGAGCTGCCCAAGAGCTCCGCCTAGTTCCCCTCTTCCTCATCAATGAGTTGTGCAACGCCGGACGCCCTGAAGCACCATCTCTGACGCCTTTTTCCTCCTCGGGTCACCGAGATCTACCTCGCTGCCTTGCTCAGCTCTAGCCTTCCCCGAGCTTGCTCCGACGCCTGCTGCAACCTCCGTGAGCCTCTTGCTCCTCCCCCTGTTCTCTCACTCCAGCGCGCCTCTAGCTGCCGTCTCCACCGTGGCCGAGCTCCGACCGCTGCCATGGCCAATGAGCTCGTCACTCACGACCCGCCCTACTCGAGCCAATCTCATCGGAGTGCTCACGGAGCTCCCTGGGTTCCTCCTAGCCTATCCATTGGCCCCCCTAGCGCACCACAGCAACCAGCCCATGCTTAGCTGAACTCCGGCGACCGCAAGCAAGGTCGACGCCACCAACTCCGGCCACCCCAGGCCCGGGCACCGCCACCACTCGATGCGCGCCACTTCGTGCGTTTGAATGCAACAAACCGCGACCGAAATGATGCCCGGTGGCTCGTTTCCGAGCCCCTCCATCACGCCTATCATCACCGGAGTCAAGCCGCCGGTGAGTTGACCTTGTTTGACCTGGGGTTTGACTCCTCTAGGTCTATGACAGGTGGGGCCAGCCCCTGCTAATTTTGGGTTAACCAAAATTAAACCTTAACTAGCACTGTTAATTAGCCTAGTCACTGACATGTGGACCCCGCTAGTTAGGGTTGACCTGGACCGGCCCTTTGACCTGCTAATGTAGTGCTGATGTCACCCTGACATCATAAAGGTTTTCTAGAATTTAAAATAAATCAGAAAATGATTTATTATTTCAGAAAATACTCAAAACTTCTAGAAATTCATATAAATAATCTGTAACTCCAAATGAAAATATTTATATATGAAAAATGATCAAAAAATCCAATCTATCCATCCATACAGGTTTCATGCATGATAAAGCAACATAACCTTGCTATTTAGATCAAAACATGATAATGCACCTTATAAGTTCATAGTTTGAATTTGTACTTGAACCTTGGGTTCAAAATAACTCAAACCCTTCTGGTTTTAGTTGCATTAGCTTAAAATCACAGCATATTGTCATGTCATTATCATGCATCATAATTGTTGCATTGCATTGATTGTATTCTTCCTTGTTTTCCGGTATTTGTTCCCTCTCGATAAACGTGTTCTAATGATGAGTTCGATGACACCGATGAAGAGCTTTACTATCTTCAGAAGTGCGAGGCAAGCAAAAACCCCTTATTCATTCCGATACAATCCCACTCTCTCACTCCTGCTCTCTTTTACTGTACTAGGACAACAACGATTCAACTGTTACATGATGTGGTAGATGAACCCCTTTCCTCTGCATGACCTGTGATTGCCACAGTAAATAGATGAAACCCACTAGCATGAGTAGGAGTTGTTTGAGCCCTGATGTGCCTACTCATTCATGCTTGTTGTCATGCCTGCTACTACGTAGAGTTGAGTCAGGTCTAATTCATTGGGGATGAATTGGAATGGTGATGAACATGTCCTACTGTGTGTGAGCTAAGTGTGTGAACACGATTTGGTAAAGGTAGCGGTGAGAGGCCATGTAGGAGTACATGGTGGGTCGTCTCATTGAAACCGTCCTTAGGAACTAAGTTCTGTGTCTGTGATCCAAGACAGTTACTACCACACATTGGGCTCTGGGCACTCCAAGCTCTCTCGACTTATTAATCAACTCGATCTCTATCCAGGAGTTGCAACTAGTTTATGGTGTTTGTGGGTAGTGTTAGTAGTCTACCAAGTGGCACCCGGTACACGTGGGCTTGGGACAGACTAGGCACCGTGGCAAGGTGTACCAAGTGTCGTCCGTTTGGTGGGCTTGGGAACCCTGCTCACATTGTTTGGGGCCGTGAGCGACACCCCGGCCGGATCTCCTTACGGATGGAACCCGAATAGGCGATAAACCTGGACTAGAGAATTGTGTGGTTAGTCAGGTCATGGCCGACACCCTCGCCAGTCTTCCGCTTGAAGGTTGCCGAGATACATGACGTGTACATGGCGGTAAGTGGCGAGAGCGTGTGTGAAGAAGTACACCCCTACAGGGTTAACATGATCTATTTGAATAGTCATGTCCGCGGTAAAGGACTACTGGGTTGCTTATACAATTCATAGACAAGTGAAAGTGGATACTCCAAAATGCGTAAGATAAGCGTGAGTGCTATGGATGGCCTTCTCGTAGGGAGACGGGAGTAGATCCATAGTGGTGTATTGATATGGTGGATATGTGGACTCGTGTGCGCCACCTCAAAAGAGTTACTAGCAGTCGTAGAACGGGATAGCCACCGAGTCAAAGATGGTTTGCTGCAGTTAAACTCCACCACCCCTTTGTTGATATCGATGCATATGTAGCTAGTTCTGATGTAAGTCTTGCTGGGTACATTTGTACTCACGTTTGCTTAATTTATGTTTTGCAGAGAGACTTTAGTCTCACTAGTAGTTCCGCGTGGACTTCGATGTTTAGTTTGTTACCTCAGCTACGATTCTGTACCGTTTAGAGGGTCTTCTAGATAGCCAGGCTTCTCAGCCTTTTTCATTTGTAGTTGTCTGTACTCAGACATGTTCTGCTTCCATTGTTTGTATGCTTTGAATGTTGGGTCATCAGACCCATGTTTGTAATATCTGGCTCCTCGAAGCCTAATGTATATATACTTTGAGTTGTAGAGTTGTGTTGTGATGCCATGTTGTATTTGCACATATCGAGCATATTGTGTGTATGATTTGAAATGCTTGGTATGTGTGGGATCCGACAACCTAGTTGATTATTCTTGGTAGCCTCTCTTACCGGGAAATGTCTCCTAGTGCTTCCACTGAGCCATGGTAGCTTGCTACTGCTCCAGAACACTTAGGCTGACCGGCATGTGTCCTTCTTTGTTCATGTGTCTATTCCTTTGGGGAAATGTCACGCGTTGTTCCTTTAAGTCCTTCTAGCTTGCTACGACTTGGGTTCATGCGTTGATGATCGACACGTTCATTGCTGGGTCGTGTATGCATGTTCCTGTAAGTTAGCGCTACCATGGATTACGACTAGTCATGTCGGCCCAGATTCTTTGTCATATGGATGCTAGCAACACTATCATATACGTGAGCCAAAAGGCGCAAACGGTCCCGGGCCAGGTAAGGTGGCACCCGTGGGAATACCGTGCGTGAGGCCGCAAAGTGATATGATGTGTTACATGCTAGATCAGTGTGACTTAGGATCGAGGTCCTGACAATGTCTCCTTATGCTAAGTGTATGAAAGATATTGTTACAAACAAAAGAAAACACCGAAAGATGAAATTTCCACCATGCTTGCTAATTACACATTTGAGGGTAGAATTTCCAAAGAAACTAGGAGATCCAGGAATACCAACTATACCATGCTCCATTAAAAGAAACTATGTTAGAACTGCTTTATGTGATCTTGGAGCCGGGTGTTAGTGTTATGCCTTTATATTTATATCATAGACTAGATTTGAATAAGTTGACACCAACTGGAATCTCTTTGCAAATGGCCGATAAATCAACTGCTATACCCATCGGTGTTTGTGAGGATGTACCTGTTGTAGTTGCAAATGTCACTATCTTAACGGACTTTGTTATTCTTGATATACTCGAGGATTACATTATGTCGATCATCCTTTGTAGATCCTTCTTGAATACTGCAGGGGCTGTTATTGATTGCAACAAGGGCAATACACTTTTCATGTTAGTGGTAATGAGCATACAATACACTTTCCGAGGAAACAACCTCAAGTGAATAGTATGAACTCTATTGGAGAAACTCCAACAATTGCTATTGGAGGTTTTAAATTTCCTCTCCCTACTATCAAAAAGAAATATGATATTCTTATTGTTGGGGACATGCATATCCCCGTTGAGGTAACATAGTGTTATACAAAGATTCTTCAGTTTCATGTCATTCGGAAGAAGTTTGTTAACGAGACTTGATCAACCTCGTACATCAATTCCTTTTGACGAGCATGAGATGGATGAATTTAGTAAACATAACTCTCCGTTCCCTCCTTTTACTTTCTGTTATTTAGATTAAATAAAGTAGAAATGTTATTATTTCTCTATTTTCTGGATTATCTATGCAATAAAAAAATGACCAGAAAATAAAAGTTCTCCAAATGCCCTGAAAATTTAGTATGATTTTTTCCAGAATATTTAAGAATTTTTGGCAGTGAAAACACCACAGGGGGATTGCATCAGTGGGCCACAAGCCCACAGGGCGCACCCACCCCCCTGGGCACACCTATAGGGCTTGTGGGTCCCACATGGGTCCCCCTCACTTATGCCAGCATCCATTCACTTTGTCTTCCTCCAGAAAAAATCCCACCAATGCTCAAACCCGTGTTCTAGCTAATTTTGCTGCCATTTTCGATCTCCTTGCTCAAAGCTCCATTTGTAAAACTGTTTTGGGGGATTGTTCATCGGTATGTGACTCTTCCAATGGTCCCATTAGTTTTTTGTTCTAGTGCATTATATATTGCAAATCTTTGCTGCTGTGGTCACCTTGTTCTTGAGCTTGCATGTCAAATTTATATGGTCCAAAGTAGTTTTGTTGCATGATATAGCCTCTAGACACTTGTAGGAGTAGTTACTATTAGTTTTGTTGAGTTTGGTTCACTTTTATTTTGAGTCACTAATTTTTTCAGAAATATTTCAGAGGAAGAAAACATTGAGGAAAGTGTTCCGAGGCGGTTCCTCATAGAAGAAATCTCCAAGGCTCGCGATGCGTGGGACGGACCTTGAACTAGCAAGGGATGCTCAAGTGAAACCTTGCGAATGGCCGTCAGATGATTACATGACCAGTGTCAGTTTCAAAGATGAGTTCTATGCGTACGTGCATAACGCCGAGCTAACAGACTTCGTGTCAGATAAGTGTCCTCAGTACTACAACCTTACCAATTCTTTTGTGAGGAGATTTAAAAATTCTGTTCAGCGCAATGTGCATTCTGTTTTGTTTGATCTTTATGATAAATCGTTTACCATGGACTTAGAAGATTTTAATGAAGCATGCAAAATTCCACAATGGGGCGGTTGTACTGAACCTTGTAAATCTGATTGTTCTGAGTTCCTTGCTAGCATCACTGTAGGAGAAACCATAACCATAACACAAGCCACGATAGGGAGCATTCACTTTCCTGCATTACATTACTTTGCTCTCTTCATAGGAAGATGCATTAATGGTAAACATGATCACAGTCACCTTTGCGCCCATGATCTCATTGTTCTTAAGAGCGCAATAATGAATGGTAAAAGATTTAATTTGGGGGCTATCATTGCACGTAGACTGCATAATAACGCTAAGGATGGAGACTTCTTTGGTGGAATTTATGCCACTCGCTTGCCTGCTTATCTTGATGTCCACATAAGAGAAAACAATTTTCCTTTGCCACCCGATTTCCTTGATTATAATGCTATGGTACGCTACCAGTTTCTTGAGAGAAATGAACAATCCCTCCTGTACCGACTAATCTTTGACAGGCAGCATGCTATCTATATTACCCTTCCTGCTCCTGCCTTATTTGACTCACAGGTAAAATGGAGATACTTTATAACCAGGGAGGAGGTAGCTGAGTACGAGAGAGAGAGGGAGACTGCTCGCCTTCATGAGGTAGCCCTCCAGGCGGTGGCTGCTGCATCCCAGTACAACCCCGATTACCACTTTGGATATCCGCCAGGCCAGCCGTGGCCCTAGACCAACTTAGGCCAAAAGCCTAAGCTTGGGGGAGTACGTATCTGTCACCAACATTACATTCATGTTCACATAGTTATTCCAGTTGTTGGTGTTCCTACTTTTTCATTGTATCATCCTTGCTAGTTTATTTCTTTTTCTCACTTTCTTCTTGTGTGTTTTGAAAAACTTTGAGAAAATCCAAAAAAAATAGTTCTAATTTCTTTCTAGTTTAATTAGTTGTATTATTAAAAGAAAACCCAAAAAGATTTCTCGTTCTTCTTTTGCTTGTTGGGAGCTTTCCCGTGTAAAGAGTTTTTTCTTGTTTTTGTTTTCTTTTCATTAATTTGCTTTCTTCAGAAAAAACAAAAACTCCAAAAAAATTAGTATGTTTTATGTTTCTTTGAAATTCTTTTTCTTTTCTTTGGGTCATAAGGAGAAGACCACGATGAACATGTTGAGTGGCTCTCATATGCATTATTGTTGATTTAACAGAGAGCCCATATTACCTTGTCTTCTCCTCTGAATAAATGTTTGCAGATTTCAGCTTAGTCCAATGCACATGCACTCTTATTATTATTCACATCGTTCGGTCGTGCAAGTGAAAGGCAATAATGACGATATTTGATGAATTGATTGAGATGGAGAAAAGCTGGTACAAACTTGACCTATTTTGTTTTTGTAAATATGATTAGCTCATCGTTCTTGATTCAGCCTATTATGAAGCAAACATGTTTGCAATGAGAATTAGATATTATAGTTACTCATGCCATGCTTAATTGGCTAGGAGTGTATAATGGTTTATCTTGAGTGTCAACATGCATTTTAAAATGGTTATGATGTAGTATGATAGGATGGTATCCTCCTTTGAATGATTCAAGTGGCTTGACTTGGCGCATGTTCACGCATGTAGTTGAAACCAAATCAACATAGCCTCCACGATATTTATGTTCATGGTAATTTATATCCTACTCATGCTTACATTCGATGTTGGTTAATCTCAATGCATGTTTATGACCATTGTCGCTCTCTAGTTGGCCGCTCCTCAATCTTTTGCTAGCCTTCACTTGTACTAAGCGGGAATACTGCTTGTGCATCCACTTCCTTAAACCCAAAGTTGTTCCATATGAGTTCACCATACCTACCTATATGCGATATTTACCTGCCGTTCCAAGTAAATTTGCATGTGCCAAACTCTAAACCTTCAAATGACTAGTAAATGCGTACGGGCAATGCACGTTGATCTTTGGAAAAATATTAATTCTACCTTGATTTAGGTAGAATATTAATTGCATGTCAATTATGTGATTAGTTTTGATATTAATATTTGGTATGATATTGTTTGCACGCCAAACATGTTGAGTGCTCGCCACTGGAGCAATCTAGATAGTTGGATCTGCTGCTTTGGGTCTTTTTATATTGGTATAGATAATATGTTTTGTATGCCAGAAATGCTCATGTAGTGACTGGGGGCTATTAGTATCTTCCATGCTAGGTCGATTATTCTCACGATGAGTGTTTATTCACTTGTCATTCACGAGAAAGTGGTTGGTAATCGGGGGTGCCTAGTTCCATGCTCAAAATCAAATCAAAATATAATCATAAAACAAAACTCCCCCGGGACTATTGTTGGTATGGACGGTACCGGTGGATTCGGCTAGCCGTGGAGTGTGATTGATTAGTGGAGGGGGAGTAAAAAAATTACCATTCTGTTTGGGAACCGCCTATAATGTATCTAGCATGGAAGATAATGAGGTCTCTTGGTTTTTATGTTGACAATGAAAGCATACCGCTCAAAATTATATTCATCTCTGTTTCAAAAGCTCCGAGCTCTGGCACCTCTGCAAATCCCTGCTTCCATCTACGAAGGGCTTATCTATTTACTTTTATTGTTGTCATCATCCTCTTATAAAAAGCACCAGTTAGAGAGCACCACTGTCATTCATATGCATAGTTATTAATTGATATTGAGGTTGACTATGACTAGATCTCTTTTGCCATAAATTATAATGCCAGTCAGTCCTTGGTCTTCAAAGGTGCTCTGCATTTATGTTTTGCGGTCTCGAAAAGGGCTAGCAAGATACCATTTTGTCATATTATATCATGATTGCTTTGAAAAAGTGTTGTCATCCGAGATTTATTATCATTGCTCGCTAGTTGATTATGCCATTGATATGAGTAAGTGTGAGACCTAAATGTTACTAGTAGAACGCTCATGCGTTGCTATGGGCTACAATAAATATAAATGAATCAAATAAAAATGATTAAGGTTGTCTCCAAGGTCGAAACTCATTTTTCCCTCATACGTCTGGACGTATTCTGGGCTCCCCAAAATCCAATTGTTTGGACAACAGTCTACCCTAAATCTAGCTCATATATGGGAGAGAAATGTGGTTGTCTGGATGATTTGCTATGTTATCTCCAACACGATGTCTCACAAAAACCGCACCTGAAATGCACCCTTCCTTTTACTCCCAAGCACTCCGCTTTCCACTCGGTTTCCCGCCGTATAGGGACTTTTCTCGCTGGAGCCCTCTTCTTTAATACCGGATGGCGCTCACCTCACTTTCGTCATGGTGCCCTCTCTCCTTCACACCATACTTTCCCATGGACCATCAAGGAGGAGTCCCCCATGAACCACTCCGCTCTACACCCTGATCTCGCCTCCCCACGTGTTCATGCCGGTCCGCCACATCCATCAGGGGATCAGGCGTGCGCCTCCCGTGAAGCCCCCTAAGCCATTACCACAAAACAAAAATATGGTGTCGGTTGCTGGGCATGCAACTGATATGCCACCATGTTCCCTACTAACTCTTTGAAGCAACCAACCAATGTCGCTTACCCATGCAATTTGCTACAAAGACATCTGTGAGGAAATGTAATTTGCCACATTTTCTACATTATATTTTAGGTGAGTGGCTCAGTAATACCATTAGCACCCACATAGTCCATGAGCTCATCATCATCCTTCAACTGGAACCTGACCTGCTCGACCACTTCAGGCTGCTCATCGATGCACTCACTACTCTTGTTCAGCACCTTCAACCAATGCTCACATCTCTTGGGTGTAGACTCTACAAGGTTAGGGTTATTCTGAAAATAGCACTTCTCCAAAGTAGCATTAGTATTGGGCTTGTCATCTTTTACGCCCGTGTCTAAGAACAAAATCGTGCTAACACCATTAGTCGCCAGGCATTTGCTACTTTTTTATCCTCAAATATTTCAGCTTTGGAGATGCTGGCAGGGTGGAAGAAACTAGAACCCCATTTTGTTGACACTAGGATGCTATCAGACCATTGATGCAGTAATTAGGTGTCAGACCCTTGGTGCAGAAATATTAGAATACTTGTTCTCTAACATCAGACACAACCAGCAAGTTTGATGAGCGAGATTATCCAACTACCAATAACAATTTTGTACTATAATGTAGTCATGCAGTAAAAGTACAGTCCATGTATACATAGTCTAATAAGCTTTTACTTCATCCACATAAAAAATATACCAAGTATTCCCCCCAAAAAATTATATATACAAACTAAAGCTTGCTAACTCTGAGAAGTACTGAAGTAGATTCTTGGCTTTATCAACAGCTATGCGCAAGGAGCTCAACACCAGAAGTCCAGAACTACTTCCAGGTCTTGTACTCTCAAGGCAGAGATGGCATTCAAAACTTCATGAACTATAGTGTAAAGTTTTTTACATAGTTCACCATGTAGCTGCATGAATAATCAAATAACAATCCAAATGAATAAAAAATGTTGATATGCCATATTATTGAATAAGCAAAGTACTTCCAATAATAGAGTCATAGACATGAAAGACAAAAACTGCAGTGTTTATACCAGTTTTCTAACTTGTTGTTTGGTGACATCAGAATGTTCTCACGGAAGAGTCTTGCCATACACAATACAAATTGGTGGTGATATTTACTGGATGCAGTTTTATTTTCTAGCATGAGTCATTATATATCATTAGAAGACACCTAGGAAGTGGAGCCAATGATCAGAAGCCGTGTTCAATGCCTTCCTATATCTAAAGACAGACCACAAATAACAGCAAGATTCCAAACTCACTATCATTGCTGAATTAATAGCTTCTGGTTGAATTTCCAGCAACAACAAAGTCTGTCAACCTCAACCCTCTCCATGGCGTCCTTTTAGTCAAATTTCATCTAGAAAGATAGCAATGCATTGAACATGATATTGCTTTAGTTCCCAACACAAATATTTGACAGGTAATCAGCATAAGTATCTTTAATGTTTAGAAAGATTTAATTGGCCAAATATAAGGAAAGGCTCAAATCTATCACCATGAGTAACTAACTTAAATGCAAAATAAATTTCAAGTTCCTTAAAAGAAATACAAAACGAAGATACATATATCTTATATACTAAATGGCATTGATCACATAACCTGAAAGAAAAAACATGCCATCAGTTAAGTATGCAGTATGTAACCTAACACCAAGAAAAATAGCAGAAAAATAATGCAAAAGTCCTATGGCATTCTGATTCACCCGAAATTGGCACAAAATTAGACAATAATAATAAATTAAAACTATTTACCCACATAAGAAGGAAGAAAGGAAGAAAAAGGATGTCTAATTTCCATGGTTATGCCATCGCAATTTTAAGACAAAAACTCTTGCATAGTTGTTATGGGTTCCATTAAGGTAAGATGGTGTTTGTCTAAAAACCGAATTTTACCAGTTCGGCCAGCTAAAGTTGGAGCAATGACAACATATTTCATGGACCAAAGAGCTAAATGCTGATGCAATTGTCTTGTTAAATGAGTATGTTCTTTCTTACAAGTGCCATGGTTTAGTCAAATAAACATGGTATTAACTGGTTGAAGTAATGAATCGGGTGTAATAGAATTGGAGTCATTTCAAACTAGTGTAGGATAGAAGCCATGCACCACATTTCCTACTATAGTTTCCTCATGTAATCCAAGCTTATGAATATCCCTTGCAGTAAAGCTGGTAAAGCATATGTGCATACCTCTATTTTTTTAGGGGAAGGAGAGTGCCTTGCTGCTTTCTCCATGTTCTGGTGCTCACCAGCAGCAACGTTTTACTCCTAAGTGCTACTTAAAGAGGGGGGAGATTGGTCAGATCATAGGGCATAAAATCTGAAAAGTTTTGGTTCTCCATGCTGCTTGTGGAAGAAACGAAGGAGGAAGACAAAGAGGGCAGAGGAGAGGGGTCAGATCGGCCTCAACATTCCGCCACCCGCTCTAGTCGGTGAATACCTCGGCTCGGAGCCCTCCCCAATCTCACCTGGCACACAACAAAGCCCAGCCTGCACATGCCCCTTCCCCTGTCCACACTCACCAAGCCGCACTATTGGGGCTGCCCGTTCCAGTAGTCGGGCTCGCCAACTTGCATTGGGAAGGGGTGTCAATCAGGGAGAGGAGGAAATAGGCTGGAGGTGCAATAGCTGCAGAGCTCCGCCCCCACCTGCTCTGCTCCACCCAAACCTTGGCTCCACCTCCTTTGCGGTCGTCACCACCGCATCCACACCCTTCTCCGGCTCGATGTAGACATCCTTCATGCATTCCCTAATGCAACATCCTTCGTCAATCTGAATTGCCAAGAAGATGGATGTAAATCGACATGAAAAAAGATGCAAGTTTGGGCCATACCGACATTTACCAATCCTCTAAGTTCCCAGGGTTTATCCTGCTCTAGTATTATTGTAGCCTCTCTAATCTAATGATGTTCTTTGAATTTTTCTAGACGGATCAGTTCTTTAGAAATTCGCATGATGTCTTCCTTGTTGTTCGTTTTCCTCGACCAAACGCTAAACAGAGGAAGCTTGTATCTAATATCTAATTGCAATTTCCATGGTTTCTCCCTGATTTTGTCCTAGAAAAAACTAATTAGGAATGCAAACAACAGAAAAAGCAACCCCCACTTGGTTCGGCTGCCATAACAACTTAGTAACAAGCTTCCATCCCATTACCGGAAGCAACGGCTAACTAACCAACATCCGTTTGAAATGACCCAGCAAAATCAACCAAAAAAAGCAAGACAAATTAGGCAGGCAGGCATACAAGCAAGCACCACAAATATGACAACAAATCCAAAGCGCCGTGAGAATTACAATGCAATTTAGTAGCACACCGGACGCTAACCTGTAGCACACAACACGCCGCATAGCCGTGGTCGTGCTGCGCTCCTCCGGCCCCATCACCATCCGCCTGACGACCCCGGCCGCTCCTCTCACCCGGCATGACCGCTGCGTCCACCTCACCACCTGTAGGTTCCACTCCTGCTCCTCCCACCCATCATCCTGGCTCCCCAAGAGACAGAGACAGACCTTGCACTCTGAGCTGGCAGAAGCGTATTTGAGGGAGCGAGTCGCCGCTCCGAAGCGCGGTGGGGAAGCGGAAGGGCTGGATTTTGGTCGGTCGCGTCGCCCCGGGGTGGAACATACGGGGAGGGGAGGGGATTCCGAGAAGAGGTGCGAGGAGTGGCGGCGCCCGTGCGGCATTGGCTGCACAGAATTCTGTACCTGCCCTTTTCAATCGGCATGGCCTTCGCCTCGCTCCCGTGGATTTCCACTCACCCCCGTTGTAGGTGCTAGAACCCTAGATTGGTTTTTGTGGGAGAGAACAACATGATGGAAGAGCGGGGAAAACATCGGGAAGAGGTGTCAATCATGGACAACAAACTTGGGAACAATGGGGAAGTGGAAGAGGGGGCAATCGTGGGCAATAACTCGAGAAAGAACCAGATGAGCTGGTGTAATTGAGAGAAAACTGAAGTAAGAATAAAGAAAATAAAATCGGTGTGGGCTGGGCTTGATGGTTTGATCGGGAGTGGGGAGGCTACGAACAAAAGAGCAGACGATGACCTACATACTCAGATATTAGGAATAGAGATTGTGAATATGGTTAGTTCATAATCTTTGCTGAAAACTTGAAGATCAGTTAGACATATTTGCAACAACAAGATCAAACAGAGTTTGTAAAAGTTTTTATTTATCACTTTGAGTTTGTCAACTAAATTGCTTGAGAACAAGCAATGGGTTAAACTTGTGGGAGTTGATACGTCTCCATTGTATCTACTTTTCCAAGCTCTTTTCGCCTTATTTTGGACCCTAACTTGCATGATTTGAATGGAATTAACCCAGACTGGCGCTATTTTCAGCAGAATTGCCATGGGTTCATTTTTGTGCAGAAATAAAAGTTCTCGGATTGACCTGAAAATTTATGGAGAATATTTTTCGAATTAATAAAAAATACTGATGCAAGAATTATCCAGAGGGGGGCCATCCATAGGCCCCAAGCCCTGGGGGCGCGCCCTAC
>NC_041381.1:376639268-376668642 GCF_002162155.2 Triticum dicoccoides | reverse complement strand
CCTCCGGCCTCAACTCCAACTCCATATAACCCTATTCAGGGAGAAAAAAATCAAAGAGAAGAGTTCATCATGTTTTATGATAGGGAGCCGCCGCCACCTCCCGTTCTTCATCAGGAGGGCTGATCTGGAGTCCGTTCAGGGCTCCGGAGAGGGGGATTCGTCACCATCATCATCACCAACCTTCCTCCATCAACAATTCCATGATGCTCACCATCGAGAGTGAGTAATTCCTTCGTAGGCTTGCTAGACGGTGATGGGTTGGATGAGATTTAGCATGTAATTGAGTTAGTTTTGTTAGGGTTTGTTCCCTAGTATCCACTATGTTCTGAGATAGATGTTTCTATGACTTTGCTATGCTTAATGCTTGTCACTAGGGCCCGAGTGCCATGAGTTCAAATCTGAACCATTATGTTTTCATGAATATATTTGTGTTCTTGATCTGATCTTGCAAGTTGTAGACACCTATTACGAGTTATGATCCGCATACCCCAAGGTGACAATAATTGGGATTCTTTCCGGTGATTACCATAGTTTGAGGAGTTCATGTATTCACTAAGTGCTAATGTTTGTTCCGGTTCTCTATTAAAAGGAGGCCTTAATATCCCTTAGTTTCCATTAGGACCTTGCTACCACGGGAGGGTAGGACCAAATATGCCATGCAAGTTCTTTTCCATAAGCACGTATGACTATATACGAAATACATGCCTACATTATATTGATGTATTGGAGCTAGTTCTGTGTCACCCTATGTTATGACTGTTGCATGATGAATGCCATCCAACATAATTATCCATCACTTATCCATTGCCTACGAGATTTTCACATATTGATCTTTGCTAAGTTACTTTGTCATTGCCACTGTTACAATTGCTACGAAACGGCTACTGTTACTTTTGCCACCGTTATCGTTACTTCCATACTACTTTGCTACAATTTTTTTGTTATAGATACTAAGCCTTTCAGGTGTGGTTGAATTAACAACTCAACTGCTAATACTCATGAATATTCTTTGGCCCCACTTTTGTCGAATCAATAAATTTGGGTTGAATACTCTACCCTCAAAAATTGTTGCAATCCCCTATACTTGTGGGTTATCAAGTAATCTGGTGTGCTAAGTATATACAAGGTGGATTACTCCAAAAGGTTGAAGAAAGATGAATCTGGAACCCCAATTCAGAAAAAGAGAAGGCAACGTACTCAAATTCATAGCATTTTATATTCACCGAGTATAGGAAATCACACTATTAAGACATGTGCTCAATGAAATTATGGTGAAACTCATTCTCTTTTGGAAAATCCCAAAATGCACATCCCAATCTATACCATATATAAGCTACCCAAATAGCCAAAGAATCCATCTTGAAACAATCAATTTGGGTTGTTTCTTGTTTGTACACTTGCCAAAAGTTGTTGCCGGTGGTCATGAGAGGACCTTCTCGGACCTTCTGGAATATGGTGTTGCCTCCGGTGCCGATTTCGACTAGACAATAGATCCTCTGCTGTTCTGCCAGAATACGCTTCAGAGTCATCTCCAGAATCCAGAACTCTGGAGTCCTCCCCATAATCAAACAACACCAGAATCCAGTGCTACCTCCGGCACATATTCCGGCTTGACACCAGAGCCTCTGATTTCAGCCAAAAAGCATGCTCCAGAAGTGACATTGGAATCCGGGAAATGCCAGAAGTTTAGTCCAAAACGCACTTTTGGGAGGTATCAAAAGCCCCAACGACCATATTTCAAGTGGACCTATATATAGGGCCACTTCATCTCTCCAAGGGTTATCCACCCCATTTGACTTTTAGTTATTCTTTCTCTCTCTCTCTCTCTCTCTCTCTCTCTCTCTCTCTCTCTCTCTCTATCTATGTCTCTCTCTCTCTCTCCCTCTCCCTCTCCCTCCATTTATCAGAAGCTAGAAAGCTCAATAGCCTCCACTTCTATCCGTAAAATCATTCCACACCTTTGATGGAAAATATGGAGTAGCCATATGCTCTATATTTTCACCATAGGAATCTTGGTTCCCCTAAGATTTCATGGAGGATTTGTTACTCTTGGAGGTTTGAGACCCCTAGGCGGTAGTAGGTCTTTGGTGCGGAATCAATTTGTGATTTACCCTCAGATAATTTATGAAGTCTTGGAGGCCACCTGAAGGTATACCACTAGTGGTTTGGAGTCACCTTCCTGGTGATATCTCAAGGAGAATAGGGCGAGCCTTTGTGATGTTGTTGTACCTTTGTGGTAACATTCATCCCTCCAATAGTAACTAACTTCCCTCTAAGGAAGTGAACATCAGGGTACATCCTCGTCTCCATGTCTTCAGTTATATCTAACCCTAGCTCCTTTACTTGTGATTTACTTTGGTCACTTGACCTTGCATTCACTACATCTTGTTGAGCTCATTATATTGTGCTTGTTAATGCACCATAGAAATTGTTTAGGCTCACCTTTAATATATTACATTGCCTGAACTTGCTAATAACTAAGTAAAATTTGTAATTGTACCTATTCATTGGCCTCTAGATTCATCTTTATCCTTTGACATGGACGCTTTCGTGCCTTGATTTGTCCCCCCCCCCGGTCTATCTCGATCTCGTCCATTGCAAGCAAATGTGCAATATCAAAAACTTGGTCATTATGTACTCATCATGTAACTTTGACAAGGAGTCAATTTTTTATGATGTATATTTTTTTTGAAAAAGTGCTAACGGGAATCACATCCATGTGTGCAACGTCAAGGAAAAGTTGTAGACAATGGGAATATTAGTGGACATAGTATGCATATGGACAATCCATGGGGATAAGTGTTTGTAATCAACTGAACTCGCCCTTCATATTGCCAGCCCCATCATATCCTCGGCTACATAAATTTTGAACATCAAAGTAGTACTTGGACAATTAAGTAGACAATTCCGAGTATATCAACTAGAGGGGGGTGAATGGGAGATTCAAAATTTCTTGTGAAACTTTGAAACAAAACCAAACAGTGCAGCGGAATAAACTAAGTAGATTAAGCACCAAAGATTATGTACTAAATCAAACCGAAAGACAAGGTATTGAGGTGACTATGAAAATCTTTCGAGGAAAGATATGATAATCGTTAGGGAATTTTAGCTCACTGCTTTCATTACGACGATGGTAACACAATATGCCAACAGAATGAATAGCATGAGAGAATGAATGAAAATGGATGAAAGTACGAATGAGAAACCCACACACAGAATAGATACGATCACTCGAAAGTAAAACATGCTACAAATATGCATACATGATAATGAAAACTATCAGTACAGATCACTCGATAGTAAACAAGATTTGTAGTAGATTAGAAAGAACTAGTGGTTCTCGATGGCGGTGGAAGGATTTGGTAGACCAGTTTGCCCTTCTGCAAAAGGACTACGTCTGGTTGGAGGGACTTGTGATTGAACAGAGGAGCAAACCTCTTTCCATCCTATTCTCCTTCAACCTGAAGCTGATCAGACTCGGGTTGATTTCACTTGTAGTAGATACATGTCGGCAATCTCCAAACCTCCAACAACTTCTTTGTGAACCACAATTACACTTGGTTGCTGAAGACTTTGCTTGGTGAAGACAATTACTCTTCGACACTCAAGCCGACACCTATCCATCTAGCGAGTGTATAGTTCTCAAGAGTAATAGATACAAGAACTCTAACTCAGAACTATTGTGGTGCTCACCACTGTCTAAGTTTTCGGCTCTTGATTTTCTCTCGATGGATATTAAAATCAAATATATCAAGAGGGGTGCTCAATCAATCTTCTTAGAATCTCAAGTGGAGCAGCCAACAGACAACGTTGGTGCGAGGTGGCTATTTATAGCCACATCCTTCCTTGAAGGAAATGACCAAATTGAACATGTGGCTCAACCAATTGCCGAACAACACGTTTTCAATGGTCGGATTTTGAGCACAATGGTAACATTCCTTGTGGAGGAAGTAATTCTAACTCCTCATTCTGAAAGATATCCCCTACAACATCGAAGAACATCGTCTTCTGCTGGCAGGTAATCATTTGGAGCAATACAAGATTTCTCTCAATCTTTCATAGGTTTCAGCCAAGCACCACAACAAATCCAAGCTTCGAGAACCTATACCCCTCTTAATGGTACGAGGCCCCGTGACTCAAATAAGAGAAAGAAGAACAACAAAATGAATGCTACGTCTTCACTTCGCCTTCAATCTTCTCGACTGCGGTCATTCTTCCTCGGACAACCGAATGAGAATTGCTTTGCGTCAGCAATAATTTTGAAGGGGTTAATTCCTTCAACACAAGCTTCTCATTATCATTCCTTTGAAGTGTAGCTCTTCCTTCTCTGCTAAGCAGATGATCTTTGGTGAAGTTCTTCGAACTTCAACACCGAACATATATATCATTCTCCTCAGACTTGCATGGACTATTTCTCTCTGTTTGCACTAGTAAACAAATCAGTCCATGCATGTTTCTGGCAACAATCTCCAGAACACGAGGAGGCAAGATATTGCACCAACACTTTTTTATCAAGAAATATGAACACTACGACCATTTGGTCTTTTTAGAAGCATCACATGTTTCATTCACTAGAATAGAGATTTTTTAAATCATCAATCCCTTGGCGGATATACTGCCTGGCTGTCATTATGTAAATGATCAATATCTCCTGCTAAATTTCATGGGATGTGTATTTGAAACACCACGGAGCATTATCTAAAACTAGATTTGTAATTTTGGGATTGAATTATGAAGAAGCTTTACCAATTCAATGAGGTTTGCTATGTTTCTTGACTCAGGTGTCTGGTCGTGACCTTTGAAAGCACACGATTGGAAGTTGACCCACTCTAGATTTGCACTTGATGTTCTCGGTCATAAAATATATCTCTTTTCTCCATGTTACTTTGCTCCTCTATTATGTTTACTGTGTGTTTTCGTTGGTCGAACATAGCTTGACAGACCCTCGCTACATATTTGTGTTTTGAGAATGGATTAGATCCAACATGAGCTAAGAACGGACATCCCATTATTAATTCTACGATGGTCTAAACAAGGAGGTGTGAGGGCATGCATCAAAACCACTTTATTTCTTGATGTTTTTGTTGTCGAGGAAGCAGAAAAAACAATATGCAAGTTGGTTTCTGCTACTATATTATTCTAACCGTCATGGGAAAGGATTGAACTTGCCAAATTGGAACTGTTGTTGATGTCCAGATCTTCTTGGAGGTTTATACTTATTCAATTTTGGTTGCATCAGACCTAGCTGCAAGTATGCTCTTAACATTTCATCTCTCACATTAGGGGGATATTGGCAGGAATATGGGCACAATTCGTGATCTCTCTCCAAGGACTCAATGCCTTGAAGTATGATATGCTCATTTGCCAAATATTCTTCATTTTCACTATGATGACATTCTTCATGAAGAGGTAGATATTCTTGTGCATGCAATGCAATGGTAGTTCAAGAGGCAAAAAAACTTCACTTTAATGGTTGCATCATCTTTTTTCCTTTGGAAGTGATTGCATAGTTGTTTACTTTAGAATATTGGTACCTATATTGAATTTACAAAAAATACAGTTAGCACCAATAATTCTACACTGGTTCTTTAACTCGAAGCAACCTACTTATTTACCAATTAAGATGAAGGTGCTCTGCAATTTACATTGCAAGATGCAATTGTAAAACTAAATTCCACATATGACACACCTAACTACAATAGCTTTGCAAGAATATCCCCCCCCCCTAGATTTTTGTAGTTCAGATTCACTTTGATTGCTTGATCTGAGAAGGAATTTAGTAGAAAAGAGGGATTACACACACTAAGGAGATGGATATTTAGGGATAGGATTTGAAGGGGGCCCAGGGGAGAGGGGACTAGGGGAAGAAGAAGACCTAGCATTAGTAGGATCCATTAGGGGGTGGACGAGAGAGGGGAGACAATGAAAGATGTGAATTGGGGATGCGTGCATGGGTGTGTTGTGAAGTTGGCCTTCACGATTCATCATCATGATCCTTCAAGACCTACCGCTCAACCTCTCATGACCACATAACTGGGCCAAGAAATGGTCATATGTCTTATAATTATTTTTGCGCTTTGGGAAGGGGTGGCCGGAGCATCGAATGGACCCCACTAAGCTCCACAATTGCCAGTTACACTTTCCCACAGGCTGTACTCACATTCAACGGGCCACAGGTCCCACTCACAAAAAGATGATGCCCCACACCAATTCGTTGTCGCCTTCCTCTTCATCGTTTGTAGTCGGATGCCGCAGTATAGCCCGCCATGTCAATTTTCTGTGACACACCAAAACTCTAAAACTTCAAACACTTGCTACTTATGTATTGCACCACATGTTGGGCAAGCATGCCAAAAGCGAGTGCCCTCTAGCCGATATCCTTGAGGGCCCTATCAGTGACCTCCATGTAGATTTGCATATCTTCCATGGAGATGTAACAATTTGCTCCTTCATGATACTGAGATGACATGCCCACTATGTTTGTGTTCGATATTCTTGTCAGGTTGATACAACAAGGCCCCCCTAACTGATAAGCAACACAAACATGTTTTGGTTATGCACAACTAGGAGCTGACCATTTGTCCATGTTTACCCAAGACATCCTTAGTGAGGGGACAATATTTTAGATAGATGGTTGGGGTTTCTAAGCCAAATAGGAAGGAAACCTTGAAATGTTACCTTTTGGTGTTGACTCTGGTGTAAAGACAAATTAACATTGACTTTGTATGATATTAGAAAAATCATATGAGCCCTATAAAGTTCTTGGATAAGTGATGAGTTTCTAGATCTTCATCATCTACAAAACCAATATGTTGACCGAAATGTAAGTAACACATGTAACTAATAAAGCCCTTTTCAAATAGGTCCAACTAATAGTCTACCAACAACATATTTGATGTGATATAATCATATACTATATGCCTAAATAGTTGATCTCAACATGAACACATGCCACCTCATCACTCTATTAATTATTTCTCTTAACATGCATTGGTAATGACATTTATACTATCTCTCGACATGCACACATCCCAACTCACCACACGTGCCACCTCATCAAATTATATATCTCTTAAGACTAGCCACAATGGAGAGTAACATACCCTAGTAACATACACATATCCCTAGGCTATGTAACTACCTTCATAGTGGGCAGTAACATAAGTGTGGTGTCATGCAAAGATTCATTTATTAGATTATAGACTCATATTGCATTGGGACATGTGATATTACAGTAAGTAGCTAAGTTACTCAAACTACCTCTCTCCGCATTAACTCATTGCCACATAAGCAAATTTGCTGAGTTGGACTCCATGTTACTGCTGAAGTTACTCCCACTTTGGCTAGTCTAACATGCATGGGAAATGCAACTTATGTTCTATATATATATTTACAACTATGTAGTAATAAAATACAATATATTATATCTATTTTTATTTATATCTAAATTTCATCAAAAATATTGCAACCAGTCATTGCAGCAACACGTGGGATATCATCTAGTATACCGAAGAGAGTCATCCCACTAAATTATTTATCTTAACATGCGAGCATTGACACCTCACCATACAATTATGAATGGGATAAGGCCCACGTCAACATGCAAGCATGCATGAGAAAAGACCTACCACAACATTCAACCATGCATGGTTTTTTCCATTAAATTATTCTACTTATATTCAATGAATATTGTTAGAACTACACATAATTAATCTATATACCTAAGGCTGAGAGTATCATAACTAGTATTATGCATGTCAACCAGACAAGTTTGATGAAGTGGCATAAAATAAATGAAGAAATAGAAGATTGAGTATCATATCATGACACGTATCATAATAAATATTAAACTACTATATGTCTTGCATGACAATAAATAAGGTCATCTAAGATACTAATATATGATATTATATGCATTACAGAGGTAGTGTGATATGCTAGTATCATAGGCATGATACTGACTTATAATACCACCCAGTACGGGCAGCCTGAGCCATCCCTACTAGTTTATTTATCTCAATATGCATGCCACCTCACCATACAATTATGAATGAGGTAAAGCTCGCCTCAACATGCAGACATGCATGAGAAAAGACCTACCACAACATTAAACCATGCATGGGAAAATGTTTTTCATTAAATTATTCTACTTATATTCAACAAATATTGTTGCAACTATACATAATCAAATACAGTAAGTTATATGTATTTTTAATTTTGGTTCTCCTATTATCAACCCAAAATTTTATCAACCAATTCTCGCAGCAACGCAATGGGGGCAAGGTATAGCCTTCTGGGTGAGGTCACTGAGGATGCAAAGAGAGACCTTCATGCTTGTTAGCACTCGAGCTCAACTCTGGACGATTCAAAAAGAAAGGAACCAACATGAGCACAAATCGCTATTCAACTAAAAATGAGTTGAACCTAAACCAACTCATTAAGTTTTGGCTTCAGACACCCTGCAACAACGTAAATGTTATGGCATATTTTTAGAGATGCATATATATGCAACACATTTTATTTGCACTTCTCATTGTAATGCGATAATTTATTATGTTGGATAGGTACAAGTCAACGATTATCTTACATGCATTACATATTTGTTTTGCTTCGAAACTATGACACATGTGTTACAATTTATTATGTACCTCCTTTGTTTCACAAATGGTACACCAAGTTTATGTTGGAAATATGCCCTAGAGGCAATAATAAAAGTGTTATTATTATATTTCTTTGTTCATGATAATAGTCTTTTATTCATGCTATAACAGTATTATCCGGAAATCGTAATACACGTGTGAATACATAGACCACAATATGTCCCTAGTGAGCCTCTAGTTGACTAGCTCGTTGTGATCAACAGATAGTCATGGTTTCCTGGCTATGGACATTGGATGTCATTGATAACGGGATCACATCATTAGGAGAATGATGTGATGGACAAGACCCAATCCTAAGCCTAGCACAAAGATCGTGTAGTTCGTATGCTAAAGCTTTTCTAATGTCAAGTATCATTTCCTTAGACCATGAGATTGTGCAACTCCCGGATACCGTAGGAATGCTTTGGGTGTACCAAACGTCACAACGTAACTGGGTGGCTATAAAGGTGCACTACAGGTATCTCCGAAAGTGTCTGTTGGGTTGGCATGAATCGAGACTGGGATTTGTCACTCCGTGTAAACGGAGAGCTATCTCTGGGCCCACTCGGTAGGACATCATCATAATGTGCACAATGTGACCAAGGGGTTGATCACGGGATGATGTGTTACGGAACGAGTAAAGAGACTTGCCGGTAACGAGATTGAACAAGGTATCGGTATACCGACGATCGAATCTCGGGCAAGTATAATACCGCTAGACAAAGGGAATTGTATACGGGATTGATTGAGTCCTTGACATCGTGGTTCATCCGATGAGATCATCGTGGAACATGTGGGAGCCAACATGGGTATCCAGATCCCGCTGTTGGTTATTGACCGGAGAACGTCTCGGTCATGTCTGCATGGTTCCCGAACCCGTAGGGTCTACACACTTAAGGTTCGATGACGCTAGGGTTATAAAGGAAGTTTGTATGTGGTTACCGAATGTTGTTCGGAGTCCCGGATGAGATCCCGGACGTCACGAGGAGTTCCGGAATGGTCCGGAGGTAAAGATTTATATATGGGAAGTCCTGTTTTGGTCACCGAAAAAGTTTTGGGTTTTTCCGGTAACGTACCGGGACCACCGGGAGGGTCCCGGGGGTCCACCAAGTGGGTCCACCAACCTTGGAGGGCAGCATGGGCCAAGTGTGGGAGGGGACCAGCCCCAGGTGGGCTGGTGCGCCCCCCCCATAGGGCCCAAGGCGCAAGGGAAGTGGGGAAGGGGGCAAACCCTAGGGCAGATGGGCCCTAAGGCCCATCCTAGGTGCGCCTTCCCCCTCTCCCCCTTCTGGCCGCACCAGATGCCATCTGGGGGCTGCCGCCACCCTTGGGGAGGGAACCCTAGAGGGGGCGCAGCCCCCTCCCCTCCTCCTATAAATAGTGGGGGTTTTGGGGCTGCCCAATACATGAGAACTTCCTCCCTCTTGGCGCAGCCCTACCTCTCTCCCTTCTCCTCTCCCGCGGTGCTTGGCGAAGCCCTGCTGGACTACCACACTCCTCCATCACCACCACGCCGTTGTGCTGCTGCTGGATGGAGTCTTCCTCAACTTCTCCCTCTCTCCTTGCTGGATCAAGGCGTGGGAGACGTCACCGGGCTGTACGTGTGTTGAACGCGGAGGTGCCGTCCGTTTGGCACTAGGATCTCCGGTGATTTGGATCACGACGAGTACGACTCCTTCAACCCCGTTCTCTTGAACGCTTCCGCTTAGCAATCTACAAGGGTATGTAGATGCACTCTCCTTCCCCTCGTTGCTGGTTTCTCCTTAGATAGATCTTGGTGACACGTAGGAAAATTTTGAATTTCTGCTACGTTCCCCAACAGTGGCATCATGAGCTGTCTTAATTTATTGTATGACCTGCGTGTCATTAAACAACGCCATGTAATTACTTTACTTTATTGCTAACCGGTAGCCATAGTAGTAGAAGTAATAGTTGGCGAGACAACTTCATGAAGACACGATGATGGAGATCATGATGATGGAGATCATGGTGTCATGCCGGTGACGATGATGATCATGGAGCCCCGAAGATGGAGATCAAAAGGAGCAAAATGATATTGGCCATATCATGTCACTATTTGATTGCATGTGATGTTTATCATGTTTATGCATCTTGTTTACTTAGAACGACGGTAGTAAATAAGATGATCCCTTACAACAATTTCAAGAAGTGTTCTCCCCTAACTGTGCACCGTTGCTACAGTTCGTCGTTTCGAAGCACCACGTGATGATCGGGTGTGATAGATCCTTACATTCACATACAACGGGTGTAAGACAGATTTACACATGCACTACACTTAGGGTTAACTTGACGAGCCTAGCATGTACAGACATGGCCTCGGAACACGGAGACCGAAAGGTCGAGCATGAGTCGTATAGTAGATACGATCAACATGAAGATGTTCACCGACGATGACTAGTCCGTCTCACGTGATGATCGGACACGGCCTAGTTGACTCGGATCATGTAATCACTTATATGACCAGAGGGATGTTTATCTGAGTGGGAGTTCATAAGATGAACTTAATTATCCTGAACATAGTCAAAAGATCTTTGCAAATTATGCCGTAAGCTCGCGCTTCAGTTCCACTGTTTAGATATGTTCCTAGAGAAAATATAGTTGAAAGTTGACAGTAGCGATTATGCGGACAGTAGAAAGCTTATGTCCTTAATGCACCGCTCAGTGTGCTGAACCCCAAACGTCGTTTGTCGATGTTGTGAACATCGGGCATACACGTTTTGATAACTACGTGATAGTTCAGTTAAATGGTTTAAGTAGAGGCACCGAAGACGTTTTCGAAATGTCGCGGAACATATGAGATGTTTCGAGGGCTGAAATTGGGATTTCAGGCTCGTGCCCACGTCAAGAGGTATAAGACCTCCGACGATTTTCTTAGCCTGCAAACTCAGGGAGAAAAGCTCAATCGTTGAGCTTGTGCTCAGATTGTCTGAGTGCAACAATCACTTGAATCGAGTGGGAGTTGATCTTCCAGATGAGATAGTGATGTTTCCCCAAAGTCATTGCCACCAAGCTGCTAGAGCTTCGTGATGAACTATAACATATCAAGGATAGAGATGATGATCCTTGAGGTATTCGCGTTGTTTGACATCGCGAAAGTAGAAATCAAGAAGGAGCATCAATTGTTGATGGTTGGTGAAACCACTAGTTTCAAGAAGGGTAAGGGCAAGAAGGGATACTTCATGAAACGGCAAATCAGCTGCTGCTCTAGTGAAGAAACCCAAGGTTGAACCCAAACTCGAGACTAAGTGCTTCTGTAATAAGGGGAACAACCACTGGAGCAGAATTACCCTAGATACTTAGTAGATGAGAAGGCTGGCAAAGTCGATAGAAGTATATTAGATATACATTATGTTAATGTGTACTTTACTAGTACTCCTAGTAGCACCAGGGTATTAAGATACCGGTTCAGTTGCTAAGTGTTAGTAACTCGAAATAAAAGAGCTACAGAATAAATGGAGACTAGCTAAAGGAGAGCTGACGATATGTGTTGGAAGTGTTTCCAAGTTTGATGTGATCAAACATCGCACGCTCCCTCTACCATCATGATTAGTATTAAACCTGAATAATTGTCATTTGGTGTTTGCGTTGAGCATAGATATGGTTGGATTATGTCTATCGCAATACGGTTATTCATTTAAGGAGAATAATGGTTACTCTATTTATTTGAATAATACCTTCAATGGTCTTGCACCTAAAGGAGTGGTTTATTGAATCTCGATCGTAGTGATACACATTTTCATGCCAAAAGATATAAGATAGTAATACCACTTACTTGTGGCACTGCCATGTAAGTCATATTGGTATAAAACGCATGAAGAAGCTCCATGTTGATGGATCTTTGGACTCACTCGTTTTTGAAAAGTTTGAGACATGCGAACCATGTCTATTGGAGTATACGCATGAAGAAACTCCATGCAGATGGATCGTTTGGACTCACTTGATTTTGAATCACTTGAGATATGCAAATCATACCACATGGGCAGGATGACTAAAAAGCCTCATTTTTCAGTAAAATGGAACAAGATAGCAACTTGTTGGAAGTAACACGTTTTGATGTGTGCAGTCCAATGAGTGCTGAGGCATGCAGTGAATATCGTTATGTTCTTACTTCACAGATAATTCGAGTAGATGTTGAGTATATTTAGTTGATGAAACACAAGTCTGAATTATTGAATAGTTCAAGTAATTTCAGAGTGAAGTTGAAGATCTTCGTGACAAGAGGATAGCATGTCTATGATATGATCATAGAGATGAATATTTGAGTTACGAGTTTTGGCACACAGTTAAGACATTGTGGAAATTGTTTCACAATTAATACCGCCTGGAACACCATAGTGTGATGGTGTGTCCGAACATCATAGTTGCACCCTATTGAATATGGTCCGTACCATGATGTCTCTTATCGAATTACCACTATCGTTCATGGGTTAGGCATTAAAGACAACCGCACTCACTTTAATAGGGCACCACGTTACTCCGTTGAGACGACACCTTATGAACTATGGTTTAGAGAAACCTAAGCTGTCGTTTCTTAAAGGTTTGGGGCTGCGATGCTTATGTGAAAAAGTTTCAGGTTGATAAGCTTGAACCCAAAGTGGATAAAATGCATCTTCATAGGACACCCAAAATAGTTGGGTATACCTCCTAATTCAGATCCGAAAGCAATAGGGATTGTTTCTTGAATCAGGTTCTTTCTTGAGGAAAGGTTTGTCTCGAGAATTGAGTGGGAGGATAGTGGAGACTTGATGAGGTTATTGAACCGTCACTTCAACAAGTGTGTAGCAGGGCACAGGAAGTTGTTCCTGTGGCACCTACACCAATTGAAGTGGAAGCTTATGATAGTGATCATGAAGCTTCAGATCAAGTCACTACCGAACCTCGTAGGGTGACAAGGATGCGTACCACTTTAGAGTGGCACAGTAATCCTGTCTTGAAGGTCATGTTGCTAGACAACAATGAACCTACGAGTTATGAAGAAGCAATGGTGGGCCCATATTCCAACAAATGGTTAGAAGCCATGAAATCCGAGATAGGATCCATGTATCAGAACAAAGCATGGACTTTGGTGGACTTTGGTCGAGTTAGCATGTTTTTTGATTTGTTTATCACATTCACCTCTAGGGCTGGAAACATGTGAGGATGAGATTGTTTAAGAAAAACATGCCAACTTGATTTGTGCTGAGCTAGAGGTCGAGTTAGCGAGTGAGCTCGCTGAGCTAGAGGTCAACTTAGCGAGTGAGCTCTTACTCACAATCTCATCCTCACATGTTTCTAGCCCTAGAGGTGAATGTGATAAACACATCAAAAAACATGTGTGTATGCCTGCCCACAAAATTATTACGAGGAAAGCAATTATATTAAAACTTAACGAGTTTTTTTGAACATCAGTACAGACACAAGCGCTCATATATACACGTATACACTCACCTCTATGAAGGCACACACGCACATCCTATCCCTATGAGCGCCTCCGAAAGACTGAGCTGACATGTCGAAAATCCTGAAATAAATTCAGGAATAAATGCGAACACCAGTATTTGAACCCTGGTGGGCTCAGGATATCAGAGTCCCTCTAACCATCCAACTACAGGTTGATTGCACTTAACAAGTTTTTTGCGGTTACGAATATTACCAACAAAAATAAAAAAATACGTTCTACAATACGAAACAGTATTTTTCGCAAAGCCGTTACTAAATGATCTTTTTTAGAACTGACTCTGAGAATTTAAGTGGCCCATACAAAAGCACTATTTCGGGGGGTGTTAAACAGCAAATCATGATTTTTATTTCTGGGACCACACAAAAAAACGTGCGGTATAAGTTATATCCGGCTTATTAAGACTATATTGATCATTCACTCAAAGCATTCCCGGTTTACTCGCATCCGAATTAATTGTTTCTTACTTATCTCGCTCGGTTATTTATGAGTTTGGACTAGGACATATGCCCGTGCGTTGCAACTGGAGAGATTATTCACGTGTCCATGAAAATATGCACCAGCGGATGTTTTTTTTACTCCTTTCATATTTGTATAACCCCCTTGCATTTTTTGATCTCCTTCCTTATTTATGCACATAATCATGCCCACTAAATTTAATATTTGGTATAATTTCTTTGCGCTATTATTCTTTCATTTTTTCCTTCTCTTTGTGAAACGCTTCTTTCTAATTCATGAACAATATTTTTAAACCCAACACTTTTTTTATTTTAAATTATTTTTTCAAACATGTGATCAAATTTTGGAATTTTAATATTTTTTCAAATTCGCAATTTTTTAAATTCAGAATTAATTGTTGAAATCTGGGAAGATTTTCAAGTGTGTGAACATTCTTTGAAATTCGAATCATGTTTCAAATTGTTTTTTAAGTCAAAGCATTGCTTAAATGTAGGGAGAGTTTGTGAAATTTTTAACTTTTTCCAACTTCACGAACAGTTTTTAATTCGGAGTGCTATTGAAATTTGGAACATTTACTGAAATCTAGGACCATTAATCTTGTAATTATTTTTTGAATTTCGAAACATTTTTAAAATTCATGAATATTTTTTGGAGTGCCAACTATTTTTTCGAATTTATGAGACTTCAAAAAAATCCTGAACAGTTTTCGGAGTTAAGAAAGCAAATGCTAAGTCTCGCTTGTAACGAGACTAACGAAAAACCATATTCGACACGTGGCGAGCAATTTGGGCTGGCTCATCACAGCCTTTTCAGGTTCCGTTCGGGAACCTTCTAGAGGGCTCCCTGTCGTTTTTTATTGGTTTTGGGACATTTTAGAAGCTTTCTGAACAGGTTTTTTATTTACCTTTTTATTTTTCCTATTTTCCCTTTTTTCTTTCTTGTTTCTTTTTTATTTTTATTTTACTATATTATTTGCTATAACTCCTTTGTATTATTATTCTCTCCTTCCCTTTTTTTTTGTGAAACTCTCTTTCCTTATTTGTGCCCACTAATCACAACCTGGGTACAATCCCCTCCGTATTTGCGCAATTGATCACGCCCACTGGATCCGATCATCATAATTTAGTTATCCCCAAACATCCCTTGAAATCGGAGCCACATATTAGTCCATCTTTGTTCCCTTATTAATTCTCGTGGCTGCTTATTAATTTTGAATTAGAGACGTATATAAATCGGTTAAACATAATGCAAGGAAGCGATGTGGTATTATTTATTAAGGGAACGAATCTTGTATTTTATACATTGATGCGGTAGCTTGGTTGGTCTCTGCTTTTGCGCTTTATAAATTGTAAAGAAGGGAGTTTAATCCCCCCGTGAAGACGTTTCCTCTTGCTTGGGCCAGATTCAGTAATATTTTTCTGGCCTGGTTACGATGTTGTTGTCTGCTAGTAGAGCAGGCTCAACGTGGCCGAGTGGAGCAGGCAGGCGTGCGTGCCGCTTGGGACCTGGAACCAGGGTACGTAGACGTTTAACCTCAGAATAGTACCACCTCGTGTATGTATCTTAAATATAAAATCATCTAAGCGGGACGAAACCAAGAATATCACTTTACTTTAATATAGTATACAGGTATAGATTAGCTGCCGGTGTTACACACCAGTCCTTCCGCTCCCCGCAGACGATCCCCCCTCGGAAGCCCAGCATCGGGAGGCGGAGATCTACCGGGCAGTCGGCCGCACGCCACTCTCTCGCTGCCACTGCCCACCGCGTCCACTGACATGACGGCCCCACTCCGCGGGGGCCACAGGTCATCGACCGGTCTCGCCGGCAGGTCGTCCCCACGTCGCCGCCCCGCCCCCGCCACGTCACCGCCGAAATCATTAGTATTTTGCTCCCTTTCGCGACCCCGTTTGTTAAGCGTCCTTCCGTTCGCTATCTCCTCTTCCTCTTCCTCTTCAACCCCCTCCCCCCTCTCCAGCGTAGCACACCCCTCCTCTCTCTCTAGCATCTCTCCTCTCCCTCCTCCCAGCTCGCGCGGGAGACACTGGTCAGAGGCCAGGTCGAGCGCGGCGGGGCGTGGGGGGCGAGCTCCGCTGGTCCCGAGGGCACCGGAGGGCCGTCGGCGCTGCCTCCGGCGGCCGGTGGGGCGGCATGGGCAGGAACGGAAGCATCAAGCGGGGCGCGGCCGCCGCGGCGCCTCCGTCGTTCACAGTGAACCCGGCCGACTACCGGCTCATGGAGGAGGTGGGCTACGGCGCGCACGCCGTCGTGTACCGCGCGCTCTTCCTCCCCAGGAACCAGACCGTTGCCGTCAAGTGCCTGGATCTCGACCAGCTCAACAACAACATCGTGAGCATCCGTCTCGTCCCGTCCTCCCTCCCTGCTCTCTTACGGTTTTGGCGTTGGGTTGCTTCTGGGCGTCCTCTGCTGTTTGATCTGGCGAGAGATCCATTGGTTGATTGGAGTGGATCCTACTGCTGATTCGGTAGCTTTGGAGATCGCGCTGGAATTTGGCCTGTCTAGCGTCCTATTAGCCTCGCGTACTCCAGGATTTGCTTCTACATAATATAGTGACAGTTAATAAATTAGCATTTTAATGATGCGCCACTAGTCGTTGTAAAGAGGCTAGGACGATCAGTTGAGTCCTGTATATGCAGCATTTTCAATTCTTAGGGTGGCTGTATTTTTGGATGTTTTCTTTTGGCTTGCAGCTGGTTGAGAGGGTCAGTTATTTTTGCTAGAATGTCGCAACATCGGCAACTATCATTTACTTCGAGCAATTTTTTTGCCCATGTATGAACCTGATGGCGGTGGATACGGCATAGTGCCACTGCCAGAACCCTGCCTGGAGAAGGGAGATGCTTAAATTTGCATGCATGCTGCATGGGCAGGGACGCGGTCATGCAGCTTCGCCTTGTGCTTCCATTTGGGTGGGCACACGTGTTCGTTGATGACGAAGGTCTTAGGAGAAGGGGACATTGTCGTCTACTAGAATTCATGACTCATAGATAGATACAAGGATCAACATTTCCTAGTGCTACGTAAGATTATGCGGTTCGTACCATGACATTATCCTTTTGGGGTTTGGGAGGATGTCATTATTATACATCTCTACATGAACATGTATACCATACACGTATGCCAACAAGCTCAAGTATCGGCGTAACCAAAGCTCAATCAATGCCTCTTATATTTACGATACGCCCTTCTTTTTAGGGGGAGGGGGCATTATGTCACCAAAGAGAAGTAAAGTCGTAAACTCGTGATTCTTGTTTTCTAAATTCCAATTGTAGTTTCTCCTGCACCATTTGTCGTTAGTGCACTCGAAGACAAGCATACAATTTTCTCTAAAAGAAACCCTCATTGCATACCAAATTGTCATACAGGCTACTTGTTTTGGGGGAGTTAGTGATACCTTTTTCGCATATGCGATATGTTAACTAGGGTGCAAGCGGCATCCCACTTCGTCCTGCAAAACTCATCAATTAGCTCATCAGTTAATGTAAAATTAACTCTACATTTGTACCGTGGTATTGTCTGCCATTCCGCCCCGCTTGCATCCCTAATGTTAACACTGCGTAGTGTCAAATGTCGACATATTTCTTTTCTTGGTTTCTTCCCTTTCTGGAGGCTATAAATGAATTTAGATCTTACAAATGTATATCATTTGCAGGATGAAGTACAAAGGGAGGCTCAAATAATGAGCTTGATCGATCACCCTAATGTCATTAGGGCTTACTGCTCATTTGTTGTGGAGCACAGTCTTTGGGTCATAATGCCATTCATGACGGAGGGTTCATGTTTACACTTGATGAAGATTGCGTATCCTGAAGGTTTCGAGGAACCTGTTATTGCATCAATTTTAAAAGAAACACTCAAGGCTCTGGAGTACCTTCATAGGCAAGGACAGATCCATCGTGATATCAAGGTTAGCTTCTATAGAAGATTCCTGCGCAGTTCTTATAGTGTTTGATGTGGTTTGTGATGATTCTTTATTTTTGCTCAATATGGCACTATGCAGGCTGGTAACATCCTTATTGATAGTGCTGGTGTAGTGAAGCTTGGGGACTTTGGCGTTTCTGCTTGTATGTTTGATAGAGGTGATAGACAAAGATCTAGGAACACATTTGTTGGAACTCCATGCTGGTAAGTAGATTTCTGTATCTTGATGCTAGGGATCAAATTAATATTATAGAACTTGAGAATGTTTTGACCCTTTTTTTGTTTCTAATTTTACCTTTTAGGATGGCTCCAGAAGTGCTCCAGCCTGGTACTGGATATAACTTCAAGTATGTTACATTGCTAATTGTGCATACAAATGCACATACCTTTTGGTAACAAATGTGTTTTAGGATTTGTTGCTTGATTTTATGTCATAAAGAGCATCACTGCAGTCACCTTGGACGTCTTCTATGCATTGTACCTTTGTGTTCTTATTATTTTCTGTATGAATTCATTGCTATTATTCTTTTTAACAACCATCACCATTAAAAATGAAGTTTTGCTAAAATTACATTTCTGGAGGTGGTAATAGCCTGGCCCTGGTACTTTCTTTCATAGGGACTCTTATCTTTTGCAACTCCTGCATCACACATCATCATCTTGTAGGCAAGGATGGGGCTATCCTTTCCATTATAAGTTACAAATCCAGAATATAGTAAGGATAATGTACTGACAAGAGTGTCAGACAAATATTGTATCTTATTTTTAAGTTCAGCAGTCTGTTCTTGCGATTTGGGCATTTATGTTAATATTTCATAATGTGTCATGCTTGCTTTTAGTACTCCAGAAATGTTAATCTTCACAAAGCTGTTTGTTGATAGTCTGTCCCCAGTAAGATACTAAGGCCTTGTACAATGGGAGGTGCTTAGAGAAATAAACCAGGCTTCCTTAAGCACCGGTGCTTATTTGTACAGGGTAGACACTTAACTAAGCGTCTCTCCTGTAGAAATAGGCACCGGTGCTTCAGAAAAACACGGTTTATTTTTCTAAACACCTCTCTAAGCACCTCCCATTGTACAAGGCCTGAGATAACTCATGCCATGCCATGGACAAATCACCTGATGTTCGGAGACTTACTTTCATATTGAATTAAATGGCTTGTCAAGATTCAGCACCCTGATGCTTTTTTTGGCATTTTATTTACTAACCGAGATGGACTAACAGCTAATGTCCATATTTTTACAGAGCCGATATATGGTCGTTTGGAATCACTGCACTTGAACTAGCGCATGGACATGCTCCATTTTCGAAGTACCCCCCTATGAAGGTAACGATTTGATTTCATCTGCAATGTAAAGTAATTAATCATTTATGTGATTTTTTTGCTTTTGATATTGTGGTGGTGTATGGGTTGGTGATGACTAATATTTTTTTTATACCTACGGGCCAGTGACTCATTGCACACCTCATACTAATATTATAGTACAACAGTATAATCTACACACTTATTTGTATTCTATTTCCATTGGCCAAGGGCATCTGGTGGTCATGCCCTGTACCCTCATATTGCACAAGGGTAACATATCCATGCAAATCCTCATGTTTTTTAAATATAGTTCCTTTCGGCTACAGGTTCTTCTCATGACTCTCCAGAATGCGCCACCTGGTCTTGACTATGACCGAGACAGAAGATTTTCGAAGGTAATTTTGATCCTTTCAGCTAATTATTGGTTTTGGACCATTTATGTGGTTGAAAACTACAATGGAGTATATTCTACTGTTTACCTTTTGATGAAGCATTTTCACTTGTGCTCAGGCATTTAAAGAGATGGTTGCGATGTGCTTGGTGAAAGATCAAACAAAGAGGCCGACGGCTGAGAAGTTGCTCAAACATTCATTTTTCAAAACTGCAAAACCTCCAGAATCGACAATGAAGGGTATGTTAACTGATCTACCTCCTCTATGGGAGCGTGTAAAGGCACTCCAGGTAACTACAATTCTTCTGCTTTTTTATCTCAAAAATCACAATGTATTTCATATCTGATACTTCTTACATATTTCCAGCTTAAAGACGCAGCACAATTGGCTTTGAAGAAAATGCCTTCTTCTGAGCAGGAGGCACTTTCCCTGGTTTGTGATATTAAACCTTCATGTCTATATTTTGTGGTTCTGTTTCAGTTTGCTCTCAAGGCTATTTCGCATTTACAATTATTGCATAAGTTTCTTAGTGACTTCTAGAACAGGCCAGATCAACCTGTGAGTTGTTGATTAAAAAAGACCACATCAGTGCTGTCTTCGAAAGTGCGATCTAGTATAAGAGTATTGTATACTCATATAGTGCACAAGGTAGGTAGACAACCCTAGGTTGTGGTAGTTTTTGTTGGATATACCTTGTGATTGATTGGTATTTTGCAGTAGATATCAACTTAGCAAAGCATAGGCGTATGGTGCCATGTTTTTCAATGATGATGAATCATTGCATCATAAGTTATCTTGTAACAAGGTTGTTTGAAAAATAACAAATTCAGTGTTTAGTATCATGATGATAAAGTTTAGAAACCTGACAAGAATGACTGTAAGATAGGCTTCTGGTACTTGGGGAATTAGGACCCTAACACTAAGGGAACCTTCTTATGTTCTGCATTTCTCTTTCTTACCTTCACTCATCTGCCTCATACAACTGTTCCATGTGTGGTCACATGTTTCTGCAATGAATGTCTCTTCTCTCGCTATAAATTCTGTAGGAAATTGCACTTATATGTTTTAGTTCCCTATAAATTATTTAATATTTTGGATTTATAAATGTGTGTCCTTTTTAATAATCATGGTTGTTAAGTCGTCCTTCGATCAACCTAATTGTTTCTCATGCTTGATCGGTTTATCCAACAGAGTGAATACCAGCGAGGTGTTAGTGCGTGGCACTTTGATATTGAAGACCTCAAGGCTCAAGCATCACTAGTAAAGTTTACTGTTTTCTTTTTGCTTAACTTCCATTATACCTTAATTGCCTTATTATTAAGCTATCTAAGTTTCCAGATTTATGAGGATGAATCATCTGAAACAAAAGAGGACGATGTCGCTGCAAGAATCATTGAATCTGAAAAGGTTTTGTAGATTCATGACTACCTTTCTTTATAGAAGAGACATTTAACAGTCCTCTTTAGAAAAGCTTCAAGTTACTTTCCAAGTGCGCAGAAATGTTATGAATTTGGAATATTGTCCAGCATTCAGCAGAACCATCCAAATAGCTTAAATTGTAATATCCTCCTCCTTATTTTTTCTTGTTGACCAAACATAGCAATCTCAATGTGTGCCACGCTCTCTGTGTTTTGGAATTTTAATTGTTGCTGCCCATGATCAAACTGTTGCCAGGAATTTTGGAATGTCCCACTGAAAATTCTTAATTATGGTCTATGGGTGAGTTGTGTGAGTGGGAAATCATCATAATACCAGGCTTGTTGTGCAAAATGAGGGAGGAAAAACTAGACTTATAACCATATTGACAATTTTACTTGGTTACGAATTTTTCTGGCTGGATCTAGGCAGATCCAGCGTCAGCAAACTTGAGAAATGCACCCTGTGATAACTGTATAGGATACCTAGGTGCAACGCAGCTCCCATTTTATAAGTTAATTTTACAATATGAAGAAAAGCACATATTGGATATTTCTGTTGTAACAGTTCTTTTTTTCGTCATCAGAGTTTATATTCGAGGACCCCTTCAGGACAGTCGTCATCTGCAAATGAAAATACCTGCAGGTTAAGCAAAAAACTGCTGCATGTTGTTAAGTTTATTTAAACTTTTTCTTGATATTTACCATCATCTGCAAATGAAAATAACTGTAGCAAAGCGAAACTCTTGGCTATGTTCTAGCGATAAATCTTCTTAGAACTTTAAAGTGTGTACCTGTTGATTCTGCATATAACTGCAGAAGTACTTGTACAATTCAAAAATCAAAGTAGGATGTTGTGGATAGAGAATGACCAGCAACTTAAATGATGTTAATATTTTGATTTTCAGCACAACATTTGTCTTGAAATGTAATATCCCCTGTTATATTTCAGTGAAGAAACCTCTACGACGAATCCTGATTGTAGAAGGATGCCAAATGGACATGAAAATTCTAGATCAGAGAATGATTCATTGCCCTCTACATCAAAGGAACCAGAGTCGAAATATTGGAGAACTAATGTTGGACAGAAACAACAGACTTCTGGAGGTCCAGTTGAAGGTGGTGTTAATAGCTCAACAGCTGAAAGGAGCCATAATTTTGAAAGGTCTGTTATCTTTACAACATCTTTTTTTCTCAGAAGTCTTATTCTGGTTTCTTGTTATGGAAGAACACTCCATCGTTTTAGTCATCAGTTTATCCTATATTAATATTCAATTACCCTTCTTTCTCATGGCAGGGATGCAACTGCTGACAAACATGGAAGTGATACGAGAAGAGCCTCAAATCTTAGTGGTCCATTATCATTGCCAACTCGTGCCTCTGCAAACAGTTACTCAGCTCCTATACGGTCTTCAGGAGGTACAATTCCATAGACACGTCCGGTTTTGCTCTGGCATTGTTGTAGTACAGTAGCATATACTAGGGCTTCTCTATTTCCCCTGTTTAACTGTGGCCTTCAAACATCAATTTTGTTTCGGATTTATGTGCTTTCTGGATGAGTGGTACTGGAGGAGTTTCTTTTGATCATTGTAGGATATGTAGACTCATTGGGAGATAAATCTAAACGTAGCGTGGTGCATATTAAAGGTCGCTTTTCTGTGACATCTGAGAACGTTGATCTTGCGAAGGTAAGCAAATTTGGTGGATAAACTTAAGGTAACAGTACAGAGCCTAAATGCTTTTTTTAACATATCCTTACTTTACAGGTTCAGGAAATTCCATTGAGTAGCATCTCACGCAAATCACCACAGGTAAGATTGTTATTAATATTAATATTACCAGGCTATTTTCAGACATAATTATAGTCTAGGTTAAATGGAATCTACGTCAGTCTGTACATTTGTGATTAATACCTTTCTTGCGCAGGGTATACAGCTAAGAAAATCCGCAAGTGTTGGTGATTGGATTGTCAATGCCAAACCAATGGTATAATTCTTTTATCTGAGGTTTATTTGCTTAGTTTCACTTTCTTAAAGAGACCATGAGAAAAGATTTTCCTTTCAAAATTGTAATATTCCTTGAGAGATACCCATAGAGACAATCCATCATTTCTGTCCTTTTTGCAACTTCTGTTGTAGCTGATCCAATTTTCTTGATGCATGGATGCTACAGTCTAACAGTCATCATCTGAAGGAACTCTGCAATAGCTCGGTATCATCGTCTGTTCTCATTCCCCACCTTGAGAACCTCGTGCAACAGACTACGCTTCAGCAAGTATGGAGGAAGCTTGACATGTTTAAGAATGTACTCCCTCCGTTCCGAAATATAAGTCTTTCTAGTGATTCCACTAGGTGGACTACATACAGAGCAAAATGAATGAATCTACACTTAAAATGCACATATATACATTCGTATGTGGTTCATAGTGAAATCTCTACAAAGACTTATATTTAGGAACGGAGGGAGTATGATACATGATAAGTTATATAAAAGATATTTATCATTTTTTTGTAATTTTCTTACCTCAGGATCTGATCGTGAACCTACTAAGTAGCATGCAACAGAATGAGAAAGCTGACGGTAAATGTTTTTCTCTTCTGGCCATGAAATTCTCCTTATTCCTTTGTTTAAATCTTAAATCTCGTATTTTCTTCAGGTGCACAGTCTGGAACGGCGTCGCAAGTCCGAAATATGCAAAGTGAGACAGTGGTAAGCAGCAATGGTGTATGATTTCTTGTGTTGTTAGGGGCTACCCTTACTGAATGATAGTGGTTCCTTAAGAAGATTGTTTGTCATCACTGAATCCTTTCTATTGTTTGGCAGGTTGAAACATCTAATACTGAGAAAGAACGGTCATTACTTGTTAAAATTTCAGAGCTGCAGTCTAGGTAGGCCCACTGCCTTGGGAATGATCTCACAAACAATTCCAACAAACACATCACTGTAACAGTTCTAGCACATTTACATGTTTATGTGGCAGATGAATTGTTATTAGTTATTATGGTGACATCATGTTTAGTCTCGTAGATGCTGATTTGTCGGTCATCAGATAGAATCAACTTTTAATATTGCTATTAGATGCTATATAATCTTTATTTTCGAACATATGTATACATTGCATCAAATTCATGAACTTCCCTTTTTTCCTGCAGAATGATTACTTTGACTGACGACCTGATTTCAGCCAAGCAAAAACATGTTCAGGTTGGTACCAACATTTGTTTTAGTATGTCGCAATACATTTCTTAAGCTGCCATTTGTTCATGGATGAATGAATCTTTATTCACGATGCCTTTTCCCCGAATCGTTTTCAGTTGCAGCAAGAGCTTAATGCGTTATACTGTCGAGAAGAAATAGAAGACATTAGGGACGAGGACAATGAAGAAACATAGCAAGGTGAAACATTCAGCTGATATGGGTACCCGCACTTGGCTTTCGCATCATCTGAGAGTTTCATAAGAGAAGCAGTACTCGCGGAAGCTATATATATATATATCCGAATAAGCGCCGTCAGAAGAAGAAAAAAATGGGGACGTGCTCCTTGGCCTGTTGCCATCAGTGTGTATATTAGTTTTTATTTAGCTTTTTTTTTTGGTTTATTTTATTCAATAGGTTTTGGTGGGTCATAGATTGTGGTCCTGTGCATTCCCCTGCTATGGCCACACCTATCATTCAAACATTTGTGATTATCCCGTAGATTGTGTAGGGTGCCCGTTGGTTCAAACAGCTTGCAGAAGAATGCAAAATAAATAAATTGTACTCTATCCAGCAGTGGCATGTATAATTTTGTCGCTGAAGCATTATCATTTGATCCCTGCCTGGTTGCGGCCCTCCATTGCAGAACATTGAATGAAAATAATAATCAACCAAGGATGACAGTAGAGCCCATTTATATTAAGAGCTTTGCTGAACTTATGCTCCCAGTTTTGAATGTATCAATATCAGAACTTGCCCAGTAGAGTTTGAGTTCTATTTTTGGGCAGCAAGTTGTGCGAAAAGTACGCAGCATTGAGCTACTGAAGAGGCAAACGTTCGCAAACGCATCTTCGGAACCTAAACACGAAAGTTCATTGAGCCGACTGCTTCAGTTGCTGAACAAGAACAACGAAGCATGGCAATGTTTGTCACAAAATACAGATTACATTTTCCGGTGTGCTTTTGGATGGCTCTGAGAGTTCTCCAAGGCAGAAACGTATACTGACAGAAAAAACGAGAAGATCGGCTAAATTGTGTTGACAGGAAAGAGAAGGCCTGCATAACAATGCAAAATCCACCCCTTGTTGAGAAAAAGGAAAGCCTACACTACAACAACAATTAGTACAATGCAAAATTCACCCTTGTTTAGGAGTAATAAACAGAGGAAGCAAATTTTGCAGCTACAACAACAGCAGTACATTTGCACGTGCCGCTTCCTACTCCTTCCTACTGCTAATCTAATTGTTTTGTCTTGTCACCTTCCATGGTTGAGCTGCTAGGACCTTCACCAGCCTCATGGGCCGCCTCGCGGCCCTGACTGCGGATCTTTTCTGAGTACTTCGCAAATGCAGCAGTAAGGGCCGATTTGACATCAGGGCCTTTCTTGTTCTTGGAAGTGCCTGGCTTTTCCGGCGTGCCATCGTTGGTCGATGAAGGCTGACCAGACGCTTTCTCTCTGTCGGGAGTATCAGGTACTACGAGGTTTGGGCGGGGCGTAACGCGTTTAAATGGCTCATGAAAAGTATCATGAAGTCGCTTTACCTACGTTCGACAAACTCTACATGTTAGCCTAGCGAAACATGGCCTTTCATGTTATTAAGCGGAAAAGTAAAGCAATGCAAACATGGCTGTAGCTTATTATATCTATGGGATGATCGGAAAAAAAAATGTTGGGTAACAACATGAACCATGACAAATAAAATTCGAGGTTTGAAGTGGCACCTTCCGTTCGCCAATTCCTGGACAACGAGCTAGTTCTTCCATAGAAGCATCCATGACTCGGGAAAGTGACTGCAAATACGAGACCCGATGCATGTAATTATATTGTGAATTGTTTGATGGGTGATCTTGTCAGGTGAAATGCTACCATTTTTACAGTAATAAAGCTGTACACAACCATATCCAATACATTATGGAAGACAATGTATAGTTCCAGTTCTTATTCCATCTTACCCCAAAAGACGAACCAAGTGTGATAACATCTGTTTTGTTAACACGCCGGATGGATGTAAGAGCATGAGTGAACTGCCAAAACCAGAACCACAGCATAAATGAGTAATACACCAAATAATGATCGTTGTTAACACAATGGACACTCCGAACAGGGCGATATAATTGAGTATTGAAACCACCAAATAATGATCGTTGTTACAGCAAATAATGAGTCAACTGCTAATAGTCAGCCCAAAAGGACGATATAACTTCTGTATTGAAAGTTTGAAACACTTGCAAAGCTTGGAACTTGATAAATGAAAAAGCAATACTGAGTATTGCTGAAGTTGCGGGATTTCTTTTCCGCAAATCTTAATTACTCAACATACTTATTAATCCGTCCCAGTCCAGTTAATGAGATAGATAGATTAAACCATGTTGTAACTGTAAGGGTGCATACCCGAGATAAATAATCATTATCTGTGTGCTCGCGAATGCTGTCAGCTGGCTTGTTTTCAAACACTTTAATAGTCTCCAAGTACCTGCCACATTCCTCCAGACTACAAGAGAGAACAGTTTGGTCAAAGAGTATCTTAGTAAGCCTTTGCAACCTAATCAGTACATCATCATGTTGTTACTAAAACTTTCCAGTTAGCATGTTGGAGAGCCATTAGCATTTCTTTAACATGTACATGCATCCATTCTTGGATCTAATTTTCGTATGCAAAATGCTCAACAAGTATTAATAATGAGATTACTAAGCAGTGCACGGTCGCAGTTTTATTTCAGAGCAAAGGAACCTAAACAAGAAGATCTTATGATTGTAATTACATTTATAAACAACCGAAGCAACAATGCAGAACTAAAACAAAGGGAACATAATTAAACATGGTATTGCATAATCCCAGCATATAAGAATGTTCTGAATAATACCTCCAACCACACAGAAGGGTGCAGTCATGCAGCAGTGATGTCCTTGTGACTTCATGTAAAGGCTTTACTACATCTTCCTGATCATGAAGTATATGAACATGGATTAATAAACAACCTTTTTGAGATGTCTCAAACTTTATTTCCCAATTAAAGCAAAATATGTTGGTCAGATGATTCAAACTCACAATATCAATATGGCACAAGATGACACGGAGTTTGAAATTCTTTTGGAGCTCCCTTATCCGATAGTACAAGTAGTCTGGGTGAAGAAGATGGTACCTGAGACTGCATCGACCAAAGTTACATGGTAAGAATCATGCCACTACCTCACGGTACACACCAGGGCACAAAACCTTTACTAGCAACAGGCAGATCACTAAGATCACAGTACTACTGCTCCAAACTTGTTGTCTAATAGATTGGTAGGATTGGTAGTGCAGTGCACTATATGAAATGCTAGGGTGTTCAAATAAGGATTCCACATGAACCCATGAAAAAGGGAAGCAGGCAGTAAACCCCGTTTTCGAACACCCCTAGCGAAATGTATCTGTTACATGCACAGTATTTTCGCGTATCTCTGGTTCTAATATTGGCCCCCAATGGTAACAATACATGCAGTGAAGCCAGCAACAAAATAGAGGGTGTCCCTCGCCACCTCTCTGTTTTTGGTGGAATAGCCTAGTTTAGGCTTACTTTCGATTCCCTGCCAACCTTCTTTCTGTTTGTTTATTTATCCTTGTTTTTGTTTGAGTTTCACTTTGTGCCTTCTTGGCATTGTTCTTCTACTGCAAAACGAGTCGAGAAAAAGAAACCAACAAATAGAATGATAGAGCAAGAACCTTATGTAGAGTGCACATGATGATTGCCCAATCACGTAGTCTGGAACAATGTCAGCGAACGTCCACCTCGCATTCCTGATGTGCTTCAGTAATGGGTTCCCTTTCTGCCAAGTGAGAAACGAACAAAGACTCCAAATTTAACACAAAAGAAAGGGGAGAAGATTGATTAATAAGAAGAGAAGTACCAAATCATCACCACACTCCATTACCTGCCTATTGCTCACGAGAATGGCGTTCTTGCTCTGGGACGGCGTAGTGGTGGCGCCAGCCAGAGGCGGCCTGTTCAAAGAAACCGAACCTAGAGGGGTGAGGCCTCACTGAGAGAATCCGAGGAGAGGGCGAGGGAGATGGTACCTAGGAGCGGTGGATTGCTGTGAAGGCGGCGGGGGAGGGGAGTAGAACTCGGAGGATTTGAGGAAGGAGAAGGCCTCGGAGAACGACGACGACGACGACGAAGAGCCGGCGGCGGCAGCGGCGGCGCTGGGGAGAGGAGGGTTGTAGGAGGGGGGCGTCGAGGAGGAGGAGGAGGCAGCTGCTCCGTTACCGAAGACCTCTTGGTAGGACGGGATCTTTATGAGGTTCTTGCCGGAGTCCGGCCGCTGCCGACCTTGCTCTCCGTCCATGGCGCGCGGGGGCCTCAAGGGAGGGGACGACCCGCAGGTCCGACCACCGACTGCCTCGCTGCAGCGTGGGACTATCAGGCTATTGTGGGCTCGTTGAGATGGTTCGATCTGTTAAGACTCCCGCTACGGGCCGGTCATGGACTAACAAAATATTGGATGCTTTTAAATGATGATGATAGCCCATGAGCCTAAGAGGCCAATTTGGACTAGAAGTTGACGCGCACTTCGCTGCGCCTGATCT
>NC_041381.1:376635411-376638999 GCF_002162155.2 Triticum dicoccoides | reverse complement strand
TTGTGTCATTTATTTTCGCAGGCCGTTGGTGTGGCTGGCTTGGTCCTTGACTTTAGATTGGACATGAGTTTTTTTTTTGGAGTGGTGTGTGACTGTTGTGTTCCTACATATGTGATACTATATGATACCACACGCTTTGCTGGGGGAATCAGTTGCAATATATTTCAATGTGATTTGATCGTATGAAACATGAATAATTGAATTAATAGCACATGAACTAAAACTTAAAATACATACTCCCTCCGATACAAATTATAGTTGAAAAATATTTGTTGAATATAGGTGATGTAATAATACGTAGAAAAAAATTCACATGCATGATGAGTGGGCCCTTAATGAGGTGGCATGTGTGATTAGGTGGGATGTGTGCATGTTAAGATAAATAGAAGTAATGAAGATCAACTAATAATGAAAAAAATAATCTCATGCATGTTGTGATGGCCCTTTAATGAGGCGACATGTGTACATGTTAAGATAAAAGAGATAACAGGGACAACTATTTAGGTATATATAGGACATATGATCCATTGTCAATCAGCGACGCGTGTGTGTCACACGCATGGCACACGCATCCAATAGCTGGATCCAAGCGGTTGAAAAAGTGAACGCCCTTTTACGGACCCACGCATCCAATCTACCAACGATGCACCAAAGGCCTCAATTTCGAGAGAGCATATTATCTTTAGAGATTCCTTTGTTCCTTTTCCCAGTGACAGGAATGTAGGGGTGTGTGAGATCCACACAGCTGAAAAAATAGCTAATTGTTTACATCTTAATAACGACCACACCACGTGTCGGATGGCTGATCTTTTGGCAAAGATCGATCAAATCACGAGCCGTCCGATCATGGGATGCCCACCTTGCGACCACCCATCTCCACATTGCAATATGAGCCATGTTGCAGATCTCATCGCAACACGATCCATGTTGCAGATCGGTGCTTCCGGCAACACCGGCGATTGCAACATGCTGGATGCTGCGATTACAACACATCTGATGCCGCGGAGAAGGGATGAATCAGCGGTGCCACCGGCTCGCAACATGTCCTATGTTGTGAGTGCAAAACATCGAATGTCGCGGCGAGGGGATGCAGATGGTGTGTAGCGGTCGGCGCTGCCCTTCGAGTTGTGACGGCTGTGGTGTTGCAACTTGCAACACAAGGGTTGCAACAATGACAGTGTTGGCAGATCCCATGACCACAGCAGTCGCAGTGCCACAACTCATCTAGTAGCGGTGGACATCGATCTTTGGAGCAACGGCGGCGGCCATGGGAGCCCACTCTCTTTGTATGTATCGAGATGCATAAGCTAACTAGGGTTGCGGGAAAAACAACGTTTGTTATGGCTGGGATATTGTAGGATTGAAAGTATGTCTAGAGGGAGGGGGTGATTAGACTACTTGACCAAATAAAAATCTGTCCTTTTCCCAATTTTAGCTGTAGGCAGATTTTATCAATTATGACAAGTCAAGTAACACCCTACACATGCAAGTCTAAGAGTATACTTGTGGAATGTAGAACATTGCACATGTAAGTAAAGGAAAAGGGTTTGGAGAAGGCAAACGCAATGGGGACACAACGATTTTTGGCGTTGTTTCGATAGGTCGTGCTATTGTACATCCACGTTGATGGAGACTTCAACCCACGAAGGGTAATGGTTGCGTGAGTCCATGGAGGGCTCCACCCATGAAGGGTCCACGAAGAAGCAGCCTTGTCTATCCCACCATGGCCATCACCCACGAAGGACTTGCCTCAATCGGGTAGATCTTCACAAAGTAGGTTATCTCCTTGCCCTTGCAAACTTCTAGGTTCAACTCCACATCATGTTGGAGGCTCCCAAGCGACACCTAACAATCTAGGAGACACCACTCTCCAAAAGGTAATAGACGTCATGTTGATGATGAACTCCTTGCTCTTGTGCTTCAAATGATAGTCTCCCTAGCACTCAACTTTCTGTCACAGATTTGGCTATGGTGGAAGAAGGATTTGAGTGGAAAGCAACTTGGGGAGGGCTAGAAATCAAGGTTCAAATGGTAGGATTGCAATCTCTTGCTCTAGACACATGAGTAGGTGGTTATCTCTCAGAAATGAATGGTGGCAGTGTAGGCACATTCTGATGGCTCTCCTCAATGAGGAAGAAGGGGTGGAGTGGTATATATAGCCTCCACACAAAATCCAACCTTTACACACTTTTGACCCATCTCGGTAGCACCGATCAAAAAACTCGGTGGCACTGATCTGTGTAAAATATGAATGTTAGGAATCTCGATGGGACTGACGGGAACAACTCGGGGGGACCGATGTGCAAGGGCTTAGGGAAAACCTCGTCTCGGTGGCACCAATTGCATCATCTCAGTGGGATCAAAGTGAAGCAATAAGGCAACAGAGAATCCGTCAAGCCATCTTGGTGGGACCGATTGCAATTCTCAATGGAACTGAAATAATTGCAATAAGCAACAGAGAGCTGGCAAGGCCATCTCGATGGGACCGAGATCCATATCGGTGGATTCGAATTGTTAGGGTTTTGGCAGTGGCTAAGTCCAGATGAACTCGGTGGCTCCGGGTAGGAAATATCGGTGGGGCCATGTTGGAATTTAGGGTTTAAACATACTTGGATGGAGAAAGTGGCTGAGGATTTTGGAGCAATATCACTAAGCACTTGAGCAATAGGATCATTAAGCAACACCTCATCCCCTATCTTGGATCACTGAACCAAAAATGTAGAGTCCTGAGCTTTTGCCAATCCTTGTCCTTAGCATTTTGAGGGGTCCACATTTCTAGTTCTTGCCATGCCAATCACTGAACATGTCACGACCGGTTTTCCGGGTATAAATTTCCAGAAAAAGACCGTCGTGCTCATCAGCCCCAGGATTACTGTTAGCTGATGAGGCTCCAACTTGATACATAAATTCCAAGAAAATACAAAATATGTAGTACAAGACCGTTCTGGCCTGTGAGTACAACAAAAGGTTTCTAGTGGTTGATGGCGGAAGCGGGTTGTGAAACATCAGTGTCTATGGGACTCCATTTCCCAACAGGAACAGCTGACCAGGTTAACTCCTATCTTCGCGAGGCTGCTATCTCCATTGTGTGGGTTCCGGGGCTTTCAACATGGTCGCTCCTTTCCGCGCAAGAAATCTGGCCAAGACAATAGCCACGGACAAGCCAGTGAGTACTTTGAATGTACTCGCAAACATTATGAACACAGGTATAATATAACAATGATGTGCTGAAAATATTTTATGCTCATGACGTCAGTCAACAATAGTAAATAAAATTCTGATGCGTGCAGACGGTTATTTGTAAAAATGCAATAACATAGTAGTATTAAAATTTATGAAATAAATAACAAGCAAAGCCACAGTCGGGCGTCTTAGCGACACCACATAAAGGGCTTTAAAAGAATTGCCACAGTTGGGCGTCTGAGCGACACCACATAAAGGGCTTTAAAAGAAATGCCACAGTCGGGCGTCTGAGCGACACCACATAAAGGGCTTTAAAAGAAATGCCACAGTCGGGTGTCTGAGCGACACCACACAAAGGGCTTTAAAAGAAATGCCATAGTCGGGCGTCTGAGCGACACCAGATAA
>NC_041381.1:376627854-376634796 GCF_002162155.2 Triticum dicoccoides | reverse complement strand
GAAATGCCACAGTCGGGCGTCTGAGCGACACCACATAAAGGGCTTTAAAAGAAATGCCACAGTCGGGCGTCTGAGCGACACCACATAAAGGGCTTTAAAATAAACAATCATAGTGAATATCCCGGAGGTAGAACCATCCCAGAGATACTCGATAATAACAATAATATCACGGGTTAGTCAACAATAATAATAATCATAATTATCACAAGTCACAGGTAGTAGTTCCAGTTCTGGTTAATAGTTTCACCTCCGAAGACCGACACTAAGACCGACACTTGACCCATCCTAGACTGTAATCCTTAACCATGGACACGGCTATTCGAATAGGTTTAATCTCTGTAGAGGGTGTACTCTTTACCCACGAGTAACGGATTTCTTTAGTCCATCGGGACTAATTCTGTCTACGGTCTTTTTGTTGAAAACACACCTAACTTGCACACACCGGCTTATCTCACACGTGTCTGGAATCACCCACGACACCTGTTAAGCAAACTCTAAGTGGGGAGGCTACAACCTCGCGTAGCATGGGATCAAATTTATATCGCGCGCTCTAAGGGGTGGCCTCCCCTCTCGGTCCCAACCGGAAACACCCATGCCCCCGGACCAGGTGGCCTGCCTACCAGCTACAACTGGTATCTTCCACCATGGCCTCTCTGTACGGTGTGTGCTAGAAAGAGGTTGACAACTTACTGAACCGTACTCTACTTGCTGTAGAGACGAGTGGTAGTACGAAACAAGTATGGGGGTTACTGGCACAAGACTCGATCTACGGTCGACTCAGGAGGTTTAAGTATTCCCTGCAAGATTAGCATGACGAATATATTTCAACCAACAGAGTCACCGCTCATATCACCTTGCCATGCCCTACCAGACATAACCGTCCCGACGGAGACCGGCGACAAACTCATGCCTACCCAAGGCAGAGGTTTTCCCGGGTTCCTGCCGGTATGCATGCAAGGCACATGAGGGTGATTATCATCACAAGTGTGTCCATTTCCAACAGCATGGAAATCAATAACATGCACCCATGCATATGATCATATCACATGAAATAACAAGTTTCTCCAAAGTGAGGTGATGTTATGAACGTGTCATCGAACACACAAAAATATTATGCCGGGGTTCAGAATGCTTGCCTTCAATGTGTGGAAAGGCAGGGTGCACTCCAAAACTTGAAACATTTCTCCTCTCTTCAAAAATCCTATTTTAGCAATATAAAAGAATTAACACACAAAATAAAAACAACACCAAAAGTTGTTCTGAATTTTTTTCAAATAAATCTTAAAATAAACTAGGTGAAATTTGAGAGAGGTAGGAAAAAGAATCATTTCATTTGGAGTTGTATTTAAAAAGATATAACCAGTCAAAGTTTTGGTCAAATCTGATTTTAAATAAAACAGAAAAAGAAAAACGTTTCAGAATGGAATACGCTTTCGAAGCGGGAGAAACGTACTGGGGTGGATTACGCCTTCACTTAAACACGTGGACGGCGCGGTGAGACACTGACAGTGGGTCCCGGGGGCCCACTAGTCAGGTTTGCCTATTTCTTTTTCCCCCTTCTTTCTCTGTCCCGAGCGGAGGCGGAGCTCCGGCGATCGTCGCCGGCGACTGGCGGCTCCTCGCGGGGCCCCGAGGGTGGGGATGGATCCGCCACTCCAGGGCGGTCCTCCCGGTGGTCGCCAGGCCGATGGGAACGGAGGGTGTCGTGGTTCTAAGCCTGACAGTAGAGTGGGGGGTAGGTATGGAGAGGCAAGGTCCTAGCTATGGAGAGGTTGTAAGCACAAAGGATGTACGAGTTCAGGCCCTTCTCGGAAGAAGTAACAGCCCTACGTCTCGGAGCCCGGAGGCGGTCGAGTGGATTATGAATGTATGGATTACAAGGTGCCGAACCCTTCTGCCTGTGGAGGGGGGTGGCTTATATAGAGTGTGCCAGGACCCCAGCCAGCCCACGTAGGAGAGGGTTTAAGATGAGTTAAGTCTGGGGCGTTACTGGTAACGCCCCACATAAAGTGCCTTTACTATCATAAAGTCTACTTAATTACAAACCGTTGCGGTGCAGAGTGCCTCTTGACCTCCTGGTGGTCGAGTGAGTCTTCGTGGTCGAGTCCTTCAGGCCAGTCGAGTGTGTCCTCGTTGGTCGAGTGAATCCCTCGTTGGTCGACTGGAAGGCGACCTCTTCTAGGGATGTCCTAGGGTAAGTTACTTGGAACAGGTCCGTGACCCTACACTAGGTACATAACCCCATCATTAGCCCCCGAATGGATTGAGGCTTCGAGTGAAGAAGGAGTTGATGTCGTTTCCGATTAACCTTTGCGCTCTAGTTGTGCGCTGTTCTGGATCAAAGAATCTCTTCGTTGACAGGGAGCAATTTGTCTTCGGTCGACTCGATCCATTCTATTTTTGCGTCGAGTGATCTTTCGAGCTTCGACGATCTCCGAGCGACGGATCGCCGGAATCACCGCGTCTGACAGACTGATTTGTTGCTCGCGGATTCTGCGGGGTGCGAAATTTGGGGGCGCGCGCGAAGCGGGGCAGACCGCGGCGTTCGGATGGGACGGGGCGTAGACGCCTCGATCTCCGCGCCGCCTTTTTCGCCACGTATCCAGTCCTCATAACTGCTCACAAATATGATTAGATCGACCGGGCCCACATGTCAGCCACTCGGAAGGGACCTTATAAATGTGCCCGGCGAGGATTTCTGTGCTGCGCCTCAGCATCCTCCCTCTCTCCCTCTGCTCCCTTCCTCCCTGCTCAGCGTGCCCGCTCTCGCCCCCGCACCACTTCCCTTCGTGCATCTCACCGGCGACCATGGCCAAGGAGAAGACGGCGGCGCTGGAGCGTGCCAAGAAGGCGTCGGCATCGGAGAAGGCGAAGGGGAGATCCACCAGCCGCAGAGGGTCCTCGTCCAGATCCCGCCTGCCGAAAGGCTGGGTCCAAGGAGACTGGATCCAGTCGACCATCACGGAGAAGGACCTCCTCGACATGGCCAACGAGGGCTTGATCCCTCACGGAGCTGCGAGGTTGCCGGGGAAGGAGTGGCAGCCACAGCCAGAAGAGGGTGAGTGTGTGCTTCTGGCCACTCATGTCGATCGTGGGTTTTCCTTGCCGCCAAGCATTTTCTTCCGTGGCTTCTTGAATTTCTTTGGAGCGCAGCTCCACCACTTTACCCCAAACTCCATTGCCTATCTCGCTGCATTCGTGTCCATGTGTGAGGGTTTCTTGGGCTGTCGACCGCACTGGGGCTTGTTCAAACGTATCTTCACGTGTCGCTCTCAGACCGTGAAGAAGGCGAGCCCAGGTGACGAGAAGACCCGAGTCGTCCAAATGTGTGGGGGCCTGGGGATTCAGGTGAGGAATAATAGCACCTTCCCGCCCATGTCCTTCCCCGAGTCCATCAGAGGCTGGCAGTCGACTTGGTTCTACTGCCAGGTCCAGTCGACGCCAGGGCAGTCGAGTGGACTCCCTCCGTTTACCATGGACCGAGTGAACAAGCCCTCCCCTCTGAAGCTGGTTCCGGAGGAGAAAGCTGACGTGAAGATGTTGATGGAGCGCGTGGTGCAGCTGGTTCGGGAGGGTGTGACAGGCATGGACCTCTTGGAGGTTTTCCTCAAGCGTCGCATCCAGCCTCTTCAGTTCCGGAGCCACTGCATGTGGTTGTACTGTGGGCCCGAAGACGAGACTAGAGTCCATCCGGAAGAAGTCGACGATGTCACTCTGGAAAGATGGATGGTAGCCGTTACCGGAAACAGGGACAACCCGCGCGGAGCCAGAAGGATTCCTCCACTCGACCACGACAGCGTCCCAAACAAGGTGCACTTGCTCTGCTTTCCATTGTGTCCTTGTTGTATTCATTTCTGCTAACCCTGCCGACTGGTCGACTGATCCTTGTTTGGGCATCTGCTAGGCCTTCACCGAGCTGTACTCGATGCCCAATGGGGCACAAGCTCCGACTGAGGAAGGCGAGGCGAGCGGGGGCGAGGCGAGCGGGGGCGAGAGCCAGGAAGAGGAGGAATGGGACTCGGATGCTGCAGGGGATGACGACGACGATGATGATGATGAAGGTGATGAAGATGACATCGAGGACGAGGAAGAAGAGGAGGAGGAGGTCGTTCCACCGCGCTCAGAAAGGCGGTCGAAGCTTGTCCACGACCCTTCGACCGAACGAGGTAAGGGGGTTGCGACTGCCACTCAGTCGACCAAGCGCCCTCGGACCACCTCTCCGGCGCCGACTGAAAAGGCGTCGAAGCAGCCCAGGGCGGCCTCATCGAAGCCGACCAAGCTCCTGCCGAAGATGAAGGTGTCCATCCCCACCATATCAGGGTAATTGTGTTGCTCATATTTTCTTATTCTTGTGCGAACTTTATCTTTGGTCGACGCTGAGGTTAGTCGACTGATCCTTTGGAGTTGCAGTGCTGCTACCTCTGAGACTTCGGCCCGGGCCGATGACCACGAGATGGAGGATGCGGCAACTTCGAACCCAGGTACTGTATTCTTAACACCGTTTTTAGTCGACTGACTCGCGACCTCCGATCCTGATTCTTCTTCGCAGTTCCGCCCCATACTGTTATCGATCTTCCTGACGACGACGAGGATGAAGAACTGCTGGCACGCAGGAAGAGTCGGAAAACGCCCGCCAGTAAGGTGCCTCAGGATGCGACGGCGCCTGAGACTCTGACTGTGGAGGAAGGGAACACCACTCGACACACGGTGTCCTTCGCGAGTCCACTGACGAGTGCTCAGCAGCCCTCCCTCTTCACGACTCACCACGTCCCAGAGGACCAAGCTGGTGCAGCGAAGGAGGCAATACGCCAGGCGGGACTCATGATGGAGCAGCTGAAGACCATCCGGGATGCGAGCCAGGCAGCTTATGACGCCAGCTCTGCCCTCCAAAGCAATGTCCAGGTCAGTCGACTGCTGTTTGCTCTGTTGGATATGCTACCAAAAACTTTTCTTTTCCGGGATTTATATTAGTCACCCACTGGGTGTGTCGAATAAACTCCGTGTTAGCGGGGGCACTCTGAGTGCACCCGCTGGGTGTAGTCCCCAAGGCTAAGGTCGACTGCTGGCAGTCGGCTTTAGGCTTTATGATGTCAATCTTTCTGTCAGTCGACTGGTCGACTGGATTTCGCAAACCGGTGGGGGCACGCTGAGTGCACCCACTGGGTGTAGTCCCCGAGACTGTGGTCGACTGCTTGCAGTTGATCATAGTCTTAGAGAATGCGTCTCGCACACTGTTTTTTTTTGAGGTCGACTGGTCGACTTTGTCTTCAACAGGATTAGTGGGGGCACGCTGAGTGCACCCACTGGGTGTAGTCCCCGAGACTACGGTCGAATGCTTGTATTCGGCTGTAGTCTTGGAAACGTGTGTTTTTCCCTTTTTCACTCGGAAGTGAATTATTTTTGACATTTAGTTGATTGGTTCTTCGCAGAACTCTTGTGATCTTGTGGCTCGCTACTCAGAACTGGAACAGAAACATACTCAAGTCGAGCTGAGCTTGAAGCTGGTTCAGGAGAAGCTGACAAAGGCAAAGGAGGAGACCGAAGGTATGTTTGGTGAGACCCTGACGACTGCTTTTCCCCTTGCTTGTTTCGGCATCTGATCTCGCTGTAACTTGCAGGTAAGGTAAGGGAGGCCCAGCAGAAGAAAGACCTTGAGCTAGCTGAGAAGATCAAGCTTGCTGACGAGAAGTTAGCTTCAGTCACCAAGCTCGAACAAGACAATACCAATCTGAAAACTGCTCTTGGGATTGCCAACAAGGAAGTCAGTCGACTGAGAACTGACAAAGCTGCCTTGACCGACCAAGTCAGCAAATTGACTGAGAAGAAAGCTGAACTGGAGGCCTTCCTGAGTGGCCTTGCCAAGAAGCTGTTTCTTATGCTTGAAGGTAAACCTCCATGTTTGGCAAATATTTCCAACTGTGGCTTCTTCCATTCGACTATCCCCTTGACTTAGTGATCACCCTTGCAGAATTTTGTCAAAACTTTGAAGAAGAAACCAGCCGACTGGAGCCAAACCTTGACCCCGTCAATTCTCCGGTGAACGACGAAGTTGCCATGGATGTTTTCCGACTGGAGTCTCGTGTCGCAGCTGTCGTGGACTATCTCGCAAGGCTGAAGGCCGCCACATCTCGCATCGACTCGACGCTCTGGCCTGAGGAGACACTTCAGAATGACCTGGAGTCGCTGATGGCCCGCTTGAACACGATCCCTGGTCGAGTGCAGGAGTGGAAGAAGTCCTCAGCTCGGTGTGGTGCAGATGTCGCTCTGTGTCTGGCCCGAGTCCACTGCAAAGATGCACGAGAGGAGAAGCTGGCGGCCCTTCGGGTGGCCAATACCAAGAAGCACGACTTCAGGTCCTTTATGGAGACTTTCCTTGCAGCTGCCACTCGGATCGCCGACGGAATTGACCTTGATGAATTTGTTGCACCTTCCAGCCCTCCACAGGAGGGGTAAAAAACTTCTTCTGGCTCGACTCTTTAAATTTGCCTCGGTATGCCGAGTGGAATTGTAACCGACAAACTTTAACAGGCTTGACGCCTGAGCACTTTCGGTTCCTTTAGATATCTATTCAAACTTGAATTTGGCGCTTGAATATGATTGCCTTCGGCTCGGAATATCTTTTGCAGGTTCAAAGCAAGGTGCCTGTACTGCAATCGACTTATTCTTTAATCCACTTAGGCGAGCACTGGGCTGCAGCTAAGCCTCCGAGTGAGAGGGTCGCTCTTCACTCGGTAGGATTTTCGTAACTTAGGCGAGCACGGGGCTGCATCTAAGCCCCCGAGTGAGAGGGTTGCTCTCCATTCGGTAAGATTTTCACAACTTAGGCGAGTGCTTGGACTGCAGCTAAGCCCCCGAGTGAGAGGGTTGCTCTTCACTCGGTAGGATTTTTATAACTTAGGCGAGTGCTTGGACTGCAGCTAAGCCCCCGAGTGAGAGGGTTGC
>NC_041381.1:376627314-376627803 GCF_002162155.2 Triticum dicoccoides | reverse complement strand
TAGGATTTTCACAACTTAGGCGAGTGCTTGGACTGCAGCTAAGCCCCCGAGTGAGAGGGTTGCTCCTCACTCGGTAGGATTTTTATAACTTAGGCGAGCACGAGGCTGCAGCTAAGCCCCCGAGTGAGAGGATCGCTCTTCACTCGGTAGGATTTTCACAACTTAGGCGAGTGCTTGGACTGCAGCTAAGCCCCCGAGTGAGAGGGTTGCTCCTCACTCGGTAGGATTTTTATAACTTAGGCGAGCACGAGGCTGCAGCTAAGCCCCCGAGTGGAAGGCTGGCTTACCACTCGGTAGGATTTTCACAACTTAGGCGAGTGCTTGGACTGCAGCTAAGCCCCCGAGTGGAAGGCTGGCTTACCACTCGGTAGGATTTTGATAAACTTAGGCGAGTCCTTGGACTGCAGCTAAGCCCCCGAGTGGAAGGCTGGCTTACCACTCGGTAGGATTTTGATAAACTTAGGCGAGTCCTTGGACTGCAGCTAAGCC
>NC_041381.1:376614889-376627189 GCF_002162155.2 Triticum dicoccoides | reverse complement strand
GAGCACGAGGCTGCAGCTAAGCCCCCGAGTGGAAGGGTTGCTCTTCACTCGGTAGGATTCTTATAACTTAGGCGAGCACGAGGCTGCAGCTAAGCCTCCGAGTGAGAGGATTGCTCTTCACCCGGCAGGATTTTGATAAACTTAGGCGAGTGCTTGGACTGCAGCTAAGCCCCCGAGTGGAAGGCTGGCTTACCACTCGGTAGGATTTTGATAAACTTAGGTGAGTGCTTGGACCGCAGCTAAGCCCCCGAGTGGAAGGCTGGCTTACCACTCGGTAGGATTTTGATAAACTTAGGCGAGTCCTTGGACTGCAGCTAAGCCCCCGAGTGGAAGGCTGGCTTACCACTCGGTAGGATTTTGATAAACTTAGGCGAAACGGGTTCGCAGCTAAGCCTCCGAGTGAGAGTCTGGCTCACCACTCGATAGGATTTTTCCAAACTTAGGCGAAACGGATTCGCGGCTAAGCCACCCACTGAGGGGGAGTTTTTATGTGGACAAAAATAAAAAGTGATGACACAATTATTTCTAAATCCATGAACTACAGGAGTACTTTATTGCAACTCATCCGAGTGACAAAACTTAAGTGTAAAATGGGCGGAGTAGCTCCGCGTTCCAAGCTCGGGGCTCGTCGATATTATGCTCGACGTTGTAAAGACGGTACGCCCCGTTGTGGAGAACCTTGGTGACGATGAAAGGGCCTTCCCAAGAAGGAGCAAGCTTGTGTGGTTTGTGCTGATCCACTCGGAGAACCAAATCCCCTTCCTGGAAGGCTCGACCTCTCACATTTCGGGCGTGGAAACGGCGCAGATCTTGTTGGTAGATGGTCGACCGGATCAGAGCCATCTCCCTTTCTTCCTCTAAAAGGTCGACTGCGTCCTGCCACGCTTGTTCAGCTTCTGCTTCGTTGTAGATTTCGACTCGAGGAGCATTGTGGAGAAGATCACTCGGCAAGACTGCTTCGGCTCCATAGACCAAGAAGAATGGAGTTCTTCTGGTCGACCGATTGGGCGTGGTCCGCAGTCCCCAGAGTACAGATGGAAGTTCGTCGACCCAAGCTCCAGCCGCGTGTTTGAGATCACGCATCAGTCGCGGCTTCAGTCCCTTGAGAATCAGTCCATTAGCTCGCTCTGCTTGTCCATTCGACTGCGGATGGGCGACTGATGCGTAGTCGACCCGTGTGCCCTGGGAGTTGCAGAAGGTTCTGAATTCCTCTGAGTCAAAGTTCGACCCATTATCCGTAATGATGCTGTGCGGGACTCCATATCTGAATATTAGTTCCCTGATGAAGCTAACAGCAGTACCGGTGTCGAGGCTCTTGATTGGTTTAGCTTCGATCCACTTGGTGAACTTGTCGACTGCCACCAGTACATGCGTGAAGCCACTTCGTCCTGTTCTCAAAGGACCGATCATGTCCAGCCCCCAAACTGCAAAAGGCCAGACGAGTGGGATGGTCTTCAAAGCTGACGCAGGCTTGTGCGACATATTCGAGTAGAACTGACATCCCTCGCACTTATCTACTATCTCTTTTGCCATCTCATTCGCCTTGGGCCAGTAAAATCCGGCTCGGTATGCTTTGGCCACGATGGTCCGGGAGGACGCATGATGGCCACAGGTCCCCGAGTGAATATCATTGAGGATGAGTCGACCTTCTTCTGGTGTTATGCACTTCTGACCGACTCCAGTCGTGCTCTCTCTGTATAATTGTCCTTTGATGACGGTAAAGGCCTTAGATCGTCGGACGATCCGTCGAGCCTCTTCCTCATCCTCCGGAAGCTCTTTCCTCAAGATATATGCGACATACGGAATCGTCCAGTCGGGAATGACTACCAAAACCTCCATGATCAAGTCGACCACCGCTGGGACTTCAACTTCAGTCGGATCTGTGGCACTCTTGGGCTGCGGAGTTTCTTCGGTGAAAGGATCTTCTTTGACTGATGGAGTATGTATATGCTCCAAGAACACACCACTCGGAATGGTTTCTCTCTTGGAACCTATCTTTGCTAGATCATCAGCTGCTTGATTCTTCAGTCGGGGTATATGATGGAGTTCCAACCCCTCGAACTTTTTCTCCAGCTTCCTCACTGCACTGCAGTATCCAGTCATGGCTGGGCTTCTCACGTCCCACTCTTTCATCACCTGATTGACCACTAAATCCGAGTCGCCATAGACCATTAGGCGACGGACGCCGAGTGAAATGGCCATGCGCAACCCATATAGGAGGGCCTCATATTCTGCCTCATTGTTGGAGGAATCAAAGTGAATCTGGAGCACATATCTGAGCTTATCTCCTCTGGGGGAAACCAGGACAACCCCAGCACCGGAACCATTCAACATCTTAGAACCATCGAAAAACATGGTCCAATGCTCCGAGTGAACTTCAGTCGGCTGCTGCTGTTCGATCCACTCGGCGAGGAAATCTGCTATTGCCTGGGACTTAATGGCTTTCTTTGCCTCAAACTTGATATCAAGGGGAAGAAGTTCAATCGCCCATTTGGCCACTCGACCAGTTGCATCTCTGTTGTGCAAAATCTCTGATAGTGGAGCGTCGCTGACGACTGTGACTGAATGGTCAGAGAAATAATGAGCAACCTTCTTTGTGGTCATGTATATTCCATACACAAGCTTCTGATAATGAGGATATCTCTGCTTGGATGGAGTCAAGACCTCAGACAAATAATACACTGGGCGCTGCACTTTGAGAGCTTTTCCTTCTTCTTCCCGCTCGACCGTTAGCACAGTACTGACGACTTGTCCTGTGGCTGCGATGTAGAGCAACAGAGGCTCTTTGCTGATTGGAGCAGCAAGCACCGGCTGGGTGGAGAGCAGAGCTTTTAGCTCGGCAAACGCTGCATCAGCTTCTGGAGTCCACTCGAACTTGTCAGCCTTCTTCATCAGTCGGTAAAGAGGCAATGCCTTTTCACCGAGTCGTGAGATGAATCGACTTAATGCGGCCAAGCATCCAGTAAGCTTCTGGACATCGTGCACTCGCACAGGGCGTTTCATTCGGAGAATAGTGCCAATCTTTTCCGGGTTGGCGTCGATTCCCCGTTCGGAAACGAGAAAACCGAGTAACTTGCCACCAGGAACTCCAAATGTGCACTTTGATGGATTGAGCTTGATATCATACCTTCTGAGGTTGGCAAATGTTTCGACGAGGTCAGCGAGCAGGTCGAAACCTTTTCGTGACTTGACAACAATATCATCCATATAAGCTTCCACATTCCGACTGATTTGAGTGAGTAGACACTTCTGGATCATTCGCATAAATGTGGCTCCGGCATTCTTGAGGCCGAATGGCATGGTGATATAGCAGAAGCACCCGAATGGAGTGATGAAAGCTGTTTTTACTTCATCGGGCCCATACAGACGGATCTGGTGGTACCCGGAGTAAGCATCTAAAAAAGACAATCTCTCGCATCCCGCGGTCGAGTCAACAATTTGATCTATGCGAGGGAGAGGAAAGTGATCTTTCGGGCAGGCCCGGTTGATGTGCTTGAAATCAATGCACATTCGGAGCGACTTGTCCTTCTTAGGAACCATTACGACATTAGCGAGCCACTCGGAGTGGAATATCTCTCGGATAAATCCTGCCGCCAACAGTCGAGCCACTTCTTCACCGATGGCCTTTCTCTTCTGGACGGCGGACCGCCGAAGATGTTCTTTGACTGGCTTTGCAGACTTGTCGACTCTTAGGCGATGCTCAGCCAGTCCCCTGGGAACACCTGGCATGTCAGCGGGCTTCCATGCAAAAATGTCCCAGTTCTCACGGAGGAACTGGATGAGCGCTTCTTCCTATTTTGGGTCGAGTGTTGTGGAGATGCGGGTCGGAGCTGCTTCGGGGTCGGTCGGGTGAATGTGAACAGGCTTCGTCTCACCGGACGACTGGAATGCAGATTCTGTGGCGGGCTTCTTGGATCGCAGCAAGTCACTCGGATCTGCGTTTTGCTTGTATTCTTCGAACTCGACCGCTGTCACTTGGGAATCGGCAATTTTGGAGCCCTTCTGAAAGCACTCCTCTGCCTTTTTCCTATCACCGGTGACAGTGATCACACCTTTGGGACCGGGCATCTTCAATTTGAGGTACACGTAACATGGTCGAGCCATGAACCGTGCATAGGCTGGCCTCCCCAAAATGGCATGATATGCGCTTTGAAAATCCACGACCTCAAACGTCAACTTTTCTTTGCGAAAATGCTTTGAATCGCCAAACACTACGTCCAAAGCTATCTGGCCGAGTGACTCGGCCTTCTTCCCTGGTATAACTCCATGGAAGCTCATGTTACTAGTGCTCAGTCGGGACATCGGAATGCCCATACCTTTCAACGTGTCTGCATATAACAGATTCAGCCCACTTCCACCGTCCATCAGCACCTTTGTCAGTCGAGTGCCTTCGACAACTGGATCGACCACCAAAGCTTGCCTCCCAGGGGTGGCAATATGAGTCGGGTGATCAGATTGGTCGAATGTGATGGGTGTTTGAGACCACTTCAGATAATTTGCCTTTGCTGGGGCAACCATGTTAACCTCTCGGTTAATCACTTTCAGTCGACTTCTGCTTTCCACATCTGCGAAGATCATCAGAGTGGAGTTGATATGCGGATATCCTCCCTCACTGTCCTCTTTGTCTTCGGCTTTGTCCGACTCCTTCTCCTTGTCCTTAGACTGTTTTCCCTGAAACTGCTGGATCAGGAGTCGACATTGGCGAGTGGTGTGCTTTGGGTAAATGATATTCCCCTCTTCATCTTTCTTCGTGTGGATGTGGCACGGCATATCCATCACGTCGTTCCCTTCTTTATCCTTTACCTTCTTGGGGTTCCAGGATCCTTTTGGTTTCCCCTTAGACTTTCCTTGAGTCACGGCCAGAGCCTCTCCAGGAGCTGCCGGTTCAGCCTTCCGCTTCTGTTTCCGACTGGTGTTTCCTTTTTCCGACTGACTCGGCTTGTGCTTGCCGCTTCGGAGTCGGTCTTCTTCTTCGCCGTTGGCGTATTTGGTAGCAATCTCCATCATCCGACTCAAGATCATGTCACCGGTTCGACCAAATTTCAAACTCAGTTCTCTGTTCTTGACGCCATCTTTGAAGGTGCATACTGCCTGATGGTCAGAGATATTTTCCACAGTGTGGTGCAAAGTGATCCACCTCTGAATATACTCTCTGAGAGTCTCATTGGTTTTCTGCACGCAGACTTGCAACTCTGTCAATCCCGCTGGTCGCTTGCAAGTCCCTTCGAACGTTCTGACGAACACTCGGGACAGATCTTCCCAAGTGTAAATGCTGCTAGGAGGTAATTGGGTCAACCATGCCCTGGCAGAACCTTCCAACATGAGGGGCAAATGCTTCATGGCCACCTCGTCGTTCCCACCACCGATCTGAACTGCCACTCGGTAGTCTTCAAGCCAAGTTTCAGGCTTAGACTCACCAGTGAACTTGCTGACTCCTGTTGCCAACCTGAAATTGGGGGGAATAACAGCGGCTCTGATAGCTCTGCTGAAACATTCAGGACCAGAAACATGTACTCGACTGCTCGTGGGCACTTCTCTGTCGAGTGCACCACGATGGGCCCTGTTCCGGTCGACCAACCCTTGCACGATAATGGATCGCGCGTCGAAGCCTGGCTCTCTGGGGTCAACTGGAACCCTACGCCCTGTACTGTACTGACGCCTATCATCTGGCTGCCGAGGAGCGTAAGACCCACCCCTCGGAGGGGAATAGGGCACTCGACGCCTATCATCTCGGTCGAGTCTGTCGCCATATTGATCTCGCCGATACTCACGCCCTTCGCGCCGCGGAGGCGATCTGGGGCTGTGAGCCGACTGAACCGTATTCACAGTGACAGATCGACTGTGAATTCTGTTGCGCGACTGAGACACGGCTGAATTCTGATCTCCTGCTGCCCGGAGCAGATCCCTGATCTGCAGCAAACCTCTGCCAGCTTCTGACTGCGAAGGCTGAATGGACTCTGCTATACGGGTCACAGCTGCTAAATTCTGAATTGGGGTTCGATATACCTGAGTCGGCGGGAAGAGTTGGCGTCGACTGGTGTCGGGAACTCGTTGCCGCGCGCGTTCGTCGAGTGCTCGCTGAAGGTTCTCCAGTCGAGTGCGCTCGGCCAAATTGGCCAGACGCGCCTCCTCCAAGGCACGAGCCTCGGGGGTTTCTCCTGCGATGGGAATACGCAGGGGATCCTCGTTCCTGCGGCGAAGCTCTTCTCTTTGCAGAGAGTCGAGTGGCTCGGGCTGGTACTCTTCGTAGCCTCGAGCAGGGTCGCCGCCGTCACCTGCTCCACCACCGCGGGCGAAGCCAGGAGGGCTGTGGGGCCCGTCGACCATCAAGATTTCCGCCGCTGGATCATTGCTTCCGCACTCGGATGCAGTCTCTCCGGAGCCAATCGACTGATCGAACAAGCCGTAGAGAGATTCGTTGGGCTCGATTGCCGCAACTTGTGTAGTGGTCGACTGGCGAGCCACCGCGTGACTCACCCATCGCTGAAGCCTCGACCGGCCTGAGCGCTTGCGCTGGCGGGAGACTGGGAGGGTGGAAGACGGAGGAGCCGACTGATACTGGGTCGATGGTTGCCGCAGCAGAACGCCGCGGACGCATGCGCGAAAATGCGTCGCACCGCGGACGGGGAGCGCATCTACGTCGAGTGGAGCCTCTTGGAGCCATGCGGAGTCGTCGGCGATGAAGGTGAGAGTGCCGAGACGGATCTCTTGACCCTCGATCAAAACTCCAGCAGACACCATGATGAGAATACTCGGAAGAATCGCAACTTCTCCACAAAATCGCTAAAACACCTGCCCCACGGTGGGCGCCAACTGTCGTGGTTCTAAGCCTGACAGTAGAGTGGGGGGTAGGTATGGAGAGGCAAGGTCCTAGCTATGGAGAGGTTGTAAGCACAAAGGATGTACGAGTTCAGGCCCTTCTCGGAAGAAGTAACAGCCCTACGTCTCGGAGCCCGGAGGCGGTCGAGTGGATTATGAATGTATGGATTACAAGGTGTCGAACCCTTCTGCCTGTGGAGGGGGGTGGCTTATATAGAGTGCGCCAGGACCCCAGCCAGCCCACGTAGGAGAGGGTTTAAGATGAGTTAAGTCTGGGGCGTTACTGGTAACGCCCCACATAAAGTGCCTTTACTATCATAAAGTCTACTTAATTACAGACCGTTGCGGTGCAGAGTGCCTCTTGACCTCCTGGTGGTCGAGTGAGTCTTCGTGGTCGAGTCCTTCAGGCCAGTCGAGTGTGTCCTCGTTGGTCGAGTGAATCCCTCGTTGGTCGACTGGAAGGCGACCTCTTCTAGGGATGTCCTAGGGTAAGTTACTTGGAACAGGTCCGTGACCCTACCCTAGGTACATAACCCCATCAGAGGGAGTTGCCGGCGGCGAGCTTCGCGGCGGAGGAGGCTTCGGTGGCAGAGTGGTTTTGGGGCGAATGTGGTTCCCGATCAAAATCGAGTAGGGGGTTGGGTTCCTGGAAGGAAGAAGGTGTTCTTGGTGAAGAGAAATGGGAGGGAGAGGCCCTGGTGGCGCTGGAAGAGCTGGGGCCATGGCGGCGGCAGGAGTTGCCGGAGATGAAGAAGGCGGCGTTTCCCTGACGATTGCAGGCTATGGGGGTTCCATGGGGGTAGCTTGAGGTTGCGTGGTGCTCAGAGGGGCTCGGGGTCCCTTTTATAGCGCGACGAGGTCGGTTCCGCGGCGGTGGATAAGGCGGCCGGCGAACCGCCGTTCTGTAGCTGCAGGGGAACGTGGCGGCAACGAGAGCTAGGCGACACCCTTGTGGATGAGCTTGAGCTGTTCAAGGGGCCAGGTGGCGAGCCGGGGTGGCTTGGGCGGCGCTGAACGGCGCAGGGCTGTCGGCCGACGCCGGCGTGCCGCCAAAAGTGCTCTGGCGGTGGCACTGTAGGGCGCCAGGGCGGGCTGTCGTGTTGTGGCGAGGCGGGGAGTGCGTGGCGAGGTTCTGCAGTGTGGGCCAAGACAGGGGCGCGACGCGGCGGCTCGTGTGTGCGGCTGCAATTTGCGCGCTCTGGGCGCGCCCAGCGCACGCACACCAGATGCTCGGCGAAATGCCATGGCACTCCAGAGCGCTTGGTTGGAGCTGGGAGTTAGCAGGTCTAGGCTATGGCTTGCAAGGAGATCAATGGACAAGCTTAAGGGGTCAGAGGATCAGGTTCACACTGCTAACTAAAATCCATGCCAAATCTGACCATGCACTCCAGGTGTTTGACAAAATGCCACAGGCACTTAGGCAAGTCTTGGAGTGGTCAAAAACTCCAGATCAGTGTCTCCTTAGATGCAAGAGAGAGTGGTGAGGTTATTTGGACAAAGGGGGAAACTTGCTAGTGCAACTTTTGCAAAACTACATTTCTGGACAGGAAATAAATGACATTATTTCATGAACCAAAATTAATCCAATGGGTGCATGCTCCTGGATTTAGGGGTTTGGTAGGGCTGTCTACAAGTAGGAGAAAACACAAGATCTTTGGAGCAAAATTAAATAGGGTTGCAGTAGAAATCACAAGGCTGGACCAGAATGAAAAAGAGGTTGATTCACTCAAAATTTTCAAAGAAAAGCACTAGGTTTTTGCATAATGTTGAATCATATGCTACTACTAATATCCCATAATTTTGATGGAGACTAGAAAGAATTATTTAAAAGGGTTGTAGTGCAAAATTGCCCACTGGACCAGATTTGAAAACTTGGTGTAGAACTCAAAATATCCAATGAATGAAATATATTATTGCACAAAAGTGATTTAGAGACATCACATGATATCTCCAAACCTTGGTGAAATTTTTTGTTAAATAAATCAAATGGTTGTAGTTCAAAAAGAGCTCCAAATTTTAAAACAAGTCATTTGATGAATAAAGCTCAGGGTGAAATAATTTTATAAATAAATCTCCTGATTGAGAGATGTTTTTTTAAATGAGAGGGAAAATAAGTCCAATATATTTTGGAAGGATCCACTTGGGAAAAATTTCTTAATATTAAAAGAAAAGTTTTGAAATCAACAGAGATATACTTGCATGCAAAAAAAATTAAACTCTTGGCAAAATTTTAATAACTAAAACCTGGTTAAATTTTTGGGGTGTTACAATACTACCCCCCTTAAGAAAAATCTCGTCCTCGAGATTTGCTAAGAGCCGTTGTGAAAAACAAAAGTTCCATATGCGTTCGAGCGGTTGTGAGACTGCTGTCGTGGTGCTGCGTGAATAAAAATAATAATAATCCACGTAGTGAGGGGATAAATGATGCAGCAATTCAGTAAAAAGAAAACTCATACTAGGATCTTTCGCGGTTACACAAGTTAATCACGAAGAAAAATTACTCATACCAGTAGAAACTAAAGACTCGACTCGTCGCACAAATTTGGGGTACCATGCATAAGATACACGCAAATATAAATGCTGCAAAAACAAATACAGTAGTGACGACTAAAATGAAAACGGTAACTGGGTGGGGTCCTGATAAAATGTCTCTGGTACTGGGATACACTCCTCTTCTATCGGAGGCAGTGGATTGACCAGTCGATGTACGTGTCTCTCCTAGTCGGGCCTTAGTGCTCTGCCGATGGCGATCTGAGGATTTAAATCTGCGAGGCTCTGAAGATAACCCATCACACGTTGGGTTAAACGTTCTTGAGCGATGACGTACTGGACAAGGTTGGCCAGGACTGGGTCTCTCTCAATGCGTCCACCGGGAAAAGATGTCACTCCTCCGGGTGCTGCACGGCTCGGGAAGTAATAATATCCTCGTTCGCGGGCATAGGGTATTGCGGATCGAAGGTGAGCAATCGCTTCTTTCGCAGCAGCTTCTATGGCCAAGTGTGGGGTTGGCATAGATTTCCCCATGAAGGAAACTTCCGTTGGATCTTAATTGGAGTCCACGGGAGGGATGTGCACTGCTGTCCAATATTCCGAGGTGGAAGGGGTGATCCTTGATTTGAACAGCTCGTACTGAGGTGGCTGGGTAGAACCCATGGTACTGCGGGTAAAATCCCACAATATTTTGACAAAGCTACCTGGGGTTGCATCTGGGGTTCTCAGGTGAATGCTGGGGCTCGGCATGACAGGAAAAGGTTGTGAGTGTGGTGCACAAGGTGAGGGTTGCTGGGTAAGGTCACAAGGTGGCCTTTATATAGCAATGGAGCCGGATTCGTTTTACTGTGGTGAAAGGTAATAAATTTGCCAGCTTAGCTCCAAAGGTCGGGTCAGTGTCGGAGATACACATATCTCATAAAGAGACGTGTTACTGTGGTTGTCGTCGGGTTGGTTTTGGTAGTTGTGCCCGGAAAAATATGCTACTATGCGCTGACCAAATAAAATACGCAAGGCTACCATTAAAGCAGAGGCACAACGACAGGCTGCGTTAATATACATGGTCGCACGATTACAATGCGAGGATACACTGAAACTCGGTGCTACTCATACGGCTTAGTCTACCTCGTTTATGTCTAAACGGGCGTGCCTGGTGGATGTCGAGGCTTCTCCACGTGTCTCACTGCCGGGGTTAGTCGGAGATGGCGGAGGAACGACAGGGTCGGGGTAGTGATGATGATCATCACGGGGATTGTTGGCCACAACCCCGTTGGAGTGTGCTCCCAAAAGGCGACGAAGCACTTCTGGGGTCATCAAAGCATCTCGGCTGATGGCTGGAGCTGATCTCGGGGTCTCGATCGGTTGTCCAAACAGCACGACTGGGTTGTCGGCGTTGGGCTCGTTTTCTTCTCTCGTCGGGGCTCGACGAACTAGCTCTCCACGAGCTGCAATTAAATCAATAGTGATTTGATCGCACAGTTCCTCTAGTGCACTTACATAGCGTACCAGGTGCAACAATGCAGGATCTGTCTCGTGATCTCCGTTGGCAACTTGGGGTGGTCTACCATACCCTTCACGTCTGGGGTAGTAGTGGAACGAGCGACAGTTAACTCTGGGCGACAAGTGCCTGAGATGAACTATAGCCTCTCGAGCAGCTAGTTGTATGGCTTGTGGCTCAAAGGAAGTTGTTCTTCCGGTGAACCTGTAGGGGCGTTCGGGTGCTAGACCCCTACCGTAGATGTGCACAGTGGCCCAGAATTGACGCTCTTCACCGCTCATGGGTCCTTGGTACACAACATATTCTGGTGGCTCCTCTAACGCATAGGCACGACGGGTGAGGTTTGCGAGGATGGTCACAAAACCTCCAAGGTTGGTTGCTGTGGTCTCGTTGTGCACTATGGGTCCAGGCATTGTGGCTCGGTTTGGGGTAGCGGCTGTACTGTGCTGGGTTGAGACTATCGTGCCCTTTTTATAGGAAAAAGGGGACGGAGTCTTCTTCCGCACGCTTGCGAATGAGGCATTTTTGCCATCGGTCACTGGTGTGTGACCGACAGGCTAGGCTGATAGGTTGGGCACCGACTGCCAAAAGTGTCGGGGTCACTGTGTGGCTATCTTGCATGGGAAGCTTGGCTGGGGTTTGGCTAAGGTCTAGTGGGTTGGTTTGCCTAAGTTTTTCGACCTGGCTAAGATAGGATTAGCCAATGGTCAGCCTGGCTCTGATACCAAGTCTGTCACGACCGGTTTTCCGGGTATAAATTTCCAGAAAAAGACCGTCGTGCTCATCAGCCCCAGGATTACTGTTAGCTGATGAGGCTCCAACTTGATACAGAAATTACAAGCAAATACAAAATATGTAGTACAAGACCATTCTGGCCTGTGAGTACAACAAAAGGTTTCTAGTGGTTGATGGCGGAAGCGGGTTGTGAAACATCAGTGTCTATGGGACTCCATTTCCCAACAGGAACAGCTGATCAGGTTAACTCCTATCTTCGCGAGGCTGCTATCTCCATTGTGTGGGTTCCAGGACTTTCAACATGGTCGCTCCTTTCCGCGCAAGAAATCTGGCCAAGACAATAGCCAGGGACAAGCCAGTGAGTACTTTGAATGTACTCGCAAACATTATGAACACAGGTATAATATAACAATGATGTGCTGAAAATATTTTATGCTCATGACGTCAGTCAACAATAGTAAATAAAATTCTGATGCGTGCAGGCGGTTATTTGTAAAAATGCAATAACATAGTAGTATTAAAATTTATGAAATAAATACCAAGCAAAGCCACAGTCGGGCGTCTTAGCGACACCACATAAAGGGCTTTAAAAGAATTGCCACAGTCGGGCATCTGAGCGACACCACATAAAGGGCTTTAAAAGAAATGCCACAGTCGGGCGTCTGAGCGACACCACATAAAGGGCTTTAAAAGAAATGCCACAGTCTGGCGTCTGAGCGACACCACACAAAGGGCTTTAAAAGAAATGCCACAGTCGG
>NC_041381.1:376608234-376614456 GCF_002162155.2 Triticum dicoccoides | reverse complement strand
AGTCGGGCGTCTGAGCGACACCACATAAAGGGCTTTAAAAGAAATGCCACAGTCGGGCGTCTGAGCGACACCACAAAAAGGGCTTTAAAGGAAATGCCACACTCGGGCGTCTGAGCGACACCACATAAAGGGCTTTAAAAGAAATGCCACAGTCGGGCGTCTGAGCGACACCACATAAAGGGCTTTAAAATAAACAATCATAGTGAATATCCTGGAGGTAGAACCATCCCAGAGATACTCGATAATAACAATAATATCACGGGTTAGTCAACAATAATAATAATCATAATTATCACAAGTCATAGGTAGTAGTTCCAGTTCTGGTTAATAGTTTCACCTCCGAAGACCGACACTAAGACCGACACTTGACCCATCCTAGACTGTAATCCTTAACCATGGACACGGCTATTCGAATAGGTTTAATCTCTGTAGAGGGTGTACTCTTTACCCACGAGTAACGGATTTCTTTAGTCCATCGGGACTAATTCTGTCTACGGTCTTTTTGTTGAAAACACACCTAACTTGCACACACCAGCTTATCTCACACGTGTCTGGAATCATCCACGACACCTGTTAAGCAAACTCTAAGTGGGGAGGCTACAACCTCGCGTAGCATGGGATCAAATTTATATCGCGCGCTCTAAGGGGTGGCCTCCCCTCTCGGTCCCAACCGGAAACACCCATGCCCCCGGACCAGGTGGCCTGCCTACAAGCTACAACCGGTATCTTCCACCATGGCCTCTCTGTACGGTGTGTTCTAGAAAGAGGTTGACAACTTACTGAACCGTACTCTACTTGCTGTAGAGACGAGTGGTAGTACGAAACAAGTATGGGGGTTACTGGCACAAGACTCGATCTACGGTCGACTCAGGAGGTTTAAGTATTCCCTGCAAGATTAGCATGACGAATATATTTCAACCAACAGAGTCACCGCTCATATCACCTTGCCATGCCCTACCAGACATAACCGTCCCGACGGAGACCGGCGACAAACTCATGCCTACCCAAGGCAGAGGTTTTCCTGGGTTCCTGCCGGTATGCATGCAAGGCACATGAGGGTGATTATCATCACAAGTGTGTCCATTTCCAACAGCATGGAAATCAATAACATGCACCCATGCATATGATCATATCACATGAAATAACAAGTTTCTCCAAAGTGAGGTGATGTTATGAACGTGTCATCGAACACACAAAAATATTATGCCAGGGTTCAGAATGCTTGCCTTCAATGTGTGGAAAGGCAGGGTGCACTCCAAAACTTGAAACATTTCTCCTCTCTTCAAAAATCCTATTTTAGCAATATAAAAGAATTAACACACAAAATAAAAACAGCACCAAAAGTTGTTCTGAATTTTTTTCAAATAAATCTTAAAATAAACTAGGTGAAATTTGAGAGAGGTAGGAAAAAGAATCATTTCATTTGGAGTTGTATTTAAAAAGATATAACCAGTCAAAGTTTTGGTCAAATCTGATTTTAAATAAAACAGAAAAAGAAAAACGTTTCAGAATGGAATACGCTTTCGAAGCGGGAGAAACGTACTGGGGTGGATTACGCCTTCACTTAAACACGTGGACGGCGCGGTGAGACACTGACAGTGGGTCCCGGGGGCCCACTAGTCAGGTTTGCCTATTTCTTTTTCCCCCTTCTTTCTCTGTCCCGAGCGGAGGCGGAGCTCCGGCGATCGTCGCCGGTGACTGGCGGCTCCTCGCGGGGCCCCGAGGGTGGGGATGGATCCGCCACTCCAGGGCGGTCCTCCCGGTGGTCGCCAGGCCGGTGGGGACGAAGGGAGTTGCTGGCGGCGAGCTTCGCGGCGGAGGAGGCTTCGGTGGCAGAGTGGTTTTGGGGCGAATGTGGTTCCCGATCAAAATCGAGTAGGGGGTTGGGTTCCTGGAAGGAAGGAGGTGTTCGTGGTGAAGAGAAATGGGAGGGAGAGGCCCTGGTGGCGCTGGAAGAGCTGGGGCCATGGCGGCAGCAGGAGTTGCCGGAGATGAAGAAGGCGGCGTTTCCCTGACGATTGCGGGCTATGGGGGTTCCATGGGGGTAGCTTGAGGTTGCGTGCGTGCTCAGAGGGGCTCGGGGTCCCTTTTATAGCGCGACGAGGTCGGTTCCGCGGCGGTGGATAAGGCGGCCGGCGAACCACCGTTCTGTAGCTGCAGGGGAACGTGGCGGCAACGAGAGCTAGGCGACACCCTTGTGGATGAGCTTGAGCTGTTCAAGGGGCCAGGTGGCGAGCCGGGGTGGCTTGGGCGGCGCTGAACGGCGCAGGGCTGTCGGCCAACGCCGGCGTGCCGCCAAAAGTGCTCTGGCGGTGGCGCTGTAGGGCGCCAAGGCGGGCTGTCGTGTTGTGGCGAGGCGGGGAGTGCGTGGCGAGGTTCTGCAGTGTGGGCCAAGACAGGGGCGTGACGCGGCGGCTCGTGTGCGCGGCTGCAATTTGCGCGCTCTGGGCGCGCCCAGCGCATGCACACCAGATGCTCGGCGAAATGCCATGGCACTCCAGAGCGCTTGGTTGGAGCTGGGAGTTAGCAGGTCTAGGCTATGGCTTGCAAGGAGATCAATGGACAAGCTTAAGGGGTCAGAGGATCAGGTTCACACTGCTAACTAAAATCCATGCCAAATCTGACCATGCACTCCAGGTGTTTGACAAAATGCCACAGGCACTTAGGCAAGTCTTGGAGTGGTCAAAAACTTCAGATCAGTGTCTCCTTAGATGCAAGAGAGAGTGGTGAGGTTATTTGGACAAAGGGGGAAACTTGCTAGTGCAAGTTTTGCAAAACTACATTTCTGGACAGGAAATAAATGATATTATTTCATGAACCAAAATTAATCCAATGGGTGCATGCTCCTGGATTTAGGGGTTTGGTAGGGCTGTCTACAAGTAGGAGAAAACACAAGATCTTTGGAGCAAAATTAAATAGGGTTGCAGTAGAAATCACAAGGCTGGACCAGAATGAAAAAGAGGTTGATTCACTCAAAATTTTCAAAGAACAGCACTAGGTTTTTGCATAATGTTGAATCATATGCTACTACCAATATCCCATAATTTTGATGGAGACTAGAAAGAATTATTTAAAAGGGTTGTAGTGCAAAATTGCCCACTGGACCAGATTTGAAAACTTGGTGTAGAACTCAAAATATCCAATGAATGAAATATATTATTGCACAAAAGTGATTTAGAGACATCACATGATATCTCCAAACCTTGGTGAAGTTTTTTGTTAAATAAATCAAATGGTTGTAGTTCAAAAAGAGCTCCAAATTTTAAAACAAGTCATTTGATGAATAAAGCTCAGGGTGAAATAATTTTATAAATAAATCTCCTGATTAAGAGATGTTTTTTTAAATGAGAGGGAAAATAAGTCCAATATATTTTGGAAGGATCCACTTGGGAAAAATTTCTTAATATTAAAAGAAAAGTTTTGAAATCAACAGAGATATACTTGCATGCAAAAAAAAATTAAACTCTTGGCAAAATTTTAATAACTAAAACCTGGTTAAATTTTTGGGGTGTTACAGAACACCCTAAATTTTTTATCTTGAATGGACATTAGTTCAATGAGGTATATGTTGTTATGAATTACCAAAACCACCCGGGGATTAGTTGCACTTTCAGATTTAGTAGGCGATGGTCGGTGTTGGCCCTCCCGATTTGCATCTGTAAGGGATTGTGGGTCACCATGGGATCCCTCTCCCGGGCATGACAAACGAGAGATGAAAGTGGGAGAAAGATGTGTGGACGAGAACTTCACTGAAGAGATAAGGATGTGGGAGGGGATCGGTTGGCGGGATCCACATGGGCACATGTTTCACGAAGGAGACAGCCGGTGCAACATATCTTTTCAGCCCGCTGAGTTTAAGCAGTTCCATTTTAATAATTGTGCTTATACAAAACCAATCAATGCCAATAGATGAAGGCATTGCAGAAAATTCAGCTTGCATCCCTACCCAACTATCTTCTTAGAGGGACAACAATAAAAAATGCACTGATTTATCTCGACATAATATATACATAACTCAATCTCTCATCTTGTGCCCCAACAAAAAATAAGCCCCCCCTCCAAAGTGAACCCTCTCTCAACTCGTGATGAACTTCGAGAATAGTCACAATCAATAGGTAAATAACGGGATACATGACAGTCATGTACATGTAACACAATCATTTACAAGGAAACCCTCCTCTAATCGAGATGAGTAAGAACCACATCTTAGTGGCCCACTACACTTTCACTATTGATGATATAAATAGCTATAATGAGTATTATCTAGAACCTCTAGAGGTACATCACAATATCAACGACATTGACAAGATAACTACATCGTTTATACAACAACCCTAAGTGGTTGTTTGGGTAGCGACCGGATTATATAGAACTTGTTTTTAGCTGATTTTTAGTAAAATCTATTTTATCAATTGTTATGTGTGTAACCAGTTTATAGAAAAAGATGTTTGGACTAGGAGAAATGTAGAACCAACTTGTCACGTTTCTTGTTTGGTTTGGATAGGCTTTCCGCCCACACATGGCAACGTGTTTGTTGAGAAAAAGACGGACGCAGAGCAAAAAAAATAATCAACGATCGAGTATATGTAGATCGCGTTTTTGGAAAAAAAATAACTAACCCTCATTTTTCCATGAAATCCTGGACTTTAGAAAACCGGATATTCACGGATTAGATAGAGTTGCCAAACAGGATTTTAGTTTGTTACATCATTTTCCTGATTTGTTGAGATCCCATTTTGTATATATCACGTATCCAAACAACGCCTAAAGTGAAAAATGAAGAGTATCCATTTGAGCTAAAACATAGTGATTGCATTTAACTACTCTTGAACTACAAATAAAAATTGTGTGGAACTTGGCAGACTTGCACATCGACGTGTCCTGACACAATGTAAAAAATCCAGCTTAAACAGACAAAGTTTGAACCCTTTGGCTGACAATATACCAAGATGATGTACCTCTGAGTTGGCTACAAACCAATGTGGATATACCTCGATAGTTCAGCTCATGTAGAGTAAACCAGATATTCAAATTTCCTCAGAGTTGGAGAAAATCCAATTTAACAAGTCCATCACAAACTGAGAAAGTTTCAGCCCATTTGAACATCTATTGACCTATCTGACAAAGCATTTGTCAAACCAGTGCACTAATTTGTTGACAAAGTTGATGTTCTCCCTCTCAAATTAGTGCTCCACTGACCAACTACGCAATCCAACCTCACAAAATAGATACCAAGGGTGAAGAATAACTCTTCTTCACCCAGGTCGATCGACGAGCCAAAGTTCCTTTAGGCTCGGCTGCATCGGGACAACCTCTAGGCCCAAAGCGTTTATACACTCTCATGTTCCTATTCTAATCATGCGGTGACCAACAATTTCAAAGTGTATCGGCGTGTGGGTAGGCATGAGCGGGCGGACAACATGGTGAGCAGCAGGTTGGAGTGGGAGGAGGGTGGCCCTTGGTGCGATGACATGGTGGTTGCTAGGTAGGATCAACGATGGGACTATTGGCGCTTCATCATGGTTGACCGCTGAGAGCACCACGACATTTGGTTCCCACACCTCTTTCTTCCCTTACATGCCTCTATCAGCCAATGAGAAAAATGTTGTGCTAGGTCCTCTGTGCCTCCAACCGGTGGAGGTTTGTAGGTGGGGGAGAAGAAAGGAGGGGACAGATGGAGCCTCCATAGTGCTCCGACCAGGTGAGTAGTGGCGGCGGCCAACAATTAGAGGTCACTGCAAGTTGGAGGGAGGCTTGAGCAGTAGGGAGCTCGTGTGTGGTGGTGTTTGGCGGTGATCTAGCGACAGTCGGAGGGTCAGAGCTAAAATGACAGTGTCTCCAAACCAATGTTGAGGATATCGCTTATTGTTAGCATCTCGGTCAACTAGGGATTAGAGATTAATCAGAAATCGGCCGATTAATCAATTTTATCGGTCAACTATTAATCAACCATTTTTTTTGCAAATCCTAGGTCCCCAACACTAAAATATGCTATATTCAACACAAAAAAAACATTGGACAGAAGTGTTACCTTGATTCCTAGCCTTTGAATCCTCGTATAATCACAAACATAATAGGAATAATATATATTGCATAACAAGGTCCACTAAACACAAATAAACATAGTTTTTTTTGCAAATACAGTGTTAGGAATATGCCCGATTTATTGGCAGATTCCCGATAAATCGCTTGTCAGAGCGATAAATTGTCCCAAACGGTAAA
>NC_041381.1:376566958-376607723 GCF_002162155.2 Triticum dicoccoides | reverse complement strand
TGATTTGAAAGATTTTTTTGAATAGTGCTCCAAACATCTCATGGATATATTAAATCATAATTGACTTTTAGATTTTAAGGAGTTAGAGGATAGATGGGTTAAGAAAATTTACTATAGTGGAGTGAGGTTTTTAGCTTCAAAAAAATCTAAAAATAAATACATAAATAGTTAAATATGTATAGTAGAGGTGTGTTAAATTTCATTACAAAGTACGTTCTGATGTGAGATATAAAAACAAAATTGTGTATCTTTATAGTGAATAGTACTCCCTCAATTCCACAATGTATTGCGCCCGCGCTTCCCGAGATCCAAATTTGACCGTAAATTTAACCAATGAGACCAACTGCGGCGGGAGCAAAAATTATATCACTGGATTCATATCGAAAATATGAATTCAGTGGTATAACTTTTGCTCCCTCCCACAATCGGTCTTGGTAGTTAAATTTGCGGTCAAACTTGAATCTCAGGAAGTGTGGGCGCACTACATTGTGGAATGGAGGGAGTACATGTGAATAGAAATACATGTTTTTGTTATTTTTGTTGAGAAACATTGCATGGAAAACAAAAAAAGTTATACGCACACGCAAGATCTATTCATGGAGATGCATAGCAACGAGAGGGGAGAGTGTGTCTACGAGGGTAGAGTGTGTCTACGTACCCTCATAGACCGTAAGCGGACGCATTTGACAACATGGTTGATGTAGTCGAACTTTCTTTGCGATCCAACCGATCGAGTACCGAACGTATGACATCTCCGTGTTCAGCACACGTTCAGCTCGGCGACGTCCGCGCCTTCATGATCTAGCAAGACGGCGAGGTAGTGGATGAGTTCCGGTAGCACGACGGCGTGGTGACAGTGACGTTATCTCCGCAGGGCTTCGCCTAAGCACTACGAAAATTTGACCGGGGGTGTGAACGGTGGAGGGGGGCGCCGCACACGGCTAAGCAATTGTCTTGGGTGTGCTAAGCGCCCCCTCCCACATATATATATGTGGGAGGGAGAGGGGAGAGGCCAAGGGGTGCCCCAAGTAGGTCCGAATTCTACTTGGGCTTTCCCTAGGCCGCCCCTTTCCTTCTTTTGGCGCCAAGGGGAAGGAAGGGGGAGGTGGCGCCCCCTTTCCTTTCTCCCTCAAAGGGGAGAAAGGCAGGAGGAGGTGGCGCCCCCTTTCCTTATTCTAGGGCCGGCGGCCAGGGAGAGGGCTCGCTAGCCCGTCTATGGGCTGGTGTGTGCCTCTCCTTGGCCCATTAGGCCCATAGACCTCCCGGGGCCTCCTGGAACCCCTTCCGGTGATCTCATGACTACTCCGTGCACTCCGAACCTATTCCGGTGTCCGAATACCATCGTCCTATATATCAATCTTTACCTATAGACCATTTCGAGACTCCACGTCATGTTCGTGATCTCATCCAGGACTCCGAACAATATTCAGTCACCAAAACATATAACTCATATAACACTATATCGTCAACGAACGTTAAGCGTGCGGACCCTACGGGTTCGAGAACTATGTAGACATAATCGAGACACCTCTCCGGTCAATAACCAATAGCGGAACCTGGATGCCATATGGGCTCCTACATATCTTACGGAGATCTTTTATCGGTTGAACCGTTATGGCAACATACGTAATTCCCTTTGTCCATTGGTATGTTACTTACCCGAGATTCAATCATCGGTATCTTCATACCTAGTTCAATCTCGTTACTGGCAAGTCTCTTTACTCGTTCCATAATACATCATCTCGTAACTAACTCATTAGTGATTTGCTTGCAAGGCTTCTCATGATGTGTATAACCGAGAGGGCCCAGAGATACCTCTTCGATACTCGGAGTGACAAATCCTAATCTCGATCTATGCCAATGATACATCAATTTTGCATCATTATTTGCTACTGTTATTTATAATGTTTTTATGCATAATAATGCTTTTGGGAGTAAGGAAGAATACCGCCAGCTGGAATTTTGGACCTAAAAAAGCACGTCAGAGCTACATATTCTGCACAACTCCAAATAAGTTGAAACTTCACGGAGAATTTTTATGGAATATTTAAGAATTATTTGGAGCAAATAACTATCAGGGGGCCCACTAGGTGGGCACAACCCACCTAGGTGATCCAGGGCCCACAAGTGCCCCTGGTGGGTTGTGCCCTCCTTGGCCTACCTCCGGTGCCCATCTTCTGGTATATGTCATTTTGACCTAGAAAAAGATAAGAGGAGTACTTTTGGGAAGAAGCGCTGCCGTCTTGAGGCGGAACCTGGGCAGGAGCACTTTTGCCCTCCGGTGGAGCGATTCCATCGGGGGAATTTCCCTCCCGAAGAAGGAAATCATCGTCATCATCATCACCAACAACTCTCCCATCTTGGGGAGGGCAATCTCCATCAACATCTTCAACAACACCGTCTCCTCTCAAACCCTAGTTCATCTCTTGTGTTCAATCTTTGTACCGGAACCTTAGATTGGTGCTTGTGGGTGACTAGTAGTGTTGATTACATCTTGTAGTTGATTACTATATGGTTTATTTGGTGGAAGATTATATGTTCAGATCCATTATGCTATTTAATACCCCTCTGATCTTGAGCATGATTATCATTTGTGAGTAGTTACTTTTGTTCTTGAGGTCACGGGAGAAATCTTGTTGCAAGTAATCATGTTTACTTGATATGTGTTCGATATTTTGATGATATGAATGTTGTGATTCCCTTAGTGGTGTCATGTGAACATCGACTACATGACACTTCACCTTATTAGGGCCTAAGGTAATACATTGTGGAGTAGTTATTAGATGACGGGTTGCGAGAGTGACAAAAGCTTAAATCCTAGTTTATGCGCTACTTTGTAAGGGACTGATTTGGATCCAAAAGTTTAATGCTATGGTTAGATTTTATCTTAATACTTTTCTCGTAGTTGTGGATGCTTGCGAGGGGGTTAATCATAAGTAAGAGGTTTGTTCAAGTAAGAACAACACCTAAGCACCGATCCACCCACATATCAAATTATCAAAGTAGCGAACACGAATCAAACCAACATGATGAAAGTGACTAGATGAAATTCCCGTGTACCTTCAAGAACACTTTGCTTATCATAAGAGATTGTTTTGGATTGTCCTTTGCCTCAAAAGGATTGGGCTACCTTTATGCACCTTTGTTACCATTACCGTTACTTGCTCATTACAAATTATCTTGCTATCAAACTACTCGTTACTTATAATTTCAGTGCTTGCAGAGAATACCTTGCTGAAAACCACTTGTCATTTCCTTCTGCTCCTCATTGGGTTCGACACTCTTACTTATCGAAAGGACTACGATTGATCCCCTATACTTGTGGGTCATCAAGGCTCTTTTCTGGTGCTGTTGTCGGGGAGTGAAGTGCTCTTTGTAAGTGGAAATTGGTAAGGAAAAGTTATTACTACGTGCTGAAATTTGTTATCACTTGCTGGTATGGAGAGCAATCCTTTGAGGGGTTTGTTCGGGGTATCTTCACCTCGACCGGAACCACAATTAGTTACCCCTCAACCTACTACACCTACTAAAAATATCAGTTATGAAATTCCTTCAGGTATGATAGAACAACTGCTAGCTAATCCTTATGCAGGAGATGGAACCGAACATCCTAATATGCACTTGATATATGTGGATGAAATTTGTGGATTATTTAAGCTTGCAAGTTTACCCAGAGATGAAGCTAAGAAGAAGTTTTTCCCTTTATCTTTGAAGGGAAAATCATTGGCATGGTATGGGCTATGCGATGATATTGTATCTTGGAATTGGAACCGATTGAAATTGGAATTTCACCAAAAAAATTATCCTATGTATCTAGTTCATCGTGATCGGAATTACATATATATATTTTGGCCTCTTGAAGGAGAAAGTAGCGCTCTAGCTTGGGGGAGGCTTAAGTCAATGTTATGTTCATGCCCCAATCATGAGCTCTCAAGAGAAATTATCATTCCGAATTTTTATGCTCGGCTTTCTCATGATGATCAATCCATGCTCAATACTTCTTGTACTGGTTCTTTTATGAAGAAGACTATTGAATTTAGGTGGGAACTTTTAGAAAGAATTAAACAACTCTGAAGGTTGGGAACTCGAGGAAGATAAGGAGTCAGGTATTAAGCTTAAGTATGATTGTGTTAAATCTTTTATGAATACCGATTGTAAGTGCATCTAGTGCCACCCCTGGTTGGTTTTGGAGTATTGACGACAAACGTGGTTCAGGGACTAATGTGTTTGTGAGAATTGCAGGATAATAGGAAGTAGTCCCTCATTGATTCGGTTTACCTACCAGAGATGACCCCTAAAAATGTGAAAAGACATTGTAGACAATGGTGGTTCATGAAGACATTCACAATGAAGATTATGACATGTGAAGATATTCACTTGACGACTATGGAGTGCGAAGACATAGCTATTTCGTAGTTTCCATTCTTCTTTATTGAGTCATAGCAACCACTGTACTGTTAAGTGGGGTCCAAGTGAACAAAGTCAGAGTGACTGATCTAATGCTCGACCAAATCCTATGTCTTCGAGCAAAGACAATGAGAGCAAACCTTATCCAGAGCTGGATGAGTCAGCTTTGCTTGTAGCCCAAGCCAAGCTGCCGCGTGTGTTTGAAATCCGACCGTTGGACACGTGTCGGTTCCTTAGTGACCCAGGGTCATTTTGGACATATCAGGTCGGGTTGCCACTTGGCTATAAATAGCCTACCCCCTACACCATAAATTGGTGGCTGCTCAGAGTTAGTGCACAACTTTTGTTGTTTGAGAGCAACCCACCTCTGAAGCATTTGAGAGAGATACTTGCAAGGACTAAGCCCAAAACACCCAGAGCCAAAGAGTGTTTGGCACCACTGAAGTATTTCTGTCCGCGTGATCTGAAGACTTGTTACACTTGAGGACTGTGAATCCTCCAGCAGGTTAGGGGCCGCGTTTTGAGCATCCAAGAGTCATTGTGGATTGCCGGTGCACGAAGTCTGTGAAGGTTTGGAAGTCTACCTTGAAGACTTACCAGAGTGATTGGACGAGGACTGGGTGCCCTTAGCTCAAGGGGAATAAGGTGAAGACACGGTCTTCTGAGTTCAATCTCAGCCTCCCTAACCAGACGTATAGTTGTCACAGCAACTGGAGCTGATCTACCAAATCCTTGTCTTCACCAAGCAACTAGTTCTCTCCCATACACTCATTACTCTTCAGTTTGTCTTCGTGAAGTCATTGCCTGCTTGCCTGATTCATTTGACTTCACTGTGTGAAGACTTTTATATGTTTGGCTTCGTACTATCTTCCATTCTGATCCTGTCTACCTAGTTGCTGTTAGTCTTCATGCTTTCACTGTATTGTATGCTTGACTAATGCTTGCCTAGTGTAGTTTTCATTCTGCTGCTTACTATTTAGGTTTAATTTACTTGTTTGTCTTCAAAGCCATCGTGTTTTGAAGACTTTCATAAAAACCGCCTATTCACCCCCCTCTAGTTGATAACTAACACTTTCAATTGGTATCAGAGCAAGGTACTCCCTTGTTCCATGTGATTCGGTTTAACCACCGGGAGTTTTAGCTATGTCGACTACAAGGATAATCAAGATCTCCGCTCCATGCCCCGTCTTCGATGGCACTGACTACCCCTACTGGAAGAACACGATGAGCATGCATCTTGAAGCCATTGATGTCAATCTCTGGTATGTCGTCAAGACTAGTGTTCCCAAAGTCGGTGAAGGTGTCACCGGTGCTGACGTCAAGGGATTCACGCAATTGGACTCAACCGCCAAGAACATCATCTGTGGTCATTGTGGGAGTCCTGGATTAGGGGGTCCTCGGGCATCCGGTCTACTGATGTGGGCTGGACTGATGGGCCGTCAAGATACAAGACCAAAGATCCTCTCCCGTATCCGGTGGGGACTCTCTCATGCGTGGATGGCAAGTATATGTGTCTGGATATATCATTCCTTTATGTAAAACCGACTTTGTACAAACCCTAAGCCCCTCCGGTGTCTATATAAACCGGAGGGTTAGAGCGGAGGCAGGATGACAACATTGATAGGCTAGCTATCTAGGGTTAGCCCAATCGATCTCGTAGTATATCAACTCTTGTAAGCCCTATACCCTCGGATATAATCAAGCAGGAGTAGGGTTTTACCTCCTTTAAGAGGGCCCAAACCTGGGTAAACATTGTGTCCCTTCTCCATTGTTACTATTGATCCTCAGACACATAGCTTGGGACCCCTACCCAAAATCTGCCGGTTTTGACACCGACATTGGTGCTTTCATTGAGAGCTCCATTGTATCGTCGATAGAAGGATCAATGGCTCACCCCTTCGTTAACAGTGATGCTGCGGCCATGGAGTTTTTTCTTCTCGAGCAGGTTTTTGTGTTCGGTGGCTTTGTGCTTCGAGCCAACTCAATCGACCGCCTTGAGCAGGTCGACAGTTATGCCCCCGGCCACCAGATCAGGTTTGGAAACCTGAATTACGTTGCTGACATCCGAGGAGATCTAGTCTATGATGGGTTTGCGGCCTTGACCGCCACTCTGTGTCCCATCCAAGAAGAATTTTCGGATCCCCTGTCAGATCCCGTCAAGGGTCAACACGCACCTCGGGCTTAGATCCGAGGCAGGCATCATCGTCCGAAGACGGGAGCATAAGCCCCGCCGGACTTCCTCCCCTTATCAAACTTCCTACTGAAGACCCAGACGCAGGCTTAGACCTGGCCCTTGGCAACCGTTCTAAACTGCCGAGGTCTGCGCTTAGCGAGTCTGATCGGGCGCTCCATGCCGAACACAGAGCGGCAGACCCGTAGTTTCCGGTCTCGCTCCCGCTCGTAGATGAAGCATTGGGTCTAATGCAGGCTCTCGCCATCACGGAGGCTTTACCTCCAAACTGCACCCAACTCGGACTGGGGGCTGAGAGAGGGGAATTTTACGCCCCACCCACCACCCACTTGATAGCCACTGTCGAGGACTTAACAGACATGCTAGATTATGCGTCCGAAGGCATTGACGGTATGGACGATGATGCCGACACAGAACCAAGCCAAGTCCCAGCCGCCACGGGGCATTGGACGGCCAGCTCAACCTATGATGTGTACATGATGGACACTCTGAAGAACGATGAGGAGAACCCAAGCCCACATGAGGACAGACCCGTTGATAAACCACCAAAGCACCGATGTTAGTGGCGTCGCTCACGATCGCGTCGGGTGAAGGACAATAATACCACCACCAAAGACAACGAGACTCTGGATGGCGCCGAAGATGTCGAACACCTTATCGAGCCAACATCCGAACAGGACGAACGGGAAGAAGGTGAGCACAGTCCTGAATGTGCCGACAACAAAGATGAGGAGGACATCAACTACATGCCAGAATCCAAAGAGGAGGCTAGCCTCGGTGATGAAGACTTCATCATCCTAGAGGAACCCCTCGACCAAGAACGCTTCAAGCGGCAGCTCATTGCTACAGCTCGAAGCTTGAAGAGGAAGCAGCAGCAACTCAGAGAAGAGAAAGACATGCTGAACGAAAGGTGGACTAAGGTCCTGGCCGCTGAGGAATACGGCCAAGAGCGACCTGTCAAAAGTTACCCTAGGCGCAAGCTGCTGCCTCAATTCGGTGACGAAGTCCTTGAACCAATACCGTCGAAATACAATCAGGCAGACCAACTAGACCAACCACCATGTGGATAGGATAAAGCGGCATATCAAGCCGAATACCAACCCGCGCCCCCTCGCTGAAGAGGCAGGGAGACTGTAGCCGCAAGCTATACATATGACTTGCAACAAGACCTAGCCCATAAAGCTGGCTAGACCCGATCAATCTATGGATCAAGGAGGCGTACCCGGCGCGAGATAATGGCTATGAAGCCTGGCATGACGACCACTACCATGTTCGGGATCAGTACCGAACCCAGATGCCAGCTGATCTCCGCCACGACATCGCCAGATACAGGGGAGCCGCACCCCCCTTATGCTTTACTGATGAGGTTATGGAACATGAGTTTTCGGAAGGGTTTAAGCCCGTAAACATCGAGCCATATGATGGAACAACGGATCCGGCCATCTGGATTGAAGACTTCCTTCTCCACATTCATATGGCTCGAGGAGATGACCTCCACGCCATTAAATATCTCCCCCTGAAGCTGAAGGGACCAGCATGGGACTGGCTAAACAGCCTCCCAGAAAACTCCATTGGAACCTGGGAAGACTTGGAAGACGCCTTTAGGGCTAACTTCGAGGGCACCTATGTCCGACCACTGGATGCGGACGACTTGAGTCACATAATTCAGCAGCCAGGTGAATCAGCCCGCAAGCTCTGGAATTGGTTCTTAACTAAAAAGAACCAGATCATAGACTGTCCGGACACCGAAGCCTTAGCGGCCTTTAAGCATAGTGTCCATGACGAATGGCTCGCCTGACACCTTGGGCAGAAAAAGCCGAAGACCATGGCAGCATTAACGACACTCATGACTCACTTCTTGCGGGCGAAGACAACTGCCTGGCTCATAGAAGCAACAGCTCAGGCGACCCCGGCACCTCTGTGGTACGGGACAACAATGGCAAACCTCGCCGGATAAAAACAAACGTCGGAATAATAGCACCGACAACGCAGACGATACGATAGTCAATGCCGGATTCCGCGGTCCTAAGTCCTGTCAGCGGAAGAAAAGTTTTAAAGGTAGCAAGGATGGGCCATCCAGCTTAGACAAAATCCTCGAGAGGCCCTGCCAGATTCATGGCACACCCGATAAACCTACAAACCATACCAACAAGGACTGTTGGGTCTTCAAGCAGGCCGGTAAGTTAAATACCGAACACAAGGGAAAAGGGCCTCCAAGCGAAGACGAGGATGAGCCCCGTCAGCCGAACACCAGGGGTCAAAAGCAGTTTCCCCCCGAGGTGAGGACAATGAATATGATATATGTCACTCACATCTCTAAAAGGGAGCGCAAACGCGCATTAAGTGACGTATATGCCGTAGAGCCTGTCGCCACCAAGTTTAACCCATGGTCAGCCTGTCCAATCACTTTTAACCGCAGGGACCACCCAACTAGTATCCATCATGGGGGTTCGGCCGCCTTGGTTCTCGATCCAATCATCGACTGATACCACCTCACTAGAGTCCTTATGGATGGAGGAAGCAGTCTCAACTTGATCTATCAAGATACTGTCCGAAAGGTGGGGATTGACCCATCACGAATCAAGCCTAGTACCACTACCTTTAAGGGTGTGATACCAGGAGTGGAGGCCCGTTGCACGGGCTCAATCACTCTGGAGGTAGTATTCGGCTCCCCAGAAAACTTTCGTAGCGAGGAGTTAATCTTCGACATCGCCCCTTTCCGCAGTGGCCACCATGCACTGCTCGTACGAACTGCCTTCGTCCGCTTTAATGCAGTTCCGCACTATGCTTACTTGAAGCTCAAAATGCCTGCACTTCATGGCATTATTACAGTCAATGGTTATATGGAGCACTCACTCCATACTGAAGAGCACACTGCGGCCCTCGCAGCCGAAGTGTGCAGCGGCCTTACCAAGCCAAACAGCTCGCTGGCCAATAAAGCCAACAACACACCCAAACGAGTCCGGTCCATGCATAACAGCGATAAATCAACGGATCCGAACATTGATTAGCAGTTCGGCCTCCGCCTACCGCCCCATCAGGGAGCGGCTTACGTACTGTGCGTACATAACTACACACTAAAAATACCTTGAGCGGCGCTGGAGGCACACTGCGGTATAGGTCCATTACACGGCTTGACCATAATTGGACCGCATATATCTTTTTCCTTTTAACACAGGTTCATCAAGAGCCCTACTTACAAGATGGTTTCACAGGAGATTCCTTTAAGGCCAGCATATCCCAACCATCCAACGATCCTCTCAAAGGACCCACTACTAAGGAGGAATGGCGCAAACATGCGGCAGGGCATCATTGGAGTTTCTTTCCCGAACTATGTTTTTGTAGGCCCTGTGATAGACTTTCCCTTATGTAAAATCTTTTCCTTTTTTTCTCGGGCATGTAACATGACCCTCATATTGAATGACATTGCCTATAGTCGACATATCAATAAAGATACGAAAGGTACAAATGCTTATCACCTTCTTGGTTGGTTTCTTTGGATTTTCTCCTTGTTATCTGCGCTCCCCCTTACGGTCAACGAGCTTACGTGGCTTGACACGGTCTTCATATAAGGGGCTGTCTCCGACCCTCATTCTTAAGTCTGAACTCCCACAGGGAACTCTTCGGCGTCCCAGATATTGCATTATATGCATCTGCTTCGAATCATGTCTTTGGTCTATAGTTGGGTTGCCCGGCTCCTATGTTTGCCACCTTACGTTCTGCAAGTTCGGCTAAGGTAGTAAAGGGAGAACGGTTGCGATTGTATTTCCAGTTCATCCAGTCAAGTACCTCAGTAGAGAAAGCCAAAAACTAACTGTCATGGTAAGTGAGAGCGGATCAGTGATCCGGTGACTTAGTGTTATACTATGAATCATTCACGATTTATGGCGTGTTACACGAGGGGCTGGGTTTTTGAACAGCCACGTTACAAAGGCACCGCACTCCGGATTGGCGATCATGCAACAAAGGGCTAAGTAATTAGCACCACCAAAGGACTCTTATGGCTAAAATGAAAGTACTAAAACCGTATAGTCTGATTGCCCGGTTCACTTTCCAAAACGCCTCCTACATTGGACCAAGACGTTGGATAAAGTGTGATGATGCGGTCCCGAACACCCCTGTAGCATCTACGTGGGGCTGAAGCCGATGACTGGTAAACTTTCAGACATATAACCAGCTAATAGGAGGATAAATTGATAATAAAGCGTAATCATACTTATCATACATTACAAGTTCATTACATCACTCTTACAAACCGGACACAACTACTCAAACATTATGTCCTTGGAACACTGGCCCTCTACAATATGGGCTCCATCGAGGACCTCGTCGAAGTACCTCTTCGGCTGACGGTGCTCCTTGCCCTCAGGTGGCCCTACAGTGGCAACCTTGGTGGCTTTCATCTTCACCAACTGAACCTTCACGGGGCAAAGGCCATCCGAGCACCCTTAATAAAGGATGACCGCTTAAGGGTATCAATCCGAGGGAGTGCCTCCACCAGCTTCTTCACGAGCCCGAAGTGGCTGCTGGGTACGGCTTCGGCCAGCCACCGACAGACTATCACGTCCCTCATGGCTAGGCCAGCCATCCTATGCAGCTCAGACAACTGCTTCATTTGGTCGCTGAGGGACACTGGAAGCTCTGGCGCTAGGTACTGCGACCAGAACAGTTTTTTCGTGGAGCTACCTACTTCGGCTCGGAAGAATGCGGCGACTTCTGCAATGCTTCTTGGCAGGTGAGGGAGTCCTGGACTAAGGGGTCCTCGGACGGCTGGACTATTAACATAGGCCGGACTGTTGGGCTATGAAGATACAAGATAGAAGACTTCTTCCCATGTCCGGATGGGACTCTCCTTTGCGTGGATGGCATGCTTGGTGATTTGGATATGTAGATTCCTTTCTCTGTAACCGGCTTTGTATAACCCTAGTCCCCTTCGGTGTCTATATAAACCGGAGGGTTTAGTCCATAGGGCAGAATTATAATCATCTAGGCTAGACTTCTAGGGTTTTAGCCATTACGATCTTGTGGTAGATCCACTCTTGTAACACTCATATTCATCAAGATCAATCAAGCAGGAAGTAGGGTATTACCTCCATAGAGAGGTCTCGAACCTGGGTAAACATTGTGTCCCCGCCTCCTATTACCATCAGCCTCAGACGCACAGTTCGGGACCCCCTACCCGAGATCCACCAGTTTTGACACCGACATTGGTGGTTTCATTGAGAGTTCCGCTGTGTCATCACCAAAAGGTTTGATGGCTCCATCAATCATCTACAACAATACAGTCCAGGGGGAGGTTTTCCTTCCCGGAAAGATCTTCGTATTCGGCGGCTTCGCATTGCGGGCCAACTCGCTTGGCCATCTAGAGCAGATCGACAGTTATGCCCCTGGCCATCGAGTCAGATTTGGAAGCTTGAATTACGTGGCCAATGTCCGCAGAGACTTGATCTTCGATGGATTCGAGCCCATGACGGCTGCTCCCTGTCACCATGATGAACATGACCTAAATCTGTCACCAGACCGTGCTCAGGAGATAGCACCTATAACCGCTCTAGCCCTAGATCTGGAGCAGATTGCACCATCCAAGGACGGGATGCTCAACCCCGCCACGGAAACCGCAGACTCAGCAGCATTGGAGCCGCACACGGATCCAGCCTTGAGCGGGGCCCGTGTCTTCGAAACCTCGGATCCGTCTTTGGTTATAAGTTCTGAACCGCGTACAACCGTGCCCAACGAACCTGATCAGGCGCCGATCATCGAGTTGAGCTCCGCGGACATCTTTCGGCACTCACCTTTAGGTGATGTGCTAAACTCACTAAAAGCCCTCTCCTTGTCAGGAGACTCTCAGCCGAACTATATCTGGCTTGAATTGGAAGCTGATGACGGAGAATTTCGCTTCCCACCCACCACCCACTATATAGCCACTGTCGAGGACTTAACCGACATGCTCGACTACGACTCTGAAGACATCGACGGTACGGACGATGATGCCAGAGAGGAGCAGGCACAAAAAACACCGCTTATAGGGCGCTGGACAGCCACCTCCTTGTATGACGTATACATGGTGGATACACCCAAAGAGAACAATGGTGACAATGAAAATCCAGTTGAGGATAAGCCTCTAGAGATACAGCCAAAGCGCCGGCGTCAGCGGCGTTGCTCTAAGCCACGCCGTGGTAAAAACAACAATACCGTCATAGGAGAAAATAGTACTCCGGACGATGCCGAAGACAACTGAGGACCCCATTGAGCCAACCTCCGAACAGGACGAACGGGAAGATTGGCGAGCCAGCCCTGATGAACAGGCCATGAATGAAGACTCGGAGGACAGTAACTACCTTCCGCTCTCCGAGGACAAGGTGAGCCTCGGCAACAAAGAATTTATCGTGCCTGAGGAGCCCGTCGAACAGGAGCGCTTTAAGCGCCGGCTAATTGCCACTTCAAGGAGCCTGAAAAAGAAGCAGCAACAGCTTCAAGCTGATCAAGATCTGCTCAACAATAGATGGACTGACGTCCTAGCAGCCGAAGAATATGGCCTCAAGCGCCCAACCAAAAGTTACCCGAAGCGTAAGTTGTTACCCCAATTCGATGACGAGGCGTTGGAGCTCGTCCTACCAACGCACAATGCGGCTGACTGACCACCACGTGGCCGGGAAAAAGCGGCAACTCGAGCCAAACACCAGCCCACACTACCTCACTGTAAAAACAGAGACACACCAGCTCAGGGGATAAACACATGACCTGCGGTGTGACTTGGAAAACAGAGCAGGTCAAACAAGATCGATCTACGGATCGCGGGGGCGTGCCACTACGCACTATGATGGCCACCTAGCCGGACGTGATAAACATAATCACGACTGAGCCGATGACCGTAGACGAACTCCACCCGAGCTACATCACTGATACGTCCATTTTGCATCATGCTTTTGTATCAATATTTATTGCATTATGGGTTGTTATTACACATTATGTCTCAATATTTATGGCTATTCTCTCTTATTTTACAAGGTTTACCATGAAGAGGGGGAATGCCGGCAGCTGGAATTCTGGCTGGAAAAGGAGCAAATATTGGAAACCTATTCTGCACAGCTCCAAAAATCCTGAAACTCCACGGAAGTTACTTTTGGACTTAACAAGAATTATTGAGCAAAGAAAACACAAGAGGGGGCCCACACCCTGGCCAAGAGGGTGGGGGTGCGCCCACCCCTACTGGGCGCGCCCCCTGTCTCCTGGGCCCCCTGGTGGCCCTCCGGTGCCCATCTTTTGCTATATGAAGGCTTTTACCCTAGAAAAAATCATAAGCAAGCTTACGGGATGAAACTCTGCCGCCACAAGGCGGAACCAATCTAGGGCTCCGGCAGAGCTGTTCTACCGGGGAAACTTCCCTCCGGGAGGGGGAAATCATCACCATCGTCATCACCAATGATCCTCTCATCGGGAGGGGGTCAATCTCCATCAACATCTTCACCAGCACCATCTCCTCTCAAAACCCTAGTTCATCTCTTGTATCCAATCTTGTATCAAAGCCACAAATTGGTACCTGTGGGTTGCTAGTAGTGTTGATTACTCCTTGTAGTTGATGCTAATTGGTTTACTTGGTGGAAGATCATATGTTCAGATCCTTAATGCATATTAATACTCCTGTGATTATGAACATGAATATGCTTTGTGAGTAGTTACGTTTGTTCCTGAGGACATGGGTGAAGTCTTGCTATTAGTAGTCATGTGAATTTGGTATTCGTTCGATATTTTGATGAGATGTATGTTGTCTCTCCTCTAGTGGTGTTATGTGAACGTAGACTACATGGCACTTCACCATTATTTGGGCATAGAGTAAGGCATTGGGAAGTAATAAGTATATGATGGGTTGCTAGAGTGACAGAAGCTTAAACCCTAGTTCATGCGTTGCTTCATAAGGGGCTGATTCGGATCCATATGTCTAATGTTGTGGTTAGGTTTACCTTAATACTTCTTTTGTAGTTGCGGATGCTTGCAATAGGGGTTAATCATAAGTGGGATGCTTGTCCAAGTAAGGGCAGTACCCAAGCACCGGTCCACCCACATATCAAATTATCAAAGTACCGAACGCGAATCATATGAGTGTGATGAAAACTAGCTTGACGATAATTCCCATGTGTCATCAGGAGCGCTTTTCTCATTATAAGAAATTGTCCAGGCTTGTCCTTTGCTACAAAAAGGATTGGGCCACCTTGCTGCACTTTATTTACTTTATTGCTTGTTACCCGTTACAAATTATCTTATCACAAAACTATCTGTTACCTACAATTTCAGTGCTTGTAGAGAATACCTTACTGAAAACCGTTTGTCATTTCTTTCTGCTCCTCGTTGAGTTCAACACTCTTACTTATCGAAAGGACTACGATAGATCCCCTATACTTGTGGGTCATCCAGACTCTTTTCTGGCGCCGTTGCCGGGGAGTGAAGCGCCTTTGGTGAGTGGAACTTGGTAAGGAAACATTTATATAGTGTGCTGAAATTTTTTGTCACTTGTTACTATGGAAACTAATCCTTTGAGGGGCTTGTTCGGGGTATCTTCGCCCCAACCAGTAGAGCAAAGAGTTTCTCATCAACCTACTGAACCTACTGAAAATGTTTACTTTGAGATTCCTTCGGGTATGATAGAGAAACTGCTAGCTAATCTCTTTGTATGAGATCGAACATTGCATCCCGATTTACACCTTAACTTTGTGGATAAAGTTTGCGGATTATTTAAGCTTGCAGGTATTCCCGATGATGTTGTCAAAAGGAAGGTCTTCCCTTTATCTTTGAAGGGATATGCATTTACATGGTATAGGCTATGTGATGATACAGGATCTTGGAATTATAAACGATTGAAGTTGGAATTTCACCAGAAGTTCTATCCTATGCATCTTGTTCATCGTGATCATAATTACATTTATAATTTCTGGCCTCGGGAAGGAGAAAGCATCACTCAAGCTTGGGGGAGGCTTAAGTCAATGTTATATTCATGCCCCAATCATGAGCTCTCAAGAGAAATGATTATTCAAAAAATTTATGATCGGCTTTCTCTTAATGATCGCACCATGCTCGATACTTCCTATGCTGGTTCTTATATGCTGAAGACTACTGAATTCAAGTGGGACTTATTGGAAAGAATTAAACGCAACTCTGAAGATTGGGGTTCCGATGATGGTAAGGAGTCAGGTATAACACCTAAGTTTGATTGTGTTAAATCTTTTATGGATACCAATGCTTTTCGTGGATTTAGTGCTAAGTATGGACTTGACTCCGAGATAGTAGCTGCTTTTTGTGAATCTTTTGCTACTCACGTTGATCTCCCTAAGGAGAAGTGGTTTAAATATAATCCTCCCATTGAAGTAAAAGTAGTTGCACCTATTACATTTGAAGAAAAGACTATCACGTATAATGATCCTATTGTTCCTACTAGTTATGTTGAGAAACCACCTTTTCCTGTTAGGATGAAGGATCATGCTAAAACTTCAACTGTTGTTCGTAAGAGTAATACTAGGACTTATACACCTCCTGAGAAAATCAAAGTTGAACCTAGTATTTCTTGGTTAAAGATCTCTTGGATGATAATTTAGATGGGCATGTTATTTCTTTTTGTGGTGAAACTGCTAATATTGCTAGACCAGATGCTATGATACATAGACCTGTTGTAGGCATGCCTGTTATTTCTGTTAAAATAGGAGATCATTGTTATCATGGCTTATGTGATATGGGTGATAGTGCTAGTGCAATACCCTTTGACTTATATAAAGAAATTATGCATGAAATTGCACCCGCTGAAATAGAAGGTATTGATGTTACTATTAAGCTTGCCAATAGGGATACCATTAAGCTAGTTGGGATTGTTAGAGATGTTGAAGTCTTGTGTGGGAAAGTTAAATATCCTGCTGATTTTCTTGTTCTTGGTTCCCCACAAGATGACTTTTGTCCCATTATATTTGGTAGACCCTTCTTGAATACTGTTAATGCTAGGATTGATTGCAAAAAGGATGTTGTTACAATTGGCTTAGGGGATATGTCTCATGAGTTTAACTTTGCTAAGTTTCATAGACAACCCCGTGATAAAGAATCACCTAGTAAGGATGAGATTATTGGTCTTGCTTCTATTGCCGTGCCTCCTACTGATCCATTAGAACAATATTTGCTAGACCATGAAAATGATATGTTCATGAATGAAAGAAGGGAAATAGATGAAGTTTTCCTTCAATAGGGTCCTATTCTGAAACACAACTTACCTGTTGAAATCCTAGGGGATCCCCCTCCACCCAAGGGTGATCCCATGTTTGAGCTCAAACCATTACCTGATAATCTTAAGTATGCTTATCTTGATGAAAATAAAATATATCATGTTATTATTAGTGCTAACCTTTCAGAGCAAGAAGAAGAAAGATTATTGAAAACTCTGAAGAAGCACCATGCTGCTATTGGATACACTCTGGATGATCTTAAGGGCATTAGTCCCACTCTATGCCAACACAAATTTAAAGTGGAGAAAGATGCCAAACCAGTTGGAGATCCTCAACAACGGTTAAATCCTAAGATGAAGGAAGTGGTAATAAAGGATATACTAAAGCTCCTTGAGGCAGGTATAATTTATCCCGTTGCTGATAGCGATTGTGTAAGTCCTGTCCATTGCGTTCCTAAAAAGGGAGGCATTACTGTCGTTCCTAATGATAAAGATGAATTGATCCCGCAAAGAATTACTACAGGTTATAGGATGGTAATTGATTTCCGCAAATTAAATAAAGCTACTAAGAAAGATCATTACCCTTTACCTTTTATTGATCAAATGCTAGAAAGACTATCCAAACATACACATTTTTGCTTTCTAGATGGTTATTCTGGTTTCTCTCAAATACCTGTGTCAGCTGAAGATCAATCAAAAACTACTTTTACTTGCCCTTTCGGTACTTTTGCTTATAGACGTATGCCTTTTGGTTTATGTAATGCACCTGCTACCTTTCAAAGATGCATGATGGCTATATTCTCTGACTTTTGTGAAAAGATTTGTGAGGTATTCATGGATGATTTCTCCGTTTATGGATCCTCTTTTGATGATTGCTTGAGCAACCTTGATCGAGTTTTGCAGAGATGTGAAGATACTAGTCTCGTCTTGAATTGGGAAAGTGCCACTTTATGGTTAATGAAGGCATTGTCTTGGGGCATAAGATTTCCGAGAGAGGTATTGAAGTTGATAAAGCTAAAGTTGATGCTATTAAAAAGATGCCATGTCCAAAGGACATAAAAGGTATAAGAAGTTTCCTTGGTCATGCCGGTTTTTATAGGAGGTTCATTAAGGACTTTTCTAAAATCTCTAGGCCTTTGACTAATTTATTGCAAAAAGATATTCCTTTTGTCTTTGATGATGATTGTGTAGAAGCATTTGAAATACTTAAGAAAGCTTTGATCACTGCACCTATTGTTCAGCCACTTGATTGGAATTTACCTTTTGAAATTATGTGTGATGCTAGTGATTATGCTGTAGGTGCTGTTCTAGGGCAAAGAGTTGATAAGAAATTTAATGTTATCCAGTATGCTAGTAAAACTCTTGATACTGCCCAGAGAAATTATGCTACCACTGAAAAAGAATTCTTAGCAGGTTTTTGCTTGTGATAAGTTCAGACCTTATATTGTTGATTCCAAAGTTACTATTCACACTAATCATGCTGCTATTAAATATCTTATGGAAAAGAAAGATGCTAAGCCTAGACTTATTAGATGTGTTCTCTTGCTCCAAGATTTTTTTTGCATATTATTGATAGAAAGGGAGCTGAGAATCCTGTTGCGGACAACCTTTCTAGGTTAGAGAATGTTCTTGATGACCCACTACCTATTGATGTTAGGTTTCCAGATGAACAATTAGCAGTCATTAATGCTTCTTGTACTGCTCCATGGTATGTTGATTATGCTAATTACATTGTTGCTAAATTTATACCACCTAGTTTCACATACCAACAAAAGAAAATGTTCTTTTATGATTTAAGACATTACTTCTGGGATGACCCACACCTTCATAAAGAAGGAGTAGATGGTGTTATTAGACGTTGTGTACCTGAGCATCAATAGGAACAGATCCTACGCAAGTGTCACTCTGAATTATATGGAGGACACCACGCTGGAGATAGAACTGCACATAAGGTATTGCAATCCGGTTTTTATTGGCCTACTCTCTTCAAAGATGCTCGTAAGTTTGTCTTGTCTTGTGATGAATGTCAAAGAATATGTAATATTAGTAGACGTCAAGAAATTCCTATGAACTATTCTCTTGTTATTGAACCATTTGATGTTTGGGGCTTTGATTATATGGGACCTTTTCCTGCCTCTAATGGTTACACACATATTTTAGTTGCTGTTGATTACGTTACTAAGTGGGTAGAAGCTATTCCACCTAGTAGTGCTGATCATAACACCTCTATTAAGATGCTTAAAGAAGTTATTTTCCGAGGTTTGGAGTCCCTAGATATCTTATGACTGATGCTGGTTCACATTTTATTCATGGCGCTTTTCGTAAGATGCTTGCTAAGTATGATGTTAATCATTGAATTGCATCTCCTTATCACCCGCAGTCTAGTGGTCAAGTAGAGTTGAGAACTGGAGAGCTCAAATTAATTTTGCAAAAGACTGTCAATAGATCTAGAAAGAATTGGTCCAAGAAACTTGATGATGCATTATGGGCCTATAGAACTGCATATAAAAATCCTATGGGTATGTCTCCGTATAAGATGGTTTATGGAAAAGCATGTCACTTACCTCTTGAACTTGAAAATAAAGCATATTGGGCTATTAAAGAGCTCAACTATGACTTCAAACTTGCTGGTGAGAAGAGGTTATTTGATATTAGCTCACTTGATGAATGGAGAACCCAAGCCTATGAGAATGCCAAGCCGTTCAAAGAAAAAGTTAAAAGATGGCATGACAAAAGGATACAAAAGCATGAGTTTAACGTAGGTGATCATGTGTTGTTATTCAACTCTCATTTAAGATTTTTTTGCAGGAAAACTTCTCTCTAAATGGGAAGGTCCTTACATTATCGAGGAGGTCTATCGTTCTGGTGCCATAAAATCAACAACTTCGGAGGCACAAGTCCGAGGGTGGTGAACGGTCAAAGAATCAAACATTATATCTCAGGTAATCCTATCAATGTTGAAACTAATATTATTGAGACCGTAACCCCGGAGGAATACATAAGGGATACTTTCCAGAATGTTTCAGACTCCGAAAAAGAATAGGTATGTGGTACGGTAAGTAAACCGACTCCAAAACAATTCTAATGGCAATTTTCCTCCGTTTTGGAATATTTAAGAATTTTGGAAAGCAAGAAGTAATCCGGGAAGTACACGAGGCCTCCACGAGGGTGGAGGGCACGCCCACCCTTCTTGGGCATGCCCCCTGTCTCGTGGCCACATCGTGTGCCTCCTGGACCCTGTTTTCTTGCATGTTACGTATTTTGGTTGGTAAAAATTCATTATATAATCTCTCAAAGGTTTTGACCACCGTATCACGCAAATATCCTCTGTTTTCGTTTCGAGCTGTTTTTCTCACAGACCTAGAGCACCATGATGTCTCCAAGTGCTCCCAAGGACAAGTTTTTTGAGAGGGTTATCAACCCCTATCTCGCGGAGGTGCTGCAACACCCTCAAACCATTGATATGTGTGAGGGGGTGCTGCACATCTGCGATGTGGAGGGACCAAGGCGTACCGAAAGCGTGGAGACAAAGCTCGAAGCCATGGAGCAACAAGTTTTCAAGTGCCAAGGGATGGTGGAGCGTGGACTCAACGCCAACCAGATGATGATCATGGAGTTCACCAACAACCACAAGCTAGATGCCAAGATCATTGGGGAGACCATCTTCAAGCTTCAAGAGAAAATCGAGCACCTCCAAGCCCAGATCTATGACCCGCAAAACCAAAACTGTGAGTATGAATATAGATTCAAGAGGATGAGTTTGGCTGCAGATTTGAGGATCCCGGAGACTCGATCATCCTTCTATGATGGTGAGCCTATGCCTTGGAAGATGGATGACAAGCCTACATCATCAACAACTCCTACTTCACCACCTCTGAGGACATAATTACATGGGTATGGGCACTCCCCTTGGCAACTGCCAAGCTTGGGGGAGGTGCCCCGGTATCGTATCACCATCACACTCCTATATTTACCGTTTTATTTAGTTCGATCCTTTTAGTAGTATCTTGACCTAGTAGATTGAAGTTTTGGTTTCAAGTAGTTTTGAGTTTTGCTTTGTGATCTCTTTATGTAATCGAGACCATGAGCTATCTATAGTACAGATTAGTGTTGAGCCAAGGGCTTTGCTATCTTGCTATGATCTTGAGGAAGTAGAAAGAATAAAAAGAATAAAGAGTTCATATTGATCTTATGGATAGTAATGACTTCACATATAAAGAGTATGAGGCATAAAAGTTGTTGAGAGTTGAGAAACATAGTTTTGGTCATCATTGCAATTAATAGGAAGCAATAAGGAAAGAGAGGTCTTCACATATAAATATATTATCTTGGACATCTTTTATGATTGTGAGCACTCATTAAGTATGACATGCTAAAAGAGTTGATGTTGGACAAGGAAGACAATGTAATGCTTTATGTTTTCTCACATCTCAGTTAAAGTATATTGTCATTGACCTTCCCAACATGTTGAGCTTGCCTTTCCCCCTCATGCTAGCCAAAATTACTTGCACCACGTAGAGATACTACTTGTGCTTCCAAATATCCTTAAACCTTGTTTTGCCATGAGAGTCCACCATACCTACCTATGGATTGAGTAAGATCCTTCAAGTAAGTTGTCATGTTGCAAGCAATACAAATTGCTCTCTAAATATGTATGACTTATTAGTGCAAAGAAAATAAGCTTTATACGATCGTGTGATATGGAAGTAATAAAAGCAACAGACTGCATAATAAAGGTTCATATCACAAGTGGAAATATAAAGTGACGTTCTTTTGCATTAAGATTTCGTGCATCCAACCCTAAAAGCACATGACAACCTCTGCTTCCCTCTGCGAAGGGCCTATCTTTTACTTTATGTTTTTACTTTATGCTTGAGTCAAGGTGATCTTCACCTTTCCCTTTTTCATTTTATCCTTTGGCAAGCTCCTCGTGTTTGAAAGATCTTGATATATATATCCAATTGGATGTAAGTTAGGATGAATTATTATTGTTGACATCACCCAAAGGTGAATACGTTTGGAGGCAACACAATACGCCCCTATCTTTCTCAGTGTCCGGTTGAAACTCCATAACCACAAGTATTGCGTGAGTGTTAGCAATTGTAGAAGACTATATGATAGTTGAGTATGTGGACTTGCTGAAAAGCTCTATTCTTGTCTCTTTCTGATGTTATGATAAATTGCAATTGCTTCAATGACTGAGATTATAGCTTGTTAGTTCCCAATGAAGTTTATGAACCATACTTGACATTGTGAATTGATTGTTACTTGAGCATAAGAAATCATATGACAAAATTTATATATGTTGCTGTTATAAGAATGATCATGATGCCCTCATGTCCGTATTTTATTTTTATCGACACCTCTATCTCTAAACATGTGGACATATTTTTCGATTTCGGCTTCCGCTTGAGGACAAGCAAGGTCTAAGCTTGGGGGAGTTGATACGTCCATTTTGCATCATGCTTTTATATCAATATTTATTGCATTATGGGTTGTTATTACACATTATGTCTCGATATTTATGGCTATTCTCTCTTATTTTACAAGGTTTACCATGAAGAGGGGGAATGCCGGCAGCTGGAATTTTGGCTGGAAAAGGAGCAAATATTGGAAACCTATTCTGCACAGCTCCAAAAATCTTGAAACTCCACGGAAGCCACTTTTGGAATTAATAAGAATTATTGAGTGAAGAAAACACGAGAGGGGGCCCACACCCTGGCCAGGAGGGTGCGGGCGCGCCCACCCCTACTGGATGCGCCCCCTGTCTCCTGGGCCCCCTGGTGGCCCTCAGGTGCCCATCTTCTGCTATATGAAGGCTTTTACCCTGAAAAAAAAATCATAAGCAAGCTTACGGGATGAAACTCCGCCGCCACGAGGCAGAACCTTGGCGGAACCAATCTAGGGCTTCGGCGAAGCTGTTCTGCCGGGGAAACTTCCCTCCGGGAGGGGGAAATCATCACCATCGTCATCACCAACGATCCTCTCATCGGGAGGGGGTCAATCTCCATCAACATCTTCACCAGCACCATCTCCTCTCAAAGCCCTAGTTCATCTCTTGTATCCAATCTTGTATCAAAGCCACAAATTGGTACCTGTGGGTTGCTAGTAGTGTTGATTACTCCTTGTAGTTGATGCTAATTGGTTTACTTGGTGGAAGATCATATGTTCAGATCCTTAATGCATATTAATACTCCTATGATTATGAACATGAATATGCTTTGTGAGTAGTTACGTTTGTTCCTGAGGACATGGGTGAAGTCTTGCTATTGGTAGTCATGTGAATTTGGCATTCATTCGATATTTTGATAAGATGTATGTTATCTCTCCTCTAGTGGTGTTATGTGAACGTCGACTACATGACACTTCACCATTATTTGGGCCTAGAGGAAGGCATTGGGAAGTAACAAGTAGATGATGGGTTGCTAGAGTGACAGAAGCTTAAACCCTAGTTTATGTGTTGCTTCGTAAGGGGCTGATTTGGATCCATATGTCTAATGCTGTGGTTAGGTTTACCTTAATACTTCTTTTGTAGTTGCAGATGCTTGTAATAGGGGTTAATCATAAGTGGGATGCTTGTCCAAGTAAGGGCAGTACCCAAGCACCGGTCCACCCACATATCAAATTATCAAAGTACCGAACGTGAATCATATGAGCGTGATGAAAACTAGCTTGACGATAATTCCCATGTGTCCTCGGGAGCGCTTTTCTCATTATAAAAAATTGTCCAGGCTTGTCCTTTGCTACAAAAAGGATTGGGCCACCTTGCTGCACTTTATTTACTTTCATTGCTTGTTACCCGTTACAAATTATCTTATCACAAAACTATCTGTTACCTACAATTTCAGTACTTGCAGAGAATACCTTACTGAAAACCGCTTGTCATTTCCTTCTGCTCCTCGTTGGGTTCGACACTCTTACTTATCGAAAGACTACGATAGATCCCCTATACTTGTGGGTCATCAGTCACGACCTGGCCCGATACAGAGGTGCCGCACACCCCCTCTGCTTCACTGATGAAGTAATGGAACATGATTTCCCAGAAGGGTTTAAACCCGTGAACATCAAATCATATGATGGGACAACAGATCCCGCGGTATGGATTGAGGATTTTCTTCTCCATATTCATATGGCCCGTGGTGATGATCTTCACGCCATCAAATACCTCCCGCTAAAACTCAAGGGACCAGCTAGGTACTGGTTGAACAGTCTGCCCGAAAACTCCATTGGCAGCTGGGAGGACTTGGAGGATGCCTTTCTCGACAACTTCCAAGGTACATACGTCCGACCTTCGGATGCCGATGAATTAAGTCACATAGTTCAACAGCCTGGAGAGTCAGCCAGGAAATTCTGGACTAGGTTCTTAACTAAAAAGAACCAGATCGTCGACTGTTCGGATGCCGAAGCCCTAGCGACCTTTAAACATAGCATCCATGACGAATGGCTTGCCCGACACCTAGCAAAGAAAAACAAGTCCATGGCAGCCCTCACGGCACTCATGACCCGCTTTTGTGCGGGCAAAGATAGTTGGCTAGCCTGCAGCAATAACAACACAGGCGAACCTGGCACTTCGGAAGCCAGAAATAGCAACGGCAAGCCCCGACGCAACAAACACAAGCGTCGAAGCAAACGGACAACACCGAAGAAACGACGGTCAATGCCGGATTCAGTGGCTCTAAATTTGGTTAGCGGAAGAAGCCGTATAAAAGAAACAATCCGGGCTCGTGCAGTTTGGACCGCATACTCGATCGCCCTTCCAAATCCACGACACTCCTAATAAACCAACCAATCATACCAACATAGAGTGTTGGGTTTTTAAATAGGCCGGCAAGTTAAATGCCGAGAACAAGGAGAAGGGGTCGCAAAGTGAGGACGATGACGGGGAACCCCGGCCACCGAACACAGGGGGACAGAAGAAGTTTCCCCCCAAGTTAAAACGATGAACATGATATACGCTACCCATATCCCCAAGAGGGAGCGCAAGCGCGCGCTCAGGGACGTCTACGCGATAGAGCCAGTAGCCGCAAAATTCAACCCATGGTCATCCTGCCCGATCACCTTTGATTGCAGGGACCATCCGACCAGTATCCGTCATGGCGGTTCAGCCGCACTGGTCCTTGACCCAATCATTGATGGGTTCCACCTGACTCGAGTCCTCATGGACGGTGGCAGCAGCCTGAAACCTGCCCTATCAGGATACAATGTGCAAAATGGGTATCGATCCTTCAAGAATCAAGCCCACAAAAACCACCTTTAAAGGTGTCATACCAGGTGTAGAGGCCCGCTGTACGGGCTCAATCACACTGGAGGTGGTCTTCGGATCTCCGGATAACTTCTGAAGAGAAGAGTTGATCTTCGATATCGTCCCCTTCAACAGCATCTATCACGCATTGCTTGGACGAACCGCATTCGCTCGATTGAATGCGGTACCACACTATGCTTATCTTAAGCTCAATATGCCTGGACCACGCGGTGTCATAACAGTCAATGGAAACACGGAATGCTCTCTCCGTATCGAGGAGCACACCGCTGCCCTCGCAACAGAAATACAGAGCGGCCTTCTTAGGCAGAATCTCAATTCGGCAGCCAAGCTCCCGGACACCATCAAGCGAGTCCGAACTACTCTACAGTAGGACAATATAGCTCGTCCAGAGCTTGACTAGCAATTCGGCCTCCGTCCCGTTCCCGACCAAACGACGACATTCGTACAGCGCGTACATAATTACACACTCAAAATACCGTGGGCATAGACGGAGGCACAGCTAGATCATGGTCCGTAATACAGCTCAACTGCTCCTGGACCCGCATACTTTCACTTTTTCTTTTTCATTTTAGGTTTCTCTCTTCCCGAGGCCTTTCCTGGTGACCTGATTATCGGACCTGTGAAGGGACGGATACACCAAGACGGCAAGAAGCATTGATGTATAAGGGAGTTTCCAGGTGGTCTCTTTACACGATCGTTATACCTGTTTTTGAGGACCCGCACGCAGCTATCCCTTGGTGGCGGCATGTTAAATAGCCCTGTTGTTTATCGCACTACTTGTATAAACACGCTTCGACGTATTAATCACACTATAATGAAAAATAGTTGCGGCCCAATTTCTGCGGCATTAGCCTATTACTTCATTTTTTCTTCTTGATATTCTTATCAATTGCACCCGTACACTCTGGTACGCCTTAATTCGCTAGGGGCTTCATTATGCCCCAATACGGCAACAAAGTCCGAACACTTTTTCACAAGTATAGTTCGGCACCCCGAACTTATATCATTATATGCATCGGCTCCGAATCATGTCTTTGGTCAATAGTTGGGTTGCCCGACTCTTGTACTTGCTACCTTACGTTCCGCTATATCAACTAGGGTAGTAAAGGGAAAACTACTGCGATTGTGTCATGGTTCGTCTGGATGAACACCTCAGTAGAGAAAGCCGAAAACTAACTGTCATGATGAGGCGAGAGCCGGTCAGCTATTCGAGAGGTTGCAAATCGTTAGCGATTTTTCCGCATTGCGATGAATCGGTTTTTATCCGATCAGGTGTATACAACACCTCAAGTTCGGATTTCCGAACACTAGGGTCTGTGCCTAAATTGTTATTGTCAAACTCCTATGGCTAAGTGAGGGTGGTAAAGTTGTATAGTCCGATTGCCTAGTTCATTGCGCTAAACACCTCCTTAAAGGACCAAACTTTGGAGCAAAGAGTGTTTAGATTTATCCCAAACACCTCCGTACTACCTATGTGGGGGCGGAAGCCGATGACTAGCCAACTCTTAGATTTAAAAATACGGCCGCACATGAGGTAAAATTTTAAATAACAAGCATTATATTACATAACAATATTGTTTCATAGTACAGGACATGATAACATGAATGTATTCATTCAAAGATAACATCCTTAGCACATTGCTTCGCCACACGACGGGATCCGTCCAGGACACTGTCAAAATACAGCTCGGGCGTGCGGTGCTCCTTGCCCGCTGGCGGTCCCTCGGTCGCAACCTTCACTGCGTCCATCTTCACCCAATGCATCTTGACTCGGGCAAAGGCCATGCACGCGCCTTCGATGCAGACCGACCGCTTGATGGCATCAAGCCGAGGGCAGGCATTAACCAGTCGCTTCATGAGTCCGAAGTAGCTGCTAGGCATAGCTTCAGCAGGCCATAGCCGGATTATTAAATCCTTCATGGCTAGTTCAGCCATCCTATGCAGCTCGACCAACTGTTTCAGCTGATCGCTAAAGGGCACCGGATATTCTGGGGCAAGGTACTGTGACCAAAATAGCTTCTATGTGGAGCTCCCCTCTTCGGCTCAGAAAAATTCCGCAGCGTCTGAAACGCTGCACGGCAGATCCGCAAACGCCCCTGGAGAACTCCAAATCTGGGCCAGTAATAGGAACCTTTTATTCACATATTTGCTCTGCATAATAAAGGCCTTACCCGCCGTGATTTTTCTGGCCTCCTGGATCTCTTGGAGGGCGCCTTGGGCTTCAACCCGGGCATCGTGTGTGTTTTGACGGGCCTTGGTGAGTTCGGACTTTTGATCCATAAGGTTGCGCTCCAAGGACTCGCACTTCTTGATGGCCTCCTAGAGCTCCCGCTGGACCTCACTGACCCTGGCCTCGTGCTTTTCACGGGCGGCCTTTTCCTTGGCCGCTTTCTCCTCGGCGTGAGGGCCTCCACCTCAGTCGCCACTCCTAACAAATCAAATGGCACTTTAGTCAACACAAATCATTCATCCTATCTGAATATATACAAGGTTATTGCATACCTTGATTATCTTCCAGCTGCTTTTTTATGCGGCTGAGCTCCTCCTCGGTTCGCTCCAGACTCTGCTTCAGTGCGGAGACTTCCGCAGTATGAGAGGTCGCAACCAGCAGCGACACCTGTTCATTCACATAGACACGTTAGGTTAGTCTCCTGCGAAAATTATTTGATCTCTGTTTGGATTTTCTTTCCGAACGCTAGACAAAGTATCAGGGGCTATCATCTATACTATGACATTCTTTTTACTACATTGCTTACCTCAAATCCTGTTAGAAGTCTTGTGCAGGCTTCGGTCAGTCCGCTCTTCGCGGACTGAATCCTTTCAATCATTGTACCCATAAGGGTATGGTGTTCCTCAACAATGGAAGCGCCTCGCAGCGCTTCCAACAAATTATCCGGCACCTCTAGATGGACAGAGGTCACCGGTGGGATAGGCGCACCTCCTTCTTTGAAAGAGGCAGTTCGCCTGATTCTGGAGCTATATGGGTCTTCGAAATAATATTTGGCTGGAGGCCAAATTGGATATGGCCCCCATCGTTGGTATCCATGGGGGTTTGCTCCCCCATGTGTTCGGCAACCGAGGTTTCACCCTCCGGCGCTGCTCTGACGGCCTCCTGAGCCTCTCCCTGGCCTAGGATCCATCGGGACAACACCTCAGTGTTATCTATGGTCTTGGGGGAGGAGGCCGCCGGAAGGGTCCCGCTGTCCATCGCCTCTGGGTCCAGCGAACCCTCCGAAGAGGAGGAGAGCTCAAGATTGGACCAAGCCGGACTGCAAATGCATAATCCAGCACGTTAAAACAATGAATGCATCCGGATACTTACGATTTGGCCAGGGGCTTGTCCTTGGGGCGCCACTCTGAGCTGCTATCGGTGGCCGCAGTGGAGCTGTCCGGAAGGGAAGCTTTCCCCTTCTTGGATGCCTCGGCCTCCAGACGCGTGGAGGCCAGCCTCCAGACGCGTGGAGGCCGACCTCTTCTTTCTCCCCCCTCAGGGGGGAACGGCTTTCTTCTTCTTCTTCCTCTTCCTCGTCATCCTCGGCGACGGAGGAATGAGTCTCGGTGTCTTCGGATGTCGCGTCTGAAGTGCCCTTGCAACGGAGACCACCTTGGTCCCCTTGGCCTTCTTCTCCGGCGCTTGATAAGGCGCCGGAACCAGCATCTTCGTCAGAAGAGGGATTTCTGGGTCCTCTGGCAGCGGAGCCGGACAGTTAATCCGCTCCGCCTTCTCTGTCCAGGTCTGAAAGAATCAATAGGGAGGCTTAGAAACCTTCCTCGAGTATGCAAGTAAAGGGTACACCTTGAAAACATAAAAAAACTTACCGGACTAGTAGGATGGGTTAGGTCGTGCCCGCGATCCTCGGTCATGGCCGGCCGCGCCTCGTTGGCCTTGAAGAGCACCTTCCAGATGTCTTCGTGTGTAGTGCCGAAGAGCTCTAGCAGCGTCTGGTGCTTGGCCGGATCGAACTCCCATAGATGGCAAGTCCGGCGTTGGCACAGAAGGATCCAACGAATAAGCATCACCTGGATCATGTTGACGAGCTTGATTTTCTTGTTTAGCATGTTCTGAATGCACGTCTGGAGAGCTGTCAGCTCGTCCGGAGAAGACCAGGTCAGGCCTTTCTCTTGCCAGGAGGTGAGCCGCATCGGGACTCCGGACCGGAATGCCGGAGCCGCGGCCCAGTTGGTGTCGCACGACTCTGTGACGTAGAACCACTTCGACTGCCACCCTTTGAAGTCTCCACGAAGGAGCCTTCAGGCCATGTGACATTGGGCATCTTTCCCACCATGGCGCCTCCGCACTCTGCTTGTTGACCACTCACCACCTTCGGCTTCACATTGAAGGTGTTTAGCCATAGCCTGAAGTGAGGTGGGATGCGGAGGAAGGCCTCATACAGGACAATAAATGCCGAAATGTTGAGGATGGAGTTTGGGGCCAGGTCATGGAAGTCCAGCCCATAGTAGAACATGAGTCCGTGGATGAACGGGTGGAGAGGGAATCCCAGCCCATGGACGAAGTGGGAGATGAACACCACCGTCTCATAGGTCTCGGGGGTGGGTACAATCTGTCCCTCGGTCGGAAGCCAATGGGCGATTTCCTTGGCCAAGTACCCGGCCTCCCGGAGCTTCGTAATGTCCTTCTCCTTGACGGAGGAGGCCATCCACTTGCCCCGTGCTCCAGATCCTGACATGGCTGGAGTGCTTTCTGGGGGCGGAGAGGATTAGAACTTGGGCGCTGGAGCTCGAGAATGGGATGGGCAGATAGAGAGAGAGAAGGCGTGGGTGAAAAAGGGTGAATCACTATCCCTTTATAAAGGCAGTGAATATCATGCGCCTCCCTACTCGCCTTAAAACGCTCCTATTCCCCAAGGGCCGTGCAGGTGGCAGGATTGGGTTACCCATGCCTGTATTGATGAGAATCCCGCAATAAGGGGACATGATCTCTGCTTTGACAAGACATGCCAATGAAACCGCATCTCGAAATATGAAGCGGTAGGCTAAAAACGGTTCGAATAATGGCCAGGCAGTGACATGATGTCACGCTACTAAAAGTTGTCAGCGGATTGGACTCGTGGAATATTATACTCTCTACGGTTGTGCGTGAAACTTGTATTGCACAGCCAGACATGATTCTTGTGTTTGAAAACTATTTTGGAATATTCGGAGAAGGAACCCCCCTTGCAATGCCGAAAACAATCTGCGCGCCGGACACCTCGTCATTAAAGCCTGGTTCAGGGGCTACTGAGGGAGTCCCAGATTAAGGGGTCCTCAGACGGCCGGACTATTAACATAGGCCAGACTGTTGGGCTATGAATATACAAGATAGAAGACTTCTTCCCGTGTCCGGATGGGACTCTCCTTTGCATGGATGGCAAGCTTGGTGATTCAGATATGTAGATTCCTTTCTGTGTAACCGACTTTGTATAACCCTAGTCCCCTCCGGTGTCTATATAAACCGGAGGGTTTAGTCCATAGGGCAGAATCATAATCATCTAGGCTAGACTTCTAGGGTTTTAGCCATTACGATCTCGTGGTAGATCCACTCTTGTAACACTCATATTCATCAAGATCAATCAAGCAGGAAGTAGGGTATTACCTCCATAGAGAGGGCCCGAACCTGGGTAAACATTGTGTCCCCCGCCTCTTGTTACCATCAGCCTCAGACGCACAGTTTGGGACCCTCTACCCGAGATCCACCGGTTTTGACACCGACAGCAGGTCGGCAAAGGCGCCTGGAGAACTCCGAACTCGAGTTAGTAAAATATATCTTTTATTGGTATACCTACTCTGCATAATAAAGGCCTTACTAGCCGCAATACGCCTTGCCTCCTGGATCTCCTGGCAAATGTCCTCGGCATTGGCCCGGGCTTCCTTCAGGCTCTAATGGGCTTTGACGAGCTCGGTGACCTGTTCCGAGCTCGTCTGCTCCAAGGACGCACATCTAGAAATGCCGTCCTTGAGCTCGTTTTCAACCTCACACACCCGTGCCTCACGTCGTTGGCGGGTGGTCTTCTCCTCTTCTAAGCTTTCGGCCACCTCGTCTGCGGCCGCCTTGCTCGCCTCTGCCCCCTTCTTGGCTTCGGCAAGGGCGTGTTTGAGGGTCTCAACCTCATCGGTGCCAACTGTGAGCATAGTTAAAACATTTCTTAGTCCGTCATCAAAATGATAAAAATATCTATGCTTGGGGACTTATACTCAATGTACGCATACCTTGCGTCTCCACAAACCGCTTATTGATGCGGATAACCTCTTCATCAGCCAGCCGCAGCTTCTGAGTGAGTTCGGCAACTTCGGCGGACTGGGCCCTCACCATCAGCAGGGAAGCCTATTGTATAATAGAATGTCACCTCTCCCGAACACTATGTGATCCTCTGGCCGGCTTCTTCGAAACCAGACATAGTCTCAGGGGCTACTATCTACACACATGTATATCTCTTTATTGAAATCGGTTAGAAAATTACATCGCATACCTCAAAGCCCGTTAACAGGCTGGCAAAGGCTTTGTTCAGCCCGCTTTTGGTGGACTGAATCTTCTCAGCCACCACACCCATAAGGGTGCGGTGCTCCTCCACGAAGGAAGCACGATGAAGTGCTTCCATCATATTATCCGGCGCTTCCAGATTCATGGAGGTAGCCCATGGAGTCGACGCTTGTAACACCCATGATGTGGCTATATCTCCCATGTGTCGAAGCACGACTTAGAGGCATAACCGCATTGTGGTTTTGTCGCAAGAAGGGTCATCTTCACCCAATCCCATGTAATGAACAAGACTGGGATAAAGAGTTGGCTTACAATCGCCACTTCACACAATGAACATAAATAATCATACATCATTCAAAGTACACACATAGTCCGACTACGGACGAAGCCAAAAGAAAAGAAGATAACCCAACTGCTAGATTCCCGATCGTCCCAACTGGGCTCCACTACTGATCATCAAGAAACAAAACATAGCAACAACTAAGATCTTCGTTGAGCTCCCATCTGAGCTCGGTTGCATCGCCTGCACTGGTATCATCGGCACCTGCAACTATTGTGATAGTATCTGGTGAGTCACGAGGACTCAGCAATCTCATAACCCGCAAGATCAAGACTATTTAAGCTTATAGGTAGGAAGGGGTAAAGTGGTGAGGTTGCAGCAGCGACTAAGCATATATGGTGGCTGACATACGCAAATAAGAGCGAGAAGAGAGCAAACGGAACGGTCGTGAAGCTAGCAATGATCAAGAAGTGATCCTGAATTCCTACTTACGTCAAACATAACCCAAAACCGTGTTCACTTCCCGGACTCCGCCGAGAAGAGACCATCATGGCTACACACGCTGTTGATGCGTTTTAATTCGAATCTGGTGTCAAGTTATCTACAACCGGACATTAACAAATTCCCATCTGCCTACAACCGCAGGCACGGCTTTCGAAAGATTATACCCTGCAGGGGTGTCCCAACTTAGCCCATGATAAGCTCTCGCGATCAACGAAGGAATAGACCTTCTCCCAGGAAGACCCGATCAGACTCGGAATCCTGGTTTACAAGACATTTCGACAATGGTAAAACAAGACCAGCAAAGCCTCCTGCTGTGCCGACAAATCCCGATAGGAGCTGCACATATCTCGTTCTCAGGGCACACCGGATTGTCCAAACTTCCAGTAGGCCAGCCCAGAGTTGCCCCTGGTGGCCACCGGTGGTTGACAGGTTGGACCAACACTCACAACGAGCACTGGCCCGGGGGGGTAAAATAAAGATGACCCTTGAGTCTGTAGAACCCAAGGGAAAAAGGCTTAGGTAGGCAAATGGTAAAACCAAGGTTGGGCCTTGCTGGAGGAGTTTTATTCAAAGCGAACTATCAAGGGGGTCCCATAAATCACCCAACCGCGTAAGGAACGCAAAATCCGGGAACATAACACCGGTATGACGGAAACTAGGGCGGCAAGAGTGGAAGAAAACACCAGGCATAAGGCCGAGTCTTCCACCCTTTACCAAGTATATAGATGCATTAATAATATAAGAGATATTGTGATATCCCAACATAATCCTATCCATCATGGAGCAATCTTCAACTTCACCTGCAACTAACAATGCTATAAGAGGGGCTGAGCAAAGCGGTAACATAGCCAAGCAACGGTTTGCTAGGAAGGGTGAAAAAGTTAGAGGCAGACATGGCAATATGGGAGGCATGGTAAACAAGTGATAGGTAGCGCATGATAGTGATAGAACAAAGCAAGTAGCAAGCAAAGATAGAAGTGATATCGAGGGTAATGGTCATCTTGTCTGAAAACCCGATAGGAAGAAGAACGAATCCATGAAGAAGACAAACGGACGTAGTCGAACGAATCCTCACAATCTCCGGAACGAAACCGAAGCTAATGAGAGAAGCAAACCGGAAAGAAGCAAACAACATGGTAAACACACAAGCATAATCATGGCATGATGCACAATCAAGTATGATGCATATCCGGTTTAAAGAGGCATGGCATGGCAAAGTGCAACAAACAATACTACAAATTAAGTGGAGCTCAATATGCAACGAGTTGCATATTGACAAGACACCACATCAATTATTTAGTTTAACTCCCGGTTAGGAACACAGTAATATTAAATGTTGTTAAACATTGCAAGAGGTGAAGCATAATTGAACTAACTATTTAGGCAAGTTTAAATGAGGCTGGAAACAACAAACAACAATTTCGGTAAACCCCACATGTCATTTAGCAATTTAATGCAAACACAGTTTTAACCATTTTAGTTGTTGTTATCATGATGCGGATGACATAAACAAGTTTTATGCAATTTTTATGAAAAAGTTGACATGAAGATGATAAGGAGCATTTGTCGCCATGGCGGAAGGAAAAGGGTGCCACGGTGGCGAAACGAAAAATGGTGCCACGGCAACATATCCGAAAATGATACCACGGCAACATATCCGAAAATGATGCCACGACAACATATCGGTTCCGGTAGCTCATGGAGATACCGGTGCAAAAGGAAATGGGCATGCGGATGAGCGCAACATGCAAGATGGTGGGGTGATCCCGGATTCCGGGTTCCCACGGGACGACGGTATGGCAAACGAGGAGGAACTTGCGAGGACAAACGGGCACGGTGCAAACATATCGTACATCTCATACATGCAAGGGCATCTTATCGCAGTCATCTCGGGTTATACCTTCGAAGCGTTCAAACGGGACGGTTCGCGTTTCGTAGAGGGAAGTAGTCGTTCATGGGCCGACGGTAGTGGTACATCTCGTAGACGTTCACGGGCCATAGTGGAGGTAGATGTTCACGGGTCGTCATGGGAAGTAGTCGTACACGGCGTAGTGGAAGTCGTTGTTCACATGACGACGGTAGTTGTACATGTTTTCATAGATGTTCATGTCGACAGTAGTGGTACACGCGACGTTGGGGTACTTGTCGGTCCGGTCTTGACGGTGTAGATGTACATGTTGTCGGGGTACTTGTTGCATCACCGGGTGTAGTCGTACATGAAGGTCTTGATGAATCTGAAGGGGACTTGGCGATCCAAAATTGCTCCTGTTCGGGTAGGCATCGTGACAACAGCTCGAGGCTGAGGCCACGTATGGGGTGCGCTCGGGTCAATGGGGACGACGGCAGAAGGCACGAAGCAGGGGGCAGCAGAGGGACTAGGCGCGGGGAGGACCGAAACCGAGGCGGGGGAGGAGGCCGCAGGGCGCGGGCGAACCATGGAGGCCGGCGGAGGAGGAGGTCGGGCGCGGGGCCGGCAGGGGTGTCGCGGAGGAGCAACGCAACGAGGACGGCCCGGGGCTCTGGCTGCGGCGGCGCCGGAGTTGAGCAAAGCCAGCAAGGCGGATGGGCATGGCGCTCCTGGTCACAGCGACCGGAGGGGCGACGAGGCATGGATGGCGCCGGTGGAGGGAGGAGGCGGCGAGGGGAACATGAGAGGGGATCACGCGAGGAGGGAGGAGCGGGGGCCTGGCGCTGGGTTCGGTAGGGGCGTGGTCGCGGGGGCGCTCGAGAAGGGGAGACGCCATGGAGGAGGAGAGGAAGGGGGCCGGCTGATGCGGGCACCATGAGAGGCGTGCTCGATAGGAGGGTTCGGGCGCTGCGGGGAGGAAGGGGCGGAGGCGAGGGGATCGGGCGATGCAGGTGCCTGGCGGCGCTGCGAGGAGGAACGAGGGGAGAGATGGGGATCGGCAGAGAGCGCTGGGGCTAGGGTTAGAGCTGGTGGGGGCGGCTGGGCCTTGGGCCGGCTTAGGTAGTGGGCTGCGGCTGGAGAGGTGGGCTGCGAGGAAGCAGGCCGGTTTGGATGGTCGGGCCAAAGAGGCCTGGCCGGGCTCTCTCTCTACTCTTTTATTAACAGAGAACTGGAAGAAAGGAAAAGAGAGAAGAAAAGGTTTAGAGGAAGAATTTGGGCATGCGGTTAATTTTCCCGGACTCGCAAAAATATGCTCGTTCCAAGAAAAATAGAAAGGCCACGATTGAAAGATTTAAATTCAAACTCATTTGAATTTAATTCAAATGGGTTTGAACTAGGACTTGGTAAAAGGAAGGTCCAAAAATGTTTGGATTTTTGGTGGAGCTCCGGAAAATGATGAAATAATTATGGGCAAGGTTGGAGAACAAGAATTGAGATAACAACGGCATGGGATATTTTGCAAGTGGGTTATGGGTAATTCCAAATAAATGGAATAATTTATAATATCTCCCTAAATATCGGGAGGGTATGTTATAAAGAGAAATCACCATGTGAATATCCCTCGATTTAAATAGATCAAAACATCTATGCAATTTATTTAGTTGAGTTTTAAAAATTAAATGGCATGATGACATGATGCAATTCAAATGAAGCTAAGAAGAATGCAACAAAGAAAACAAATCACACGACGAAACTCGGAGTAGCTGGAAGTTGTCTGGAGCGTCGGTCTCGGGGCGTTACAACACTCCACCACTACAAGAGGATCTCGTCCCGAGATCTAGAATGGCACCGGAGGGAAAACGGAAGAGGAAGAGAGGAGGTAAAACTAAGTTGCTTCTTTGACGAACGAGTGAAACCACGAACCTTGAGAGGTTGAAAAGTTGTAAGAAAGAACGCAAGGGAGTTGAACACAATTGAGAGCACTATGATAGAAAATAGAAACAAGGAACACCATGTGAACCTTGGAGGTTGCAAAGCTATGAATGACGAGTACAATGGACAAGAAGGAATTGGAACCACTCTGGTTAAAACAAGATAAACAAGGAACAAGGAAGAACAAATTTGGACAACACTCCGGTAGAAAAGAGATGCAAGACTTGATACGATGAAAAAGAACTTGAAGAGGTGACGCAACACTCCGGTTAAATGGATAAGCAAGAAAAAAACATGATCTTGACAAAACGAGATGATGGGTCAACGAGAGCAACCTCACAAAGCCTCTGGAAGAAAGAATAGAAGATAGATCATTGGAATAACATAATGGAGAAGGAAATGCCAACTTCTGCCACAAATGAGCTTGGAAAGCAGCCTTCCAAGAAGGTTATAACGGAGTTGTTGGAAACCAACAACGAAACGAATAAGCTTGTAGTGGGCTTATGGAAAACATCTCAAAATTATGAGGTGACAACCGGTCATTAACGGAAACAATTGCTTGCTTGAGATCAATGAAGAGATGAAAACTGCTTTTGCCGAGAGGATAGGAGAAAACTTGGATCATTGATAAGAACCACGATACAACATTCCTTAGGGAAGGCTTTAGGTGAAATCTATACCGAGATAACTCCAACGAAGAGATTAATGGATTTAAAATACCTCATTCTTGACAACATCTGAATCATGAAACATGAAGGAAATTGTCAAGAGTGACATAACACCATCTCAAGAGATAAGGTAGGAAGAATTGCACTTCGAAATGCAAGAAGAAGAATACTTGAACTCCTCAGAAAAAAAACATGTGTTGAACACCATGTTTAATTTTTGAGTATAGCTTGGCGGGTCATAACTTCGAGAGAAAACTTGAAGAACAATTGAAGAATGAAAAGAATCCTTGATGAACCACCATGTAGAGCCTCCATGAAGAACTCCAGTAATAAAAGGATGATAAAAAGAAAGGGAAGTTGAAAATACAAGGTGAATCCTTGCGATGATTTAGATGGAGCTTCACGATGATATAACCGATAAAACTTGGAACTCCGGAAAAGAAAAGATGAAACACATGAAACCGAGAATGTGATATGATGAACAAACTCCGGAAAAAAAGATGAACAACTCTTGAAAGAAGAACCTAGATCACTTGGATGAAACAATAATAAGAATTACGTTATGTGTATCCTTCACCAATTTAGATTGATGACAAGCAACGGATTTGGCATACTACTTATTCTTTTGAAAGGATTGAAGAGAGATACAACGCCAACTTGAGGAAGGTCTTCAACAACCACCGGTAGGATTGAAACACACAAAAGAACGAATTAATTGGTATGATAACGAAGGAAGAGAAATCTTGAACGAACCACCGTACGAATTGAAAATGAAAGTAGCAAAGGCACAATTCACCAAGAAGAATTGGAAAACGAACTAAGATACTTGAGGGGATTTAGATACATGAGAACGAAGAGATCATGAACTGATTAGAGGATATCTGGACGATGCACCGCAAGAATTCAAGAACGAGAGTTGAAAGCTGAGAATGAAGAATTCTGAGATGATGGGCTCCGGAGAATCAAACTGAAAAGACTCCTGAAATGCTCCGGATGGTTGAAAAGAATTCTCACAATCGAAAACAATTATGAGAGGATGGTATAAAGCTAGAACCATGAATCTCTGGAAGAACGGGTAAGGATTTAAGAGGAACTCTTCTTTGGTCTTCACATGCTGAGAGTGATGACGAGAACCACCAAAATTGTTGAGATACTCTGGGAGAATGAAAAATAGAAAGGTTGAATCAAGGATGAAAGAATTTGAAAGATCTTGGAGAAGGACATATGACTGATGATAATTCATTCTTATGTCAAACTTGGAAAAGAACTTGAGAATCGCTCGTGATAATTAGAAGAGTCAGGTAAGATCCTGGGAAAAGACCTATGGGTTAGGGCCCACTAAAAGATACACCATTGAACAATTGATTGAAAGGGGGGATTGCACCGGTTGAATTAAATGGCTTGAATGAGATAACAACCTCAAAATAACTTGAACGGATTGAGAATGGAAACACGAATCTTTCAAGATATCTTGAGCACTCCGGAACAAATGAATAGTGAGAGGTGAACAATTATGAGATACACCGGCATACGAAAACACTTGAAACAAGGAAGGGAATATGATCAACACCGAAAACTTGACTTGAATCCACCGGAGAAGAAAAGAGACGAAGAATAATAAACTTGAAGCTCCGTTAGTATCTTCTTGAGAATCACCGGATAAGAACATTGACGGAAAAGAATGGAGAGTCTTCCCATCAATAAAATGGATACCCGATTAAGAAATCTGAGTCCTTGAAGTTAAGGGTGGGAGGGCGGGAAAACAAAGACAACTTGGGACAGATGAAACAAACACCGTTGAGAAAACTTAGAATTGATCTTGCGGATGGGGAGAATGATGGGATCATCTCGAAGAGAAGCGCACCGGTTGGAAAAGAATTAACATGATGACCTCGATAATCAAGAAGGATTAGCACTCCCATAGAAATATGAGAACAACATTTAGGGAAGGTATGGATTCAACATTTGACTTCGAAGTAACTCGAATACCACAAATGAAACAAAACCAAGGATTTGGCTTGCAGAATAAGCCGGAACAAACATATGATAGAGATTCCGTCCGAAGTTTTCGTGGTGGGGCCCACACGGGCTCGAGTGTACAGCACCATCATGTACAAGGCAGTGCACATGACATACGAAGTGTCCCCGAACCAGCATAGCCAAGGGTTCTTTAAGACACAACGAGACCACTGTAAAAACGACCATGGAAAGGCGGACCACTAGACGTTGAACCCCAATCTCATATCATGCATCTGTTGAAAAGATATTCTAGGAGCTACTTGAATTCCCACCTATAAAACTCCCGAAACTTTCTGGTTATGCAATCTGGTGTTTGGGATACAGGGGAAGCAATATATATCTCACCCAAAACTAACAATTCCTACATCCAAGCTGTATCCATCCGTCAACACATAACCAAGAAACCTCCGGAAATCGTGTACCTCAACCTTCGAAAAGCATCCGTTATACGAGTTATGGCAATACTCTCGAGCTCGCCCCAGTACTGGGTTATCGAGGTTATCTCACCAACAACTGCATAACAGAGATTTTCGATGTCGGCAAAACTCAGGTATTCCAGAACTGCAACGATAAAATTGTGACGATAACACCTCGGAGCTCAACTCCCCGGGTCAAAGCCACATAATAGATAGGAGGCACCAAGAACAATGTTCTCGTCACAAAATCATCGGAACGATTCCAAGATACCCGCGTGATCCTAAAATTTTTTTTAGTGAAATTTGAGGAGAGGAAAGACAAAACATCTACGTCAGGAGACCTCACCAGAGCGACGAAGGGATTGAGGAGTAAAAAGAATCCTACTCTCCGATATATATAATCCTAAGACTCAAAACATTTTTGTTCTAGACTCAACAACGCCAGCAAACAATCAAGCAGGCGGCTCCTCAGTCGGGGCTGACTCTGATTACCAACTTGTAACACCCACGATGCGGCTATATCTCCCACGTGTCGAAGCACGACTTAGAGGCATAACCGCATTGTGGTTTTGTCGCAAGAAGGGTCATCTTCACATAATCCCATGTAATGAACAAGACTGGGATAAAGAGTTGGCTTATAATCGCCACTTCACACAATGAACATAAATAATCATACATCATTCAGAGTACACACATAGTCCGACTACGGATGAAGCCAAAAAAAAAGAAGATAACCCAACTGCTAGATTCCCGATCGTCCCAACTGGGCTCCACTACTGATCATCAAGAAACAAAACGTAGCAACAACTAAGATCTTCGTTGAGCTCCCATCTGAGCTCGGTTGCATCGCCTGCACTGGTATCATCGGCACCTGCAACTGTTGTGATAGTATCTGGTGAGTCACGAGGACTCAGCAATCTCACAACCCGTGAGATCAAGACTATTTAAGCTTATAGGTAGGAAGGGGTAAAGTGGTGAGGTTGCAGCAGCGACTAAGCATATATGGTGGCTGGCATACGCAAATAAGAGCGAGAAGAGAGCAAACGGAACGGTCGTGAAGCTAGCAATGATCAAGAAGTGATCCTGAACTCCTACTTACGTCAAACATAACCCAAAACCGTGTTCACTTCCCGGACTCCGCCGAGAAGAGACCATCATGGCTACACACGCTGTTGATGCATTTTAATTCGGATCTGGTGTCAAGTTATCTACAACCGTACATTAACAAATTCCCATCTGCCTATAACCGCAGGCACGGCTTTCGAAAGATTATACCCTGCAGGGGTGTCCCAACTTAGCCCATGATAAGCTCTCGCGATCAACGAAGGAATAGACCTTCTCCCAGGAAGACCCGATCAGACTCGGAATCCCGGTTTACAAGACATTTCGACAATGGTAAAACAAGACCAGCAAAGCCTCCCGCTATGCCGACAAATCCCGATAGGAGCTACACATATCTCGTTCTCAGGGCACACCAGATTGTCCAAACTTCCGGTAGGCCAGCCCAGCGTTGCCCCTGGTGGCCACAGGCGGTTGACAGGTTGGACCAACACTCACAAC
>NC_041381.1:376553299-376566525 GCF_002162155.2 Triticum dicoccoides | reverse complement strand
GGGGGGGGTAAAATAAAGATGACCCTTGAGTCTGCAGAACACAAGGGAAAAAGGTTTAGGTAGGCAAATGGTAAAACCAAGGTTGGGCCTTGCTGGAGGAGTTTTATTCAAAGCGAACTGTCAAGGGGGTCCCATAAATCACCCAACCGCGTAAGGAACGCAAAATCCGGGAACATAACACCGGTATGATGGAAACTAGGGCAGCAAGAGTGGAACAAAACACCAGGCATAAGGCCGAGTCTTCCACCCTTTACCAAGTATATAGATGCATTAATAATATAAGAGATATTGTGATATCCCAACATAATCCTGTCCATCATGGAGCAATCTTCAACTTCACCTGCAACTAACAATGCTATAAGAGGGGCTGAGCAAAGCGGTAACATAGCCAAGCAACGGTTTTCTAGGAAGGGTGAAAAAGTTAGAGGCTGACATGGCAATATGGGAGGCATGGTAAACAAGTGATAGGTAGCGCAGGATAGCGATAGAACGAAGCAACTAGCAAGCAAAGATAGAAGTGATATCGAGGGTAATGGTCATCTTGCCTGAAATCCCGATAGGAAGAAGAACGAGTCCATGAAGAAGACAAATGGATGTAGTCGAACGAATCCTCACAATCTCCGGAACGAAACCGAAGCTAACGAGAGAAGCAAACCGGAAAGAAGCAAACAACATGGTAAACACACAAGCATAATCATGGCATGATGCACAATCAAGTATGATGCAATCCGGTTTAAAGAGGCATGGCATGGCAAAGTGCAACAAACAATACTACAAATTAAGTGGAGCTCAATATACAACGAGTTGCATATTGACAAGACACCACATCAATTATTTAGTTTAACTCCCGGTTAGGAACACAGCAATATTAAATGTTGTTAAACATGGCAAGAGGTGAAGCATAATTGAACTAACTATTTAGGCAAGTTTAAATGAGGCCGGAAACAACAAACAACAATTTCGGTAAACACCACATGTCATTTAGCAATTTAATGCAAACACAGTTTTAACCATTTTAGTTGTTGTTATCATGATGCAGATGACATAAACAAGTTTTATGCAATTTTTATGAAAAAGTTGACATGAAGATGATAAGGAGCATTTGTCGCCATGGCGGAAGGAAAAGGGTGCCACAGCGGCGAAACGAAAAATGGTGCCACGACAACATATCCAAAAATGATGCCACGGCAACATATCCGAAAATGATGCCACGACAACATATCGGTTCCGGTAGCTCATGGAGATACCAATGCAAAAGGAAATGGGCGTGCGGATGAGCGCAACATGCAAGATGGTGGGGTGATCCCGGATTCCGGGTTCCCACGGGACGACGGTATGGCAAACGAGGAGGAACTTGCGAGGACAAACGGGCACGGTGCAAACATATCGTACATCTCATACATGCAAGGGCATCTTATCGCAGTCATCTCGGGTTATACCTTCGAAGCGTTCAAACGGGACGGTTCGCGTTTCGTAGAGGGAAGTAGTCGTTCATGGGCCGACGGTAGTGGTACATCTCGTAGACGTTCACGGGCCGTAGTGGAGGTAGACGTTCACGGGTCGTCGTGGGAAGTAGTCGTACACGGCGTAGTGGAAGTCGTTGTTCACGTGGCGACGGTAGTTGTACACGTTTTCGTAGATGTTCTTTTCGACGGTAGTGGTACACGCGACGTTGGGGTACTTGTCGGTCCGGTCTTGACGGTGTAGATGTACATGTTGTCGGGGTACTTGTCGCATCACCGGGTGTAGTCGTACATGAAGGTCTTGATGAATCTGAAGGGGACTTGGCGATCCAAAATTGCTCCTGTTCAGGTAGGCATCGTGAGAACAGCTCGAGGCTGAGGCCACGTATGGGGTGCGCTCGGGTCGATGGGGACGACGACAGAAGGCACGAAGCAGGGGGTAGCAGAGGGACTAGGCGCGGGGAGGACCGAAACCGAGGCGGGGGAGGAGGCCGCAGGGCGCGGGCGAACCATGGAGGCCGGCGGAGGAGGAGGTCAGGCGCGGGGCCGGCAGGGGCGTCGCGGAGGAGCAAGGCAACGAGGACGGCCCGGGGCTCTGGCTGCGGCGGCGCCCGAGTTGAGCAAAGCCAGCAGGGCGGATGGGCGCGGCGCTCCTGGTCACAGCGACCGGAGGGGCGACGGGGCATGGTTGGCGCCGGTGGAGGGAGGAGGCGGTGAGGGGAACATGAGAGGGGATCGCGCGAGGAGGGAGGAGCGGGGGCCTGGCGCTGGGTTCGGCAGGGGCGTGGTCGCGGGGGCGCTCGAGAAGGGGAGACGCCATGGAGGAGGAGAGGAAGGGGGCCGGCTGATGCGGGCACCATGAGAGGCATGCTCGAGAGGAGGGTTCGGGCGCTGCGGGGAGGAAAGGGCGGAGGCGAGGGGATTGGGCGATGCGGGTGCCTAACGGCGCTGCGAGGAGGAACGAGGGGAGAGATGGGGATCGGCAGAGGGCGCTGGGGCTAGGGTTAGAGCTGGTGGGGGCGGCTGGGCCTTGGGCCGGCTTAGGTAGTGGGCTGCGGCTGGCTGCGGTTGGAGAGGTGGGCTGCGAGGAAGCAGGCCGGTTTGGATGGTCGGGCCTAAGAGGCCTGGCTGGGCTCTCTCTCTACTCTTTTATTAACAGAGAACTGGAAGAAAGGAAAAGAGATAAGAAAAGGTTTAGAGGAAGAATTTGGTCATGCGGTTAATTTTCCCGGACTCGCAAAAATATGCTCGTTCCAAGAAAAATAGAAAGGCCACGATTGAAAGATTTAAATTCAAACTCATTTGAATTTAATTCAAATGGGTTTGAACTAGGACTTGGTAAAAGGAAGGTCCAAAAATGTTCGGATTCTTGGTGCAGCTCCGGAAAATGATGAAATAATTATGGGCAAGGTTGGAGAACAAGAATTGAGATAACAACGGCATGGGATATTTTGCAAGTGGGTTATGGGTAATTCCAAATAAATGGAATAATTTGTAATATCTCCCTAAATATCGGGAGGGTATGTTATAAAGAGAAATCACCATGTGAATATCCCTCGATTTAAATAGATCAAAACATCTATGCAATTTATTTAGTTGAGTTTTAAAAATTAAATGGCATGATGGCATGATGACATGATGCAATGCAAATGAAGCTAAGAAGAATGCAACAAACAAAACAAATCACACGACGAAACTGGGAGTAGCTGGAAGTCTTCTGGAGCATCGGTCTCGGGGCGTTACAACGCTCCCCTCCTCCTTCAAAGGGGGTCGCTCGCTGGATTCCGGAACCGTATGGGTTTCCAGAATAGTGTGCGGCTGGGGCCCAGATTGGCCATGGCCCCCGTCCTCAGTCTCCATGGGGGTTGGCCCCCCATGTCTTTGGCAGCCGAGGCATTACCCTCTGGTGCCGTCCTGATGACCTTCCACACCTCTTCATTACCTGGAGGGGCCCTCCGGGACACGACTTCGATGTCGTCTAGAGAAGTAGGCGGGGAGGCTCGCGGAGGCGTCTCGCTCTCCACCATCCCCGGCTCCAGCGAATTCCCCGAAGATGATATTTGAGGGAGGTCGCGGTCCGGACTGAAACACACAATACAACATGTTAAAAAAGATAATTGTAAACGCCAATGTATGTAAGTCATCTGGAGAAACTTATGATTCGGCCAGGGGCTTTTACCTGGGGCGGTACTCGGGGATGACTTCGGCATCTGAATCCGAGTCGGTTGTGTGGGATACTCTCCCCCTTTTGGAAGCCTCCGCCTCTTGGTCTACGGAAGCTGCCCTTTTCTTCCTCCTCCCCTTAGGGGAGAGTTGCTCTCTTCCTCCTCCTCCTTCTCATCTTCATCTCCCTCGTGGGAGGAGAGGGCTTCAGACTCCTCGGACATAGTGTCCGACAGACCTTTGAAGCGGGGGCCGTTTTTGGCCTCCTTGCCTTTCTTATTAGTCTTCTTTTCCGGCACCTAGTACGGCGCCGGAACCAACATCCTCATCGGTAGGGGATCAACGGGGGTTCGGGCAGTGGAGCCGGACACTTGATCCGCTCCGCCTTCTTCGTCCATCCCTATTTCAAACATGAGAGTTTCAATACATCCCTGTTGTCTTTGGAAAGGTCACGGCAAATGTCCTAGCAAAAGGACTTAGTCGTGGAGCCATCGCAACTAGGAAGCTTAAAGGGGTTAAAATGGGACAAAAGACATGGGAGTTTATACTATTTTGGCCCCTTGCGGTGAAGGTAAAGGCCTAATCCAGTTTGAGGTGGTATTGCTTATATCTCGATTATCAGGGAGCGAATCCGCTTGATCTAGCTCTCGATCTGATGTTACTTGTCCTGAATTGCCGTCGGGTCGTCCCTTTATATACAGAGGTCGACGCCCAGCAGATCACGGAGTCCCGGCCGGCTCATAAACAGTGTCCGGCTCGGTGACTATCTATTCTTGCCTTACAATACAAGTCATACATATATGGCAGTTTATCTCTACGGGCCTTAAGCCGCCTTTGGGCCTTGGCCCTTAACTGAAACACCATCTTCAAATATCGTCTTGGGCTTCATATGATGAATCACCATAGGTATAACCCGGCCCCTCCTGGGTGGGTTATACTAATAGTTATATCCCCAACATTAGGCCCCAGATTGATTTTAACTGGTTCATGTCAATCCTCAATACTTAGGAAAAATCTTCTGCTCTTCATCTGTGCGATTGTTTATAACCCGCCATGACGCCATCTTCTGGATTTGTGATAACCCACCATGACGTCACCTGCCATTAATTCACACTTTGTCCAACATATCTCAATGGATCCTTATCTTAATAACCGTCCCGAGAATCAAGGTGTCTGGACAACTAAATAACCATGTTTTGGCCTCCTCGTTTTTCACGCCCACTTATCAGTCTTTCCTTATAAATAGACATGACCAATCTTCTTCTCATTCTCCCCCTTTTCCATTGTCTTCCTCCTCTCGTGACCCTCTACCACTCGAGCTCTGCCACTGCTGCGAAGCACCTTGTCCTCCTCAACCCAGGCCGCTGCATCAACCTGTGTCAGACCAGAGTACTCCGGCGCTCCACCGTAGTTGAATCTGCACCTGTAAGTGTTTCTTCTCCAGCGCGTCAGATCGCATTAGGGTTCCATCTGTTTGTCATGTTCTTCATGGTTTCTTCATAGTCCCTTCACTATAGCATCTTTTGATCTAAAAACAGTGTAGGACTTATGCGGTAGTTGTTTTGCCTTCATCTCCAATACCAGCGGACCCCCTTTCCTAAGAAAGAGATCTCATTAGAACTTATGAATTCCCTGTGCTGGTTTTTTAGGTCTGGAATTATTTCCTTTTTTGAACTGCCGTTGATCTGAAATAATACTTGCAATGTGTGAAACCTGTTTATACGGTACTTAGCAAAAACTGCACCTTGATAGATCCACCTAGCCATGGCGGCTCATACCACCGGCTTAATTGCAATGCTCAATAGATAACATCAAACTACTCATGGCGGCTTAAAATATCCTGACATAATTAGTCATATACCATTAGGCCCCTTTATAAGCTGCCATTCATACTATGCATTGTAATGCTTTTCCTTCCGGCTTAAATTTGAACCGGCAAATTTACTCTTTTTTAGGCTTCCTTCTTTACAATGCCGCCCAAAACAACCACTTCTTGCAACTGGGTTCGCTCCATCGTCACGGATGATACACTGGAAGACTTTGTGAAAACCGGCTATCTACCCAAAAAAGATGTCATGTCATTCCGTGCCCCTAAGCCGATAGAAGAAAAATCTCAGGCCAGAGAAGGGGAAGTCATTGTCTTCACTGATCACATGAACCGGGGCTTTTCACTGCCCGGCTCAAACTTCTTCAGAGACATTCTACACTTTTTTGACCTTCGTCCTCAAGACATCGGACCCAACTCCGTTTCTAACATATGCAACTTCCAAGTGTTCTGTGAGGTGTATCTTGAAGAAGAGCCCAACTTGGAAGTTTTCAGAGAATACTTTTACTTGAACCACCAGAATGAATACTCCAACGGACCTAGTTTGGAACTCGGCGGGGTCTCAATCCAATGAGGGAGAGACTCCATTTTTCCTCATGCGCAACCGCCAAGTCATCCCAAGGACTGGAACCAGACATGGTTCTACTGCCAAGATACTTCTCCGACTGATGAGAACCCTCTGCCCGACTTTCGTGCCCTACGTCTCGAATCCAATCATCCGCTCCCCGACAAGTTGACAACTACTGATCACCAGAAGCTCACCCCTACCCTTGCAAAAGTCAAAGCTCTATTTGGGAACAATTTAAATGGCATTGATTTGGTCTGGTACTGGGTTGCCTAGCGGATCATCCCCTTGAGCCACCGCTCCGGGTTAATGTGCACTTACACAGGTGACACGAAAGATCCTCTGCACCACAACTCTAGTGAGTTACCTGAAGACCTTATCAATGACATGACGAAGTCGCTTCTGAATAAAAGCCTAGCAGACTGCAGCATGGTGTGCCTAAGCCCTTTCTACAAAGCTAACCTGCCTCCAGGGGTAAGCTGCCAAACTGAGTTAATTTACCTTTATGCTTGATATTTTGTCTTAACTCAAACCTTTGCTAATTTTCACAAGCTGATGACGAGTTTTGGAAGAAAGAATATGATCATGAGGCTGCAAAGAGAGCCAGGAAACTCAAAAAAGCCGCCAGGAGAGCCGCCACCAACAAAATAGGAAAGAAGCCCAACACTTCTGAATTGCTTCAACTGGAGGACACCTCTGAGTCGGAGGTAACTCTTGATTCTCTTGGCTCTTTTCTCAACCATCTTATTGACATTGACTACCATCAGGATGACACGGGAACGAGTCAGGGAGTGGAAGAAGAGGTAACTATTATTTCCTTCGACTCCGAGACTTTGCCAAGACAAAAAATCCAAAGAGTAACCTGGAAAGTAAGATTTTCACACCCCTTAGCTCATCTGGATCCTCACTTTATTTTGAAGCAACAGCTGCTCGAGAGCCGGGGGCAAACTCGGACAAGCAAGGATGCAGAACTTCCTTTCGGCTTGCTGAACATGCCAAGGAAGCGTCGAAATGAGGTCACCCCCGATTTAAACTCTTTTTATCCTTTGGCGGGTCTTACTCGTCAACCACTCAACTCTTTCGACTCAAATTATTAGGATACATCTCATTCCTCTTCCGGAGATTCAATTCAATCCAACATGCCGGCTTTCAAAACCGCTCCTGGGTAATTGTCTTTTACTTTATCTTTTACTCATTCTGATTTTGTTATGCTTATACTGCCCTTTCTGACTCATGTAGTGGAAAAGTAAAGCCTAGTAAGAGGGCAAAGAAGAACAAGCCGATCGAAGATCCAAAGATCAATGAGCCGAAGCAACAGATTCTAGCGCCTGAGATCTCTATCCCCCAATCATCTGAGCCGGTTCTTGATAACCCGCCAGCAACTTCTGACCCCCCCCCTATGGAGCGAGCCATTGATGAGGCTGTAAATCCTGAAGTCTCAAGTCCACCGAAAACAGCTGATGTTCATGATGAAGATGTGACGATAACTGCTACCAGCTTTAGAGAACCGGGAAGGCCCACTGCACTAGCCTAGCATTCTACCAAGGAGGAGCATATTGAACGACGTAAAGTCAGATTTGATATTGCTGATTACTCCCACTTGAGCATTGGCGAAGTTTATTCTGGTTATCTTAGCCAAGTGCACAACAACCGCGATCTTGAAGTAAACATGATGAAACAAATGCACCAAAAATTTGAGGTATGAATTCGTCCTTTACTGAGTCATGCTTACTATGCCAGCCCTGTCGTGGTTCTAAGCCTGACAGTAGAGTGGGGGGTAGGTATGGAGAGGCAAGGTCCTAGCTATGGAGAGGTTGTAAGCACAAAGGATGTACGAGTTCAGGCCCTTCTCGGAAGAAGTAACAGCCCTACGTCTCGGAGCCCGGAGGCGGTCGAGTGGATTATGAATGTATGAATTACAAGGTGCCGAACCCTTCTACCTGTGGAGGGGGGTGGCTTATATAGAGTGCGCCAGGACCCCAGCCAGCCCACGTAGGAGAGGGTTTAAGGTGAGTTAAGTCTGGGGCGTTACTGGTAACGCCCCACATAAAGTGCCTTTACTATCATAAAGACTACTTGATTACAGGCCGTTGCAGTGCAGAGTGCCTCTTGACCTCCTGGTGGTCGAGTGAGTCTTCGTGGTCGAGTCCTTCAGGCCAGTCGAGTGAATCCTCGTTGGTCGACTGGAAGGCGACCTCTTCTAAGGATGTCCTAGGGTAAGTTACTTGGATCAGGTCCATGATCCTACCCTAGGTACACAACCCCATCATTAGCCCCTGAATGGATTGAGGCCTCGAGTGAAGAAGGAGTTGATGTCGTTTACGATTGACCTTTGCGCTCTAGTTGTGCGCTGTTCCGGACCAAAGAATCTCTTCGTTGACAGGGAGCAATTTGCCTTTAGTCGACTCGATCCATTCTGTTTTTACGTCGAGTGATCTTTCGGGCTTCGACGATCTCCGAGCGACGGATCGCCGGAAACACCGCGTCTGACAGACTGATTTGTTGCTCGCGGATTCCGCGGGATGCGAAATTTGGGGGTGCGCGCGAAGCGGGGCGGACCGCGGCGTTCGGATGGGACGGGGCATAGACGCCTCGATCTCCACGCCGCCTTTTTCGCCACGTATCCAGCCTGCATAACTGCTCTCAGATATGATTAGATCGACCGGGCCCGCATGTCAGCCACTCGGAAGGGACCTTATAAATGCGCCCGGCGAGGATTTCTGTGCTGCGCCCCAGCATTCTCCCTCTCTCTCTGCTTCCTTCTTCCCTGCTCAGCATGCTCGCTCTCGCCCCCGCACCACTTCCCTTCGCGCATCTCTCCGGCGACCATGGCCAAGGAGAAGACGGCGGCGCTGGAGCGCGCCAAGAAGGCGTCGGCGTCGGAGAAGGCGAAGGGGAGATCCACCAGCCGCGGAGGGTCCTCGTCCAGGTCCCGCCTGCCGAAGGGCTGGGTCCAAGGAGACTGGATCCAGTCGACCATCACAGAGAAGGACCTCCTCGACATGGCCAACGAGGGCTTGATCCCTCACGGAGCTGCGAGGTTGCCGGGGGAGGAGTGGCATCCACAGCCAGAGGAGGGTGAGTGTGTGCTTTTGGCCACTCATGTTGATCGTGGGTTTTCCTTGCCGCCAAGTATTTTCTTCCGTGGCTTCTTGAATTTCTTTGGAGCGCAGCTTCACCACTTTACCCCAAACTCCATTGCCTATCTTGCTGCATTCGTGTCCATGTGTGAGGGTTTCTTGGGCTGTCGACCGCACTGGGGTTTGTTCAAACATATTTTCACGTGTCGCTCTCAGACCGTGAAGAAGGCGAGCCCAGGTGATGAGAAAACCCGAGTCGTCCAAATGTGTGGGGGCCTGGGGATCCAAGTGAGGAATAAGAGCACCTTCCCGCCCATGACCTTTCCCGAGTCCGTCAGAGGCTGGCAGTCGACTTGGTTCTACTGCCAGGTCCAGTCGACGCCAGGGCAGTCGAGTGGACTCCCTCCGTTTACCATGGACCGAGTGAACAAGCCTTCCCCTCTGAAGCTGATTCCGGAGGAGAGAGCCGACGTGAAGATGTTGATGGAGCGCGTGGTGCAGTTGGTTCGGGAGGGAGTGACAGGCATGGACCTCTTGGAGGTTTTCCTCAGGCGTCGCATCCAGCCTCTCCAGTTCCGGAGCCACTGCATGTGGTTGTACTGTGGGACCGAAGACGAGACCAGAGTCCATCCAGAAGCAGTCGACGATGTCACTCTGGAAAGATGGATGGCGGCCGTCACCGGAAACAAGGACAACCCGCGCGGAGCCAGAAGGGTTCCTCCACTCGACCACAACAGCGACCCAAACAAGGTACATTTGCTCTGCTCTCCACTGCGCCCTTGTCGTATTCATTTCTGTTAATCCTGCCGACTGGTCGACTGATTCTTGTCTGGGCATTTGTTAGGCCCTCACTGAGCTGTACTCGATGCCCAATGGGGCACAAGCTTCGACTGAGGAGGGCGAGGCGAGCGGAGGCGAGAGCCAAGAAGAGGAGGAATGGGACTCGGATGTCGCAGAGGACGATGACGATGATGATGATGATGACGGCGATGATGATGACGCCGAAGACGAGGAGGAAGAGGAGGAGGTCGTGCCACCGCGCTCGGAAAGGCGGTCGAAGCTCGTCCACGACCCTTCGACTGAACGTGGCAAGGGGGTTGCGACGCAGTCGACCAAGCGCCCTAGGACCACTTCTCCAGCGCCGACTGAAAAGGCGCCGAAGCAGCCCAGGGCGGCCCCGTCGAAGCCCATCAAGCTCTTGCCGAAGATGAAGGTGTCCATCCCTACCATATCAGGGTAACCGTGCTGCTCATATTTTCTTATTCTGTGTGAACTTTATCTCTGGTCGACGCTGAAGTTAGTCGACTGATCCTTTGGAGTTGCAGTGCTGCTACTTCTGAAACCTCGGCCCGGGCTGATGACCACGAGATGGAGGATGCAGCAACTTCGAACCCAGGTACTGTATTCTTAACGTCGTTCTTAGTCGACTGACTCGCGATCTCTGATCCTGATCCTTCTCCACAGCTCCACCCAACACCGTTATCAATCTCCCTGACGACGACGAGGATGAAGAACCACTGACACGCAGGAGGAGTCGGAAAGCGTCCGCCAGTAAGGTACCTCAGGATGTGACGGCGCCTGAGATTCTGACTGTGGAGGAAGGGAACACCACTCGACACACGGTGTCCTTCGCCAGTCCACTGACGAGTGCTCAGCAGCCCTCTCTCTTCACGATGCACCACGTCCCAGAGGACCAAGCTGGCGCAGCGAAGGAGGCAATACGCCAGGCGGGACTTATGATGGAGCAGCTGAAGACCATCCGGGACGCGAGCCAGGCAGCTTATGACGCCAGCTCTGCCCTCCAAAGCAATGTCCAGGTCAGTCGACCGCTGTTTGTTCTGTTGGATATGCTACCAAAAACTTTTCTTTTCCGGAATTTATATTAGTCACCCACTGGGTGTGTCGAATAAACTCCGTGTTAGCGGGGGCACGCTGAGTGCACCCGCTGGGTGTAGTCCCCAAGGCTAAGGTCGACTGCTGGCAGTCGGCCTTAGGCTTTATGATGTCAATCTTTCTGTCAGTCGACTGGTCGACTGGATTTCACAAACCGGTGGGGGCACGCTGAGTGCACCCACTGGGTGTAGTCCCCAAGGCTAAGGTCGACTGCTGGCAGTCGGCCTTAGCCTTTATAATGTCAATTTTTCTGTCAGTCGACTGGTCGACTGGATTTCACAAACCGGTGGGGGCACGCTGAGTGCACCCACTGGGTGTAGTCCCCGAGACTGTGGTCGACTGCTTGCAGTTGATCACAGTCTTAGAGAATGCATCTCGCACACTTTTTTTTTTGAGGTCGACTGGTCGACTTTGTCTTCAATAGGATTAGTGGGGGCACGCTGAGTGCACCCACTGGGTGTAGTCCCCGAGACTACGATCGAATGCTTGTATTCGGCTGTAGTCTTAGAAACGTGTGTTTTTCCCTTTTTCACTCGGAAGTGAATTACATTTGACATTTAGTCGATTGGTTCTTCGCAGAACTCTTGTGATCTTGTGGTTCGCTACTCAGAGCTGGAACAGAAACATACTCAAGTCGAGCTGAGCTTGAAGCTGGTTCAGGAGAAGCTGACAAAGGCAAAGGAGGAGACCGAAGGTATGTTTGGTGAGACCCTGACGACTGCTTTTCCCCTTGCTTGTTTCAGCATCTGATCTTGTTGTAACTTGCAGGTAAGGTAAGGGAGGCCCAGCAGAAGAAAGACCTTGAGCTAGCTGAGAAGATCAAGCTTGCTGACGAGAAGTTAGCTTCAGTCACCAAGCTCGAACAAGACAATACCAATCTGAAAACTGCTCTTGGGATTGCCAACAAGGAGGTCAGTCGACTGAGAACTGACAAAGCTGCCCTGACCGATCAAGTCAGCAAATTGACTGAGAAGAAAACTGAACTGGAGGCCTTCCTGAGTGGCCTTGCCAAGAAGCTGTTTCTTATGCTTGAAGGTAAACCTCCATGTTTGGCAAATATTTCCAATTGTGGCTTTTTCCATTCGACTATCCCCTTGACTTAGTGATCCTCGTTGCAGAATTTTGTCAAAACTTTGAAGAAGAAACCAGCCGACTGGAGCCGAACCTTGACCCCGTCAATTCTCCGGTGAACGACGAAGTTGCCATGGATGTTTTCCGACTGGAGTCTCGTGTTGCAGCTGTCGTGGACTATCTTGCAAGGCTGAAGGCCGCCACATCTCGCATCGACTCGACGCTCTGGCCTGAGGAGACACTTCAGAATGATCTTGAGTCGCTGATGGCCCACTTGAACACGATCCCTGGTCGAGTGCAGGAGTGGAAGAAGTCCTCGGCTCGGTGTGGTGCAGATGTCGCTCTGTGTCTGGCCCGAGTCCACTGCAAATATGCGCGAGAAGAGAAGCTGGCGGCCCTTCGGGTGGCCAATACCAAGAAGCACGACTTCAGATCCTTTATGGAAACTTTCCTTGCAGCTGCCACTCGGATCGCCGACGGAATTGACCTTGATGAATTCGTTGCACCTTCCAGCCCTCCACGGGAGGGGTAAAAAACTTCTCCAGGATACTTTTAAATTTGCCTCGGTATGCCGAGTGGAATTGTAACCGACAAACCTTAACGGGCTTGATGCCTGAGCACTTTCGGTTCCTTTAGATATCGATTCAAACTTGAATTTGGCGCTTGAATATGATTGCCTTCGGCTCGGAATGTCTTTTGCAGGTTCAAAGCAAGGTGCCTGTACTGCAATCGACTTATTCTTTAGTCCACTTAGGCAAGCACTGGGCTGCAGCTAAGCCCCCCGAGTGAGAGGGTTGCTCTCCACTCGGCAGGGTTTTTATACCTTAGGCGAGCACAGAGCTGCAGCTAAGCCTCCGAGTGAGAGGGTTGCTCTTCACTCGGTAGGATTTTTATAACTTAGGCGAGTGCTCGGACTGCAGCTAAGCCCCCGAGTGAGAGGGTTGCTCTTCACTCGGTAGGATTTTTATAACTTAGGCGAGTGCTTGGACTGCAGCTAAGCCCCCGAGTGAGAGGGTTGCTCTTCGCTCGGCAGGATTTTTATAACTTAGGCGAGTGCTTGGACTGCAACTAAGCCCCCGAGTGAGAGGGTTGCTCTCCACTCGGTGGGATTTTTATAACTTAGGCGAGTGCTTGGACTGCAGCTAAGCCCCCGAGTGAGAGGGTTG
>NC_041381.1:376503036-376553049 GCF_002162155.2 Triticum dicoccoides | reverse complement strand
GACTGCAGCTAAGCCCCCGAGTGGGAGGGTTGCTCCCCACTCGGTAGGATTTTTATAACTTAGGCGAGTGCTTGGACTGCAGCTAAGCCCCCGAGTGAGAGGGTTGCTCTTCACTCGGTAGGATTTTTATAACTTAGGCGAGCACATGGCTGCAGCTAAGCCTCCGAGTGAGAGGGTTGCTCTTCACTCGGTAGGATTTTGATAAACTTAGGCGAGTCCTTGGACTGCAGCTAAGCCCCCGAGTGGAAGGCTGGCTTACCACTCGGTAGGATTTTGATAAACTTAGGCGAAACGGATTCGCAGCTAAGCCTCCGAGTGAGAGTCTGGCTCACCGCTCGGTAGGATTTTTACAAACTTAGGCGAAACGGATTCGCGGCTAAGCCACCCACTGGGTGGGAATTTTATGTGGACAAAAATAAAAAGTGACAGAAATTATGGAGGAACTATGACACTATTATTTTGATGTCCATGAGCTACAGAAGTACTTTATTGCAGCTTATCCGAGTGATAAAACTTAAGTGTAAAACGGGCGGAGTAGCTCCGCGTTCCAAGCTCGGGGCTCGTCGATGTTATGCTCGACGTTGTAAAGACGATACGCCCCGTTGTGAAGGACCTTGGTGACGATGAAGGGACCTTCCCAAGAAGGAGCAAGCTTGTGTGGTTTGTGCTGATCCACTCGGAGAACCAAATCCCCTTCCTGGAAGGCTCGACCTCTCACATTTCTGGCGTGGAAACGGCGCAAATCTTGTTGGTAGACGGTCGAACGGATCAGAGCCATCTCCCTTTCTTCTTCTAAAAGGTCGACTGCGTCCTGCCGCGCTTGTTCAGCTTCTGCTTCATTGTAGATTTCAACTCGAGGAGCATTGTGGAGAAGATCACTCGGCAAGACTGCTTCAGCTCCATAGACCAAGAAGAATGGAGTTCTTCCGGTCGACCGATTAGGCGTGGTCCGCAGTCCCCAGAGTACAGATGGAAGTTCGTCGACCCAAGCTCCAGCCGCGTGTTTGAGATCACGCATCAGTCGAGGCTTCAGTCCCTTGAGAATCAGTCCATTAGCTCGCTCTGCTTGTCCATTCGACTGCGGATGGGCGACTGATGCGTAGTCGACTCGTGTGCCCTGGGAGTTGCAGAAGGTTCTGAATTCCTCTGAGTCAAAGTTCGACCCATTATCTGTAATGATGCTGTGCGGGACTCCATATCTGAATATTAGTTCCCTGATGAAGCTAACAGCAGTACCGGTGTCAAGGCTCTTGATTGGTTTAGCCTCGATCCACTTGGTGAACTTGTCGACTGCCACCAGTACATGCGTGAAGCCACTTCGTCCTGTTCTCAAAGGACCGATCATGTCCAGCCCCCAAACTGCAAAAGGCCAGACGAGTGGGATGGTCTTCAAAGCTGACGCAGGCTTGTGCGACATATTCGAGTAGAACTGACATCCCTCGCACTTATCTACTATCTCTTTTGCCATCTCATTTGCCTTGGGCCAGTAAAATCCGGCTCGGTCTGCTTTGGCCATGATGGTCCGAGAGGACGCATGATGACCACAGGTCCCCGAGTGAATATCATTGAGGATGAGTCGACCTTCTTCTGGTGTTATGCACTTCTGACCGACTCCAGTCGCGCTTTCTCTGTATAATTGTCCTTTGATTACGGTAAAGGCCTTAGATCGACGGACGATCTGTCGAGCCTCTTCCTCATCCTCCGGAAGCTCTTTCCTCAAGATATATGCGACATACGGAATCGTCCAGTCGGGAATGACCACCAAAACCTCCATGATCAAGTCGACCACCGCTGGGACTTCAATTTCAGTCGGATCTGTGGCGCTCTTGGGCTGCGGAGTTTCTTCGGTGAAAGGATCCTCTTTGACTGACGGAGTGTGTATATGCTCCAAGAACACACCACTCGGAATGGCTTCTCTCTTGGAACCTATCTTTGCTAGATCATCAGCTGCTTGATTTTTCAGTCGGGGTATATGATGGAGCTCCAACCCCTCGAACTTCTTTTCCAGCTTCCTCACTGCACTGCAGTATCCAGTCATGGCTGGGCTTCTCACGTCCCACTCTTTCATCACCTGATTGACCACTAAATCCGAGCCGCCATAGACCATTAGGCGACGGACGCCGAGTGAAATGGCCATGCGCAACCCATATAGGAGGGCCTCATATTCTGCCTCATTGTTGGAGGAATCAAAGTGAATCTGGAGCACATATCTGAGCTTATCTCCTCTGGGGGAAACCAGGACAACCCCAGCACCGGAACCATTCAACATCTTAGAGCCATCGAAAAACATGGTCCAATGCTCCGAGTGAACTTCAGTCGGCTGCTGTTGTTCAATCCACTCGGCGAGGAAATCTGCTATCGCCTGGGACTTAATGGCTTTCTTTGCCTCAAACTTGATATCAAGGGGAAGAAGTTCAATCGCCCATTTGGCCACTCGACCAGTTGCATCTCTGTTGTGCAAAATCTCTGATAGTGGAGCGTCGCTGACGACTGTGATGGAATGGTCAGAGAAATAATGAGCAACCTTCTTTGTGGTCATGTATATTCCATACACAAGCTTCTGATAATGAGGATATCTCTGCTTGGATGGAGTCAAGACTTCAGACAAATAATACACTGGGCGCTGAACTTTGAGAGCTTTTCCTTCTTCTTCCCGCTCGACCGTTAGCACAGTACTGACGACTTGTCCTGTGGCTGCGATGTAGAGCAACAGAGGCTCTTTGCTGATTGGAGCAGCAAGCACCGGCTGGGTGGAGAGCAGAGCTTTTAGCTCGGCAAACGCTGCATCAGCTTCTGGAGTCCACTCGAACTTGTCAGCCTTCTTCATCAGTCAGTAAAGAGGCAGTGCCTTTTCACCGAGTCGTGAGATGAATCGACTTAATGCGGCCAAGCATCCAGTAAGCTTCTGGACATCGTGCACTCGCACAGGGCGTTTCATTCGGAGAATAGTGCCAATCTTCTCTGGGTTAGCATCGATTCCCCGTTCGGAAACGAGAAAACCGAGTAACTTGCCACCAGGAACTCCAAATGTGCACTTTGATGGATTGAGCTTGATATCATACCTTCTGAGGTTGGCAAATGTTTCGGCGAGGTCAGCGAGCAGGTCGGAACCTTTTCGTGACTTGACAACGATATCATCCATATAAGCTTCCACATTCCGACTGATTTGAGTGAGTAGACACTTCTGAATCATTCGCATAAATGTGGCTCCGGCATTCTTGAGGCCGAATGGCATGGTGATATAGCAGAAGCACCCAAATGGAGTGATGAAAGCTGTTTTTACCTCATCGGGCCCGTACAGACGGATCTGGTGGTACCCGGAGTAAGCATCTAAAAAAGACAACCTCTCGCATCCCGCGGTCGAGTCAACAATTTGATCTATGCGAGGGAGAGGAAAGTGATCTTTCGGGCAGGCCCGGTTGATGTGCTTGAAATCAATGCACATTCGGAGCGACTTGTCCTTCTTAGGAACCATGACGACATTAGCGAGCCACTCGGAGTGGTATATCTCTCGGATAAATCCTGCCGCCAACAGTCGAGCCACTTCTTCTCCGATGGCCTTTCTCTTCTGGACGGCGGACCGCCGAAGATGCTCTTTGACTGGTTTTGCAGACGAGTCGACTCTTAGGCGATGCTCAGCCAGTCCCCTGGGAACACCTGGCATGTCAGCGGGCTTCCATGCAAAAATGTCCCAGTTCTCACGGAGGAACTGGATGAGCGCTTCTTCCTATTTTGGGTCGAGTGTTGTGGAGATGCGGGTCGGAGCTGCTTCGGGGTCGGTCGGGTGAATGTGAACAGGCTTCGTCTCACCGGACGACTGGAATGCAGACTCTGTGGCGGGCTTCTTGGATCGTAGCAAGTCACTCGGATCTGCGTTTTGCTTGTATTCTTCGAACTCGACCGCTGTCACTTGGGAATCGGCAATCTTGGAGCCCTTCTGAAAGCACTCCTCTGCCTTTTTCCTATCACCGGTGACAGTGATCACACCTTTGGGACCGGGCATCTTCAATTTGAGGTACACGTAACATGGTCGAGCCATGAACCGTGCATAGGCTGGTCTCCCCAAAATGGCATGATATGCACTTTGAAAATCCACGACCTCAAACGTCAACTTTTCTTTGCGAAAATGCTTCGAGTCACCAAACACTACGTCCAAAGCTATCTGGCCGAGTGACTCGGCCTTCTTCCCTGGTATAACTCCATGGAAGCTCATGTTACTAGTGCTCAGTCGGGACATCGGAATGCCCATACCTTTCAATGTGTCTGCATACAATAAGTTCAGCCCACTTCCACCATCCATCAGCACCTTTGTCAGTCGAGTGCCTTCGACAACTGGATCGACCACCAAAGCTTGCCTCCCTGGGGTGGCAATATGAGTCGGGTGATCAGATTGGTCGAATGTGATGGGTGTTTGAGACCACTTCAGATAATTTGCCTTTGCTGGGGCAACCATGTTCACCTCTCGGTTAATCACTTTCAGTCGACTTCTGCTTTCCACATCTGCAAAGATCATCAGAGTGGAGTTGATATGCGGATATCCTCCCTCACTGTCCTCTTTGTCTTCGGCCTTGTCCGACTCCTTCTCCTTGTCCTTAGACTGTTTTCCCTGAAACTGCTGGATCAGGAGTCGACATTGGCGAGTGGTGTGCTTTGGGTAAATGATATTCCCCTCTTCATCTTTCTTCATGTGAATGTGACAAGGCATATCCATCACGTCGTTCCCTTCTTTATCCTTTACCTTCTTGGGGTTCCAGGATCCTTTTGGTTTCCCCTTAAACTTTCCTTGAGTCACGGCCAGAGCCTCTCCAGGAGCTGCCGGTTCAGCCTTCCGCTTCTGTTTCCGACTGGTGTTTCCTTTTTCCGACTGACTCGGCTTGTGCTTGCCGCTTCGGAGTCGGTCTTCTTCTTCGCCGTTGGCGTACTTGGTAGCAATCTCCATCATCCGACTCAAGGTCATGTCACCGGTTCGACCAAATTTCAAACTCAGTTCTCTGTTCTTGACGCCGTCTTTGAAGGCGCATACTGCCTGATGATCAGAGACATTTTCCACAGTGTGGTGCAAAGTGATCCACCTCTGAATATACTCTCTGAGAGTCTCATTAGTTTTCTGCACGCAGACTTGCAACTCTGTCAATCCCGCTGGTCGCTTGCAAGTCCCTTCAAACGTTCTGACGAACACTCGGGACAGATCTTCCCAAGTGTAAATGCTGCTAGGAGGTAATTGAGTCAACCATGCCCTGGCAGAACCTTCCAACATGAGGGGCAAATGCTTCATGGCCACCTCGTCGTTCCCACCACCGATCTGAACTGCCACTCGGTAGTCTTCAAGCCAAGTTTCAGGCTTAGACTCACCAGTGAACTTGCTGACTCCTGTTGCCAACCTGAAATTGGGGGGGATAACTGCGGCTCTGATAGCTCTGCTGAAACATTCAGGACCAGAAACGTGTACTCGACTGCTCGTGGGTACATCTCTGTCGAGTGCGCCTCGATGGGCTCTGTTCCGGTCGACCAGCCCTTGCACGATAATGGATCGCGCGTCGAAGCCTGGCTCTCTGGGGTCAACTGGAACCCTACGCCCTGCACTGTACTGACGCCTATCATCTGGCTGCCGAGGAGCGTAAGACCCACCCCTCGGAGGGGAATAGGGCACTCGACGCCTATCATCTCGGTCGAGTCTGCCGCCATATTGATCTCGCCGATTCTCACGCCCTTCGCGCCGCGGAGGCGATCTGGGGCTGTGAGCCGACTGAACCGTATTCACAGTGACAGATCGACTGTGAATTCTGTTGCGCGACTGAGACACGGCTGAATTCTGATCTCCTGCTGCTCGGAGTAGATCCCTGATCTGCAGCAAACCTCTGCCAGCTTCCGACTGCGAAGGCTGAATGGACTCTGCTATACGGGTCGCAGCTGCTAAATTCTGTATTGGGGTTCGATATACCTGAGTCGGCGGGAAGAGTTGACGTCGACTGGTGTCGGGAACTCGTTGCCGCGCGCGCTCGTCGAGTGCTCGCTGAAGGTTCTCCAGTCGAGTGCGCTCGGCCAAATTGGCCAGACGCGCCTCCTCCAAGGCACGAGCCTCGGGGGTTTCTCCTGCGATGGGAATACGCAGGGGATCCTCGTTCCTGCGGTGAAGCTCTTCTCTTTGCAGAGAGTCGAGTGGCTCGGGCTGGTACTCTTCGTAGCCTCGTGCAGGGTCGCCACCGTCACCTGCTGCACCACCACGGGCGAAGCCAGGAGGGCTGTGGGGCCCGTCCACCATCAAGATTTCCGCCGCTGGATCACTGCTTCCGCACTCGGATGCAGTCTCTCCGGAGCCAGTCGACTGATCGAACAAGCCGTAGAGAGATTCGTTGGGCTCGATTGCCGCAACTTGTGTAGTGGCCGATTGGCGAGCCACCGCGTGACTCACCCATCGCTGAAGCCTCGACCGGCCTGAGCGCTGGTGCTGGCAGGAGACCGGGAGGGTGGACGATGGAGGAGCCGACCGATACTGGGTCGACGGTTGCCGCAGCAGAACGCCGCGGACACATGCGCGAAAATGCGTCGCACCGCGGACGGGGAGCGCGTCCACGTCGAGTGGAGCCTCCTGGAGCCATGCGGAGTCGTCGGCGATGAAGGTGAGAGTGCCGAGACGGATCTCTTGACCCTTGACCAAAACTCCAGCAGACACCATGATGGGAGTACTCGGAAGAATCGCAACTTCTCCACAAAATCGCTAAAACACCTGCCCCAAGGTGGGCGCCAACTGTCGTGGTTCTAAGCCTGACAGTAGAGTGGGGGGTAGGTATGGAGAGGCAAGGTCCTAGCTATGGAGAGGTTGTAAGCACAAAGGATGTACGAGTTCAGGCCCTTCTCGGAAGAAGTAACAGCCCTACGTCTCGGAGCCCGGAGGCGGTCGAGTGGATTATGAATGTATGAATTACAAGGTGCCAAACCCTTCTGCCTGTGGAGGGGGGTGGCTTATATAGAGTGCGCCAGGACCCCAGCCAGCCCACGTAGGAGAGGGTTTAAGGTGAGTTAAGTCTGGGGCGTCACTGGTAACGCCCCAAGTGCCTTTACTATCATAAAGACTACTTGATTACAGGCCGTTGCAGTGCAGAGTGCCTCTTGACCTCCTGGTGGTCGAGTGAGTCTTCGTGGTCGAGTCCTTCAGGCCAGTCGAGTGAGTCCTCGTTGGTCGACTGGAAGGCGACCTCTTCTAAGGATGTCCTAGGGTAAGTTACTTGGGTCAGGTCCATGATCCTACCCTAGGTACACAACCCCATCAAGCCCCCAAGTCTACTGTTTATGATAAATATGTTGTAGACTTAGATGAACCATGAGCATGAGTCATATCCTTTAGTAGAATCTTTGATCATCTGACTTGGTTTAATCAGCATAAATGAGCCGGTCCTTTATATTCATGTATAGAAGATGATACTTACTTGTTTAGTTTTCAACAGCAATATGCATTAGTCCCCAGGTGCCAAGTACTCTTGCTTGCAAAGTGATTGGGACTTACTCTCATAAGTCGCCACTTAGATAGAACTTTCGGTAGACATTAGCCCCCAAGTGCCAAGTGTTGTTTCTTGCAAAAGGCTTGGGACTTAATATTGTATACTAATATTAATGATTTTGATCCGGTATTTGTACAGACCACCACTGCTCAACTTCAATCAGAGCTGTCTGAATTGAAGAACCGCTTGGAGCTGCAGGAGACTGAAACCTAGAGGGCAAACTCAAAATTTGAATTCAGCGTGTCTGAACAAGAAAAACTGAAGGTCGACTTTGAACTTGAGAAAAAGGCCTGGGCTGAATAAAAGATTGCCTTGACTCAGCGAGCTAAAAAAGCAGAGGCGGCTCTTGAAGAGGTGACCATTGAATTGTCCGGCTTAAAACGCCATGTGTCTCACATGGTCTCGGCTATCTTTGGTAAGCCTCCTTACGAGTGTCAAGTGTTGAATCTCTCTCTTGATCATATGAACTATCTTTAACTCACCTGTTACTATTATGCAGGCCCCAGGAGCACCAACCTCAACCAAGACATACTTGTGAAGCTGAAGGCGGTTTATACATTGGTAGAGTAGCTTTACACTGGTGCCCAGCGTGCATTGGCCACAGTTGCTCTGTCCAATGAAGCCCCCATGCTCTTGGTTGACGTGCTAAGGAAGCTTTCTGTGCTGCCCCATCAGCTTAATGAAATAAAATGATCATCTGCGAGAGCCGGAGCCGTATCTGCCTTAAGCCGGGCCATACATTGGCTGTCGGAATTAGGCCCGGCCGACCTTTCTACTGGTTATCCAAGCCTTAAGGAGGACGACAATCCATTTGAATAGAAAGATTTTGCCGTTTGTGTGAAGGAGATACGTCCTCTGGCCAGCCTGATTGCCAATGAGATAGACCTCACCAAGTATCATCCGGCTTATGATGTGGGAAATCAGAGGAAGCCAACACCGACTTATAAAGTGATAGGCCCGATCCCCCCAATCCGTAAGCACACCTTTGGCCCTGAAGTTGACCCGTCCAAGCTAATTGATGATGATGCTGAGTTTCAAGCTTTGAATGGCATTGACTGGTCGTCATCAACCTTCCAGGACGTGCAACAGGACAAAGAAGCAGAGAGGGTTGATCCAGAAGCCTCAGGCCAGTAGAGGCAGGAAGATTGACCCACGGGGCGGTTCATACTTGTGACTTTGAAAAACTGTTGATCATTTGGACTCGGGGAGTCATGTAATACGGTAGAAGTAACTTTGCTCTGTCGTGCCATCGTGCACATTTTGGTGCTCAACACTGTTAAGCCTCCCTCTTATATTTACCCTTGTTACACTTAGCATCTGTTTGACTTGTGCCTAAGAAAATCCTTGAACTATCGTGCACACAAAAATAGATCACAAGAACCCTTGGCGGTTTACCTCAGGGCGGGTCATAATGTCTCACATCTAACCACTGATGTGTAAAAAGGAGTCATAGATAAGCCTGGTATGAATCAGAACTTGAAACATAACTATAATAACAATATCATACCTGTTATATTGAATTTACACTGCCTGTTCATGTGACTTGCGCAGTAAGGGTGATAACCCAATCTTTTAGAAGCCAAAACTTCCAAATGTTTCTGATTTTCATATGTTGGTGACTTATCCTCCAAAGTCAAGCCGAGTTAATTGAAACCACATATATGCTCCAGATGTAAAAAGTATCAAGAGAAAACCCGAAAGACTGTTTCAAAAATCTTAAATCAAAAAGAGAGAAAAACACGAGGCTTCTGATTCGAATACGATCAGTAAGCCGGACCAAAAGGGTTAACGGCTATATTCTCTTTGGTGAATGACACCTATGTTTGAACAGGAAGCCCCCAAGTGGCTTTTGGCATTGCGCCGATCAAGTGGGTACCGACAGCTATGTTCTCTTTGGTGAATGACACCTATGTTTAAACAGGAAGCCCCCAAATGACCTTGAAACTTTTTTAACGACTCTGATTCAAATACGATCAGAGTCGAACCAAAAGGGGTTAAGCCATGATTCGAATATGATCCAGTCCCCAAATGATCAAGTTGTTTTGAACAGCTATGATTCGAATATGATCAGGAAGCTATGCCAAAGGAGTTAAGCTAGATTCGAATATGATCAGGAAGCTATGCAAAAGGAGTTAAGCTAGATTTGAATATGATCAGCCCCCAGTGGTCTAAATATTTAACAACTCTGATTTGAATACGATCACGGTCGGACCAAAAGGGGTTAAGCTATGATTCGAATATGATCGAGCCCCCAGATGATCAAGAGGTTTGAACAGCTATGATTCGAATACGATCAGGTAGCTGTGCCAAGATATGATCAACCCCCAATTGGTCTTTGGAATTATGATGATGAAGACACATGATCGTTGAGGATGAAAAGGACAGAGGTCCAGCTTTATTATTTATCATAGTATATACATCATCAAAAATGTGTACATCATAAGAGCCAGCGGCTCAAGTGTAGTAAGGCCGAAGATGAGTGATATTCCATGGTCGGCGAGTCTCCTCCTCCGACTTACATGAGTCTTTGTGATCTCGAACATTGATAAGGTAGTATTACCCGTTTTCAAATTCTTGTTGATCACAAAAGGCCCTTCCCAAGGTGGGGATAACTTGTGCATGTCAGTTTGATCCTGGATGAGCCGGAGCACCAAATCACCTTCCTGAAAGGTTCTGGACTTAACCCGGCGGCTATGGTAGCGGCACGGGTCTTGTTGATAAATCGCTGAACGGGCCGCTGCAAGATCGCGCTTCTCATCCAATAGGTCAAGTGCATCCTAACGTGCTTGTTCATTGTAAGCTTCAACGTAAGCCGCCACGCGAGGAGAATCATGACGGATGTCACTAGGGAGAACCGCCTCTGCTCCGTAAACCATGAAGAAAGGCGTGTAACCCGTAGACCTGTTGGGGGTAGTACTGATGCTCCATATCACAGAAGGTAACTCCTCCACCCAACAACCCAGTGTCTGTTGCAAAGGAACCATAAGCCGGGGCTTGATGCCTCTCAAAATCTCTTGATTGGCTCATTCAGCTTGACCATTGGATTGAGGGTGAGCTACTGATGACACATTAAGACGAATATGCTCACGTTGACAAAACTTTTTCATAGCACCTTTGGACAAGTTAGTGCCATTATCAGTTATGATACTGTGGGGAAAGCCAAAATGGAAAATCACCTTTTTCATGAATTGAACCGTCGTTGTCGCGTCACACTTACTGACTGGCTCTGCTTCAACCCACTTTGTGAATTTGTCAACCACCACCAAGAGGTGGATCTTTTTATCCTTGGACCTTTTAAAAGGTCCAACCATGTCAAGTCCCCAGACTACAAACGGCCAAGTAATTGGAATTATCCTAAATTCTTGAGCCGACACGTGAGCTTGCCGTGAGAATTTCTAACAACCATCACATTTACTGACCAAATCCTTTGCATCAGTGTGAGCCGTCAACCAATAGAATCCATGACGAAAAGCTTTGGCCACAAGGGACTTTTAACCGGCATGATGGCCACAATCTCCTTCATGAATCTCATGAAGAATCTCTTGACCCTCCTCAGGAGAGACACAACGCTGAAACGCCCCAGTGACACAACGATGGTGTAACTCGCCATTGGCAATTGTCATTGACTTAGACCGCCGGGTTATCCGCCTGGCCAAGGTTTCATCCTCAGGTAACTCGCCCCGGGTAATATAAGCCAAATATGGCACTATCCTATCTGGGATAGCGTGAAGAGCTGCCACCAATCGTGCCTTCGGGTCAGGAACAACCAGATCTTCTTCTGTAGGCAACTTGACAGAAGGGTTATGTAGGATATCCAAGAAAGTATTAGGTGGCACCGGCTTACGCTGAGACCCCAGACGGCTTAAGGCATCAGCCGCCTCATTTTTCCTGCGATCAATGTGCTCTACTTGATAACCCTTGAAGTACCCAGCAATAGCATCAACTTCGCGGTGATAAGCCGCCATGAGGGGATCCTTGGAATCCCATTTTCCTAAGACTTGTCGAGCCACCAAGTCTGAATCGCCAAAACATCTCACCCGGCTTAAGTTCATCTCCTTAGCCATCCGAAGACCATGGAGCAAGGCTTCATACTCAGCTGCATTGTTAGTACAGGGAAACATCAACCTTAGGACATAACAAAACTTGTCACCTCGAGGGGATGCTAAGACAACTCCAGCCCCCGAGCCTTCCAACTACCTGGACCCATCAAAGTGAATAGTCCAATATGTGTTATCCGGCTTCTCTTCAGGCATCTGCAGCTCTGTCCAGTCGTTGATGAAACCACCAGTGCTTGAGACTTGATAGCAGTGCGAGGCACATACTTCAAACCATGAGGCCCAAGTTCAATGGCCCACTTGGCGACTCATCATGTGGCTTCTCTATTTTGAATAATATCTCCTAACTGAGCAGAACTGACCATAGTGATGGGGTGACCCAGAAAATACTGCTTAAGCTTCCAGCTAGCCATGAACACCCCATAGACGAGCTTCTGCCAATGTGGATATCTCTTCTTAGACTCAATAAGCACCTCACTGATGTAGTAAACTGGCCGTTGAACTGGATATTCCTTGCCAACCTCCTTGCGCTCCACCACAATGGCCACACTGACAGCACGTGTGTTAGCAGCCACATATAACAATAATGGCTCCTTATGAATGGGAGCAGCAAGAACTAGTGGCTCAACTAGCTGCCTCTTCAAGTCCTCAAACGCATCGTTAGTAGCATCACTCCAAATGAAGTTATATGTTTTCTTCATCATCTGCTAAAGTGGTATGGCCTTCTCACCCAACCGGCTCATGAACCGGCTTAAAGAAGCAATATGACCCGCCAGACGCTGAACATCATTGATACACGCCGGCTTAGCCAAGGAGGTGATGGCCTTGATCTTCTCCGGGTTAGCCTCAGTGCCTCTGTTAGAAACCAGAAAACCCAAAAGCTTGCCTACTGGCACACCAAAAACGCACTTGGCCGGGTTAAGCATCATCTTGTAGACCTGAAGATTATCAAAGGTTTACTTCAAATCGTCTATCAAGGTTTCCCTCTCTCTGGACTTCACCACAATGTCGTCCACATAAGCATGAACATTGCGCCCAATCTGACTGTGAAGACAATTCTGCACACATCGCTGATAAGTCGCCTGGGCACTCTTGAGCCCAAAAGGCATATACACATACTAGAAGGCTCCAAAGGGAGTAATGAAAGCCGTCTTCTCCTAGTGCTTAACCGCTATCTTGATCTGATGATAACCAAAATAAGCATTCAAAAAGCTCAAACGCTCACAACCCGCCGTAGCATCAATGATTTGATCAATACAAGGGATAGCAAAAGGATCAGTCGGACAAGCCTTGTTTAAGTCTATGTAATCCACACACATGTGCCAGGTGCCAGTCTTCTTAAGCACTAGCACCGGGTTAGCCAACCACTCTGGATGAAAAACTTCAACAATGAACCCAACCACCAAAAGCCGGGCCACTTCCTCACCAATGGCTTTACGCCTCTCCTCATTGAACCGCCGAAGAAACTGCTTGGCCGGCTTAAATTTCAGATCAATATTGAGAGTGTGCTCAGCGAGTTCTCTTGGTACACCCGGCATGTCAGAAGGTTTCCATGCAAAGATGTCCCGGTTATCTCGGATGAACTCGATGAGTGCACTTTCCTATTTGGGATCCAAATTAGCACTGATACTGAACTGCTTGGATGAGTTGCTAGGAACAAAATCAATCAGCTTGGTGTCATAGGCCGATTTAAACTTCATCACCGGCTCATGTTCTATAGTTGGCTTTTTCAAAGACGTCATATCTGCCGGGTCAACATTGTCCTTATAAAACTTCAATTACTCTGTTGTACAGACAGACTCAGCATAAGCAACATTGCCTTCCTCACATTCCAGGGCTATCTTCCGACTCCCATGCACCGGGATGGTTCCTTTGTAACCCAACATCTTGAGCTGCAGATAAACATAACACGGCCGTGCCATGAACTTGGCATAAGCCAACCGTCCGAACAGGGCGTGGTACGGGCTTCTGATTTTGACCGCTTCAAAGGTTAACTTCTCAGCCCTGGAATCATGCTCATCTCCAAAGGCCACCTCCAACTCAATTTTGCCCACCGGGTACGCCGACTTACCAGGCACCACTCCATGGAAAACAGTGTTGGATGTCTTAAGATTTTTATCAGCTAACCCCATGTGATGGAAAGTATCATAATAAAGGATGTTGATGTTACTGCCTCCATCCATGAGCACTTTAGTGAATTTGTATCCACCAACTTGAGGCGCCATCACCAAGGCCAAGTGGCCCGGATTGTCAACCCGGGGAGGGTGATCTGCTCTACTCCACAGAATGGGTTGCTCAGACCACCGCAAGTAATGAGGAACTGCCGGCTCAACGGCGTTTACGGCCCGCTTATGGAGCTTCTGGTCCCGCTTGCATAAGCTTGTGGTGAAAACATGATACTGTCCACTATTTAGTTGCTTTGGATTACTCTGATATCCGGTTTGCTGCTATTGCTGACCTCCCTGGCCGGATTGCTGATTATAACCACCCTGATTACCTTGATTAAAACCGCCCTGATTACCTTGGGGGCCCTGGAAGTTGGAATTAGAACCGCCACCTCCATAACCCAGGCCCTGAAAACCGCCGCCGCCTGAGCCGCCACCCATTCCATGATTGCCATCAAACGCGTTGGAGTTCTTGAAAGCCTTCATAATCGTACAATCCTTTCAAAGGTGAGTGGCTAGTTTCTCCGGCGTGCCATGCCTTGGACAGGGCTCATTCAGCAACTGCTCAAGAGTAGGACCTGACCCGCCGGTCCGAGGAGGCGGCCTCCCCTTACGACATTGATTATTGCCCTGTGCATTGGTGTTAGCCACAAACTCCAAGCTACCATCAGCCTTGCATTTACCGTTGCCTCCTTGATTCGCCGGGTTATGCTGCGGGCCCTTAGCGTTGCTGTTTTTCTTTCCCTTCCCTGTCTTCTCATCGCCAGACTCAGGGTCCTTGGTACTATCAGAGTCGGTATATTTGACTAGAGCCGCCATCAGCTGGCCCATGTCATTACAATTGTGCTTGAGACACCCCAGCTTCTGTTTCAGAGGCTCAAAACGGTAATTTTTCTCCAACATTAAGACTGCAGAGCCGACGTTCATGTTATCGGATGAATGTATGATAGCTTTGACCCGATGCACCCAATGGGTTTTGGATTCACCCTCTTCTTGCTTACAATTATTCAAGTCCACAATCGACATGGGCTGCTTGCATGTGTCTTTAAAGTTCTGAATAAACCGGGCCTTCAACTCTCCCCATGACCTGATGGAGTTGGCGGGCAGTCTCTTTAACCAAGTACGGCCGTCCCATCCAGCATCATGGTGAAGTATTTGGCACACACAGCATCACTGACATCCAGCAACTCCATGGCCATCTCATAACTTTTAATCCACGCCTTAGGGGGTAAGTCGGCTTTGTAATTAGGCACCTTTCGAGGTCCTTTGAAATCCTTGGGCAAACGCTCATTACGCAGAGCTGGCACAAAATAGGGCACCCCTGTAGATCTTGAGGTCACGCCTTCCTCAACCGAGGTTGTTGGGTAAACTGGAACGGGCTGGTAAGCCGCCCGCTGAGCCGCCTGCTAAGCTGCCTGCTCGGCTTCTTCACGCACTCTATCCTGATCAACTAACTTAGGAACTCCATCATGTGTCGGGTCATACCCGCGCGGCTGATCATGACGCTGGGCATTGCTTGAAACGGCTGGTGAGTCCATGTGTCTGCTATAGCTCCGGCTCCGGCTTGGGTAAGGGGTCGAATGAATCCTGTCTCGACTATAAGAATACGCCTCCTGCTATGCCAATGCTATCTGAAGAAGCTCTCTGACCCTTCGTGTTTCAACCATTGTTGGAGACTCGCCATCCACAGGGAGAGTCGCCAATCGTGTTGGCGCAGCGATCATGTTCTCCAAAGTATTAGAATAATGACCCGGTGGTGTCGGTACATGCTGAGGTGGAGCAGTATTCAGACGAGGGGGTTCCGTCACACGTGGTTGAACCAGCATCCCAGCCCCGGGCACTGCAGCCCGGTTTACCTCTGGCGGGTTACTAGGTCCTGCACCAGGCATGCGAAAAAGGTTTCTATGCTCATAATCCGCATGTAGACGGGACTGGTGCCTTCTCCTCATGATCTCCTTTGACGCATTCTGATCCATCGTAAGCCAAAAAGCCTCCGACTGAATCTGTTGGGCTTGAGCATCCAAAGCCGCTCGCTCTATGGCCATCCTGACGTCCTCTGCCGCTAGGTCTTCTTTGGCTTGTGCTACCTCCTCACGCAACTGTGCCACTTCCGCATCATGCTGAGCTTGATTCACCGGGTTGACTACCACGGTTAACAGAGCTGTCAACTTATCCATTAAAGCCATCAGAACTTGAGTCGGCAGGCGCGCAGGGCTTCCTGCCCTGGCTGCCGTCACTGCTGCTGACCTGGAAGTCATTGCTGCCGTAGCCGTAGAGTTTTGCCCAGGTTGCCTGCCAGCCATGAAGATCCTGACTCTATTTGGCGGCTCAAAGGGGTCTGGAATACTGTTGCCATCGGAATAGCCCCCAAGCCCACCATCTCGCAGTTGATACAACGAATCCGTCTCACCCGTGGACGACTCACCATCAGAATAGATGGTCGTCTCACCGCCATACATAGATCCATCATCGAATTCCACTCCATGGATGCATCCCACAAAGGCACGCTTCATGGCGGGTTGAGCTTGGGCGGGTCTCGCACGCTGAGCCATCTCGACGATGTCGGTGCAGATGTCCGGCTCAGGGCCCGGCTCGCCGATCTTGCTGATGAAGATGTGGATTCCGCCAAAGGGGACCCGATACCCGTACTCGATTGAGCCGGCCTCGGGGCCCCAGCCTGCATCATCGATGTAGAGCTTGCCTTGACGACTCTTGGTCATCCGGCCCACATCGTATCCCTTGGGCCCTTCGAAGTTGCCCTTCAAGAACTCAAATCCACCATGCGCTGGCCCCACGGTGGGCGCCAACTGGCGTGGAAAGGTCACGGCAGATGTCCTAGCAAAAGGACTTAGTCGTGGAGCCATCGCAACTAGGAAGCTTAAAGGGTTAAAATGGGACAAATGACACGGGAGTTTATACTGGTTCGGCCCCTTGCGGTGAAGTTAAAGGCCTAATCCAGTTTGAGGTGGTATTGCTTATGTCTCGATTACCAAGGAGCGAATCTGCTTGACCTACCTTTCGATATGATGTTACTTGTCCTGAATTGCTGCCGGGTCGGCCCTTTATATACAGAGGTCGATGCCCAGTGGCTCACGGAGTCCCGACCGGCTCATAAACAGTGTCCGGTTCGGTGACTATCTATTCTTGCCTTACAATACAAGTCATACATATATGGTGGTTTATCTCTATGGGCCTTAAGCCGCCTTTGGGCCTAGGGCCCTTAACTGAACCGCCATCTTCAAATATCGTCTTGGGCTTCATATGATGAATCGCCATAGGTATAACCCGGCCCCTCCTGGGCAGGTTATACTAATAGTTATATCCCCAACACCTGTGATATCCGGACTGAGTCATGTTCGGAAACTAAAAACTTACTGGAGTGGCTGGGTGAGCACACTCGAGGCTGATGTTGTCGGTCGTCTCCGTCCACAGATTCTGCTTCTAGGCCTTGAAAAGCAGCCTCCAGATGTCTTCGTGCATTGTGCCGAAAAATCATTGCAGTGTTCATGGCCCTTCAAGATTAAACTCCCACATGTGGAGAGACCAGTGCTGGCAGGGAAGGATCCGGTGGAATAGCATCACCTGGACCACGTCGGTGAGGTCGGTGCCCCTCTTTATGATGTTTTTGATGCGCTTTTGTAGCATCGTCACCTCGTCTGCTGACCCCCAGTCCAAGCACTTGTTGATCCACGACGCTAGCCGCATTGGGGGTTCGGATCTAAATTCAGGAGTGGCCGCCCAGTTGGCACCGCGAGGTTTGGTGATGTAGAACCACTCCTGTTGCCATATTTTCACAATCTCCATGAAAGCCCCTTTGGGCCAGGTGACGTTGGGAAGCTTGCTCACCATCGCGCCTCCGCAGTCCGCGTGCTCCCCGTCCACCACCTTTGGCTTCATGTTGAACACTTTAAGCCAAAGGTCGAAGTGGGGGGAATGCGGAGGAGCGCCTCGCACACGACGATAAATGTTGATATGTGGAGGAATGAGTTTGGGGCTAGATCATGGAAATCTAGCCCGTAATAGAACATGAGGCCGCGGACGAAGGGGTGAAGTGGAAACCCTAGTCCTTGGAGGAAGTGGGGGATAAATACCACCGTTTCGCCGGGCTCCAGGGTGGGGATGACTTGCTTCTTGGTAGGGACCCTTTACGCGATGTCCGTACTCAGGTATACCGCATCCTGGAGCTCCTTGATGTCCTTCTCCCACACACAGGAGGCTGCCCACTTGCCCTGGAAGCCGGATACGGACATGATTGGAGAGGTTGATTGTCACATCCCTAGTTCTGATCTGCTCTGGGTTAGTTAGTCTTGTGTTGCATCATGTTTAAATTTCTTTTAAACCTGAAATGGGGATTGCTCAAACCCTAGCACCAGATCAAATCAACTAGGTTCAAATAAAAATATTCTCAATGAACCCAAAATACCCTTCAGAAAAGTTCATCATTTTTGCATTGGTCTAGAACCTCTCCCAAAAATGGTGCACATTTTTCTAGGCCATTCTAGATTTTTGAATTAAATCATATGGTATTTGCATTTGGGCATTTAATTGCTAAATAATATTTTAAATGCTCAAATAATCACAAACTGAAATGTTTGCTGTTGGAAATATTCCAAACAGTGACATTGAGCAGTTTCATGATTTTTGGAAATGCCCTGGCATTTTTATTTAAGACAAACACAATTACAGAAAATAGAAAATGAAAATAAAGAGAGAGAGAGAGAGAGAGTTAGTACTTGGGCCACTTACCTGGCAGCCCAGCTGTTCTGTCCCAGCAGGCCGGCCAAGCTGACTGGCCAGCGCCAGTCGTCCCCTTCCTCGCGCCAGGAGGACAGGGGCACGCGCCCGGCACGCGCGGCCACGCGCCCCGGCCACCTCCTCCCTCCCTGCCTGTCTGGATCCTCCCCGGTGCTCCTAGACGACGCCACGCACCCCCTGGAATCCCCTCGTTCACTCTCTCGTCCCCATCCCCTCCTCTGGCTCCCTCTCTCTCCCACCGAGCGGAGCTCGTCACCGCCGCTTGCTGCTGCCGCCGCCACCGCCTCCCCCTCGCTTCTCCGATGTGCCCGAGAGCTCCACCTCCGCCTTCTATGCCTCCTCGATGAGCCAAGCAACCGGGGACGCGCCGTATCGCCGCCATCGACATCATCTTCAACCTCGGGCACCGCCGATCGCCGTCGCCAATACGTCGTCCACAACCCGTCCCCGAGCCCAATGAGACTGCCGACGAACTCGCTGTGAGCTCCACTCCGTATCCTCTCCTTCATTTTGCTCGTTCCCGTGCCATAGCACCCTCGCCCACATTCCCGAGCAACACCGTCCGCCATGGCCGCGTAGCTCTCCTGACCCGAGCCCCTCTGCTCGAACCCGTGGCACCAGCGTGCTTCTGGTGGACCGCGGATGCCACCTAGCCCATCAGCTTCTCCCCTAGCGCACCGCAGCCTCGTTCCCGAGTGCGCCCGAGCTCCGGCGACCACCAAGGTCATTGCCGGCGACAACTCCGGCCACCCCAGGACCAACTACCACCACCACCAGATGCGGACGTGCGTCCGCATCACGTAGATGCCGTCCGCCGGCTGTTTGGTCGCCGGAGACACAAACCCGAGGCTCGCCACCGCGGCTGGCCTCGCCGGCGTCAAGCCGCCGGTGGGTTTGACCCCACTGACCCGGGGATGACCTTGTTTGACCCCCCCAGGGTCGCTGACAAGTGGGCCCAGGGCCCCAGCTAATCCTAGTTTAGTTTTTAATTAAGTCTAATTACTCCACTGACATTTTTAGTTAGTAGTAGTTTAACACTAATTAATTTAGATTAGTTAATTAGTCACTGACGTGTGGACCCCACACGTCAGGTTTGACCTGCACCCGGCTCCGTTGACCCGCTGATGTCACACTGACGTCAGGCTGACGCAGTAAATCATTTTCTGGATTTATTCTTTTTAGGAAATTCCAGAAAATAGTATAAAACTTCTAAAAATCATATAAAATCAACCGTAACTCCAAATGAAATAAATTATATATGAAAAATGATCAGAAAAATCTAATCTATCCATCTGTATCATTTTCATGCATGTTAGAACAACTTATAGCAGCTTTTTAGCACAAATCATTTAAATGGCATTTAAGAAATCACATATGGAGTTTGAATTTGAACCTAGTGTTCAAACCAAATCCATTTAACTTGTTGTTAGTTGCATTAGCTCAATCAATAGCATATTTCCATGTCACATTCATGCATCATATTGCTGCATTGCATTGATTGTGTTCTTCCTTGTTTGTCGGTTTTTGTCCCCTCTCAGTAGACGACGTTTCGACGATGAGTTCGATGACACCGATGAAGAACTATACTATCTTCAGGAGTGCCAGGCAAGCAAAACCCCCTTGTTCATTCTGATACAATCCCACTCTCTCGCTCCTGCTCTCTTTTACTGCATTAGGACAACACCGATTCAACTGTTACTTGCTACGGTAGTTGAACCCCTTTATCCTTTGCATGACCTGTCATTGCCACAGTAAATAGATGAAACCCACTAGCATGAGTAGGAGTTGTTTGAGCCCTGATGTGCCTACTCATTCATGCTTGTTTGTCATGCCTGCTACTGCTTAGAGTTGAGTCAGGTCTGATTCATCAGGGATGAATCAGAGGCGTGTGAACATGTCCTACTGTGTGTGAGCTAAGTGTGTGAACACGATTTGGTAAAGGTAGCGGTGAGAGGCCATGTAGGAGTACATGGTGGGTTGTCTCATTGTAGCCGTCCTCAGGAACTGAGTTCTGTGTTTGTGATCCATGAACAGCTACTACCACACATTGGGATCCTTAATTGACTCTCTCGACTTATTAATCAACTCGATCTCTGTCCAGGAGTTGCAACTAGTTTCTGGTGTTTGTAGGTAGTGTTAGTAGTCTACCAAGTGGCACCCGGTACAGGTGGGCTTGGGACAGACTAGGCACAGTGGCCCGGTGTACCAAGTAGCACCCGGATGGTGGGCTTGGGAACCCTGCACACATAGTTTGGGGCCGTGAGCGACACCCCAGCCGGATCTCCTTGTGGATGGAACCCGAATAGGCGATAAACCTGGACTAGAGACTTGTGTGGTCAGTCAGGTCGTGGCCGACTCCCTCGCCAGGCTTCCGCTTGAAGGTTGCCGAGATACACGTGGTGTACATGGTGGTAAGTGGCGAGAGCATGTGTGAAGAAGTACACCCCTGCAGGGTTAACATTATCTATTCGAATAGCCGTGTCCGCGGAAAAGGACTTCTGGGTCGCCTGTACAGTTCATAGACAAGTGAAAGTGGATACTCTAAAATACGCAAGATAAGTGTGAGTGCTATGGATGGCGTTCTTGTAGGGAGACGGGAGCGGATCCATAGTGGTGTATTGATATGGTGAATATGTGGACTCGTGTGCGCCACCTCAAAAGAGTTACTTGCAGTCGTAGTTTAGGATAGCCACCGAGTCAAAGCTGGCTTGCTGCAGTTAAACCCCACCATCCCCTTGTTGATAATGATGCATATGTAGTTAGATCTGATGTAAGTCTTGCTGGGTACATTTGTACTCACGTTGCTTAATTTATGTTTTTGCAGAGAGACTTCAGTCTCGCTAGTAGTACCGCGTGGACTTCGACGTTTAGCTTGTTACCTCAGCTACGATCTTGTGCCCTCGGCAGGATCTGGTAGTTAGTCAGGCTTCTTAGCCTTTTTCATTTCTAGATGTCTGTACTCAGACATGTTAAGCTTCCGCATGTGCTTTGACTTGTATGCTCTGATTGTTGGGTCATGAGACCCATGTTTGTAATATCCCGCTCCTCGGAGCATATTGAATAAATACTTGAGTTGTAGAGTCATGTTGTGATGCCATGTTGTATTTGCACATATTGAGCATATTGTGTGTATGTTATTGAAATGCTTGGTATGTGTGGGATCTGACTATCTAGTTGTTTATCCTTAGTAGCCTCTCTTACCGGGAAATGTCTACTAGTGCTTCCACTGAGCCATGGTAGCTTGCTACTGCTCCAGAACACTTAGGCTGGACGGCATGTGTCCTTCTTCGTTCCTGTGTCTGTTCCTTTGGGGAAATGTCACACGATGAATACCGGAGTCCTGTTAGCCCGCTACAGCCCGGTTCACCAGAGTCCTGCTAGCCCAGTGCTACAACCTGGATCCACTCGTTGATGACCGACACGTTCGATGCTGGGTCATGGATGCCTGTCCCTGTAAGTTTGTGCCACTTTGGGTTTACGACTAGCCATGTCAGCCCGGGCTCCTTATCATATGGATGCTAGCAACACTATCATATACGTGTGCCAAAAGGCGCAAACGGTCCCGGGCAAAGGTAAGGCGACACCCATGAGAATACCGTGCGTGAGGCCCCAAAGTGATATGAGGTGTTACATGCTAGATCGATGTGGCATTGAGTCGGGGTCCTGACAGCTTTGGTATCAGAGCTTGACTGCCTGTAGGATTACGAAGCCAAACTGGTCGAAGATGAGTCTAGAAATTCTTTAGTTATATGTAGGGGAATTTATTGTGGGATGGAACGTAAGGCTGTTTTTACTCCTTTACCTTATGCCCTCTGATCTGAGTCCACCTCTTCTTTTCTACGGGGTTAAGGAACTAGGCTTTCTATTCTTTCTATCAGGATCACGTGTTACTAATCCATAGACTCTTAGGATTGATTGATTTAGACCTCAGCTCAGTTCCTATTACCTCTGTGTGTTCATAGTTGGTCTCCGAACCTTGTTATTGTGCTTCTGAGTGGTTATGCCACCATTTTTGTAGGATGTCTCAAATCTTTTCGAGCATTTACAGCCGTTATGTTGTCTGCGTCACCCCAGGTTTCTAAATAGTCTGATGCATTTGCAAATCACTTCCTCCTGTTCCCGATGTCCCGTTGGGCCAGATTAACCATACTAATCAGTAAGCTGAGGTACTCTATTGCCTCGACGTATATGTTGGAGCTATTATTATGACCCTAGGTGTCTAGAGTATCACCTAGTAATCCAGTCATGCTTTGTGTTCCCAGTGTGATGATTCTGGCCATCATTCTCGAAAGCATCCCGTGATGCCACTTAGTAGTAGGTATTCTACTCCTGGGTTTTTGAACCCGAGATTTCCCTACTTACTTCATGTTGTTGGTGTTTGCTAGTTCCTTTAGGATATTAGTAACCTTTGCGATAGTCCTCGCGATTCATGGTATATCCCTCTTCCAAATACCATGAACTGCTTATGGCAGAGATTCTTAGAACCGAAGGATCACCACCAGAGTGCTCTTGACGGGTTCTCCATCCTATGTTGTGAATCTGCCAGTCCTACCCTCCCGCATGGGTTATCCGGAAGAAATATGTTGAACTCGTTTGACATGCTAATCCATGCATCCACAACTCAGAAAATCATATGTTTCTTTGAGTTGTCCCCCTTTAGTTGTATTCTGACCTTTGTCTATCAGTTAATAGTCAAGAGTATGCGTGCATTCATTCATCGATGCCTATTACTCCTGTGGTCCGTCAAGCCATTCTATCCCGGAATGACTAGGAGAAACAAACTCCAGTACCTCATCCACATCCAGGATTGGGTCAAAGTAGTTGTACCTCGCAGATCAAAATGCAATCCAGCTTCTGGTCTGTTCTACCTTGGAGTATTACCATCTTTATATTAAGAATATCATGGGAATTGCACACCATCCTATGAACTCTTGACACAGTGATACTTCTCGCACTCATTATTCGTTTCTCGGTCCCCATGTTCTTGTAACCAGAATGCCGACAAGTGAATCATGGCGTGTGAAATCAATACTCCTAGCAACCTTGTTGCTTGGTAGTTAAAGGACAATAATTTCATTCTTAGCGTGTTGGTTCTTGAATCATCATTCTAAGATAGATTGTGCTACCTAGTCCTTATTTTCAGTGCACCTTTCGATGAATGAGTTAGGGCTATGCCAATCCCTTGCTTATTTGATCATCTCGTCTTGCCCTGAAAAGCAAGAATGTTCTCGAACTAAATAGCATATCAGTGGTTCGTGATTTTCCGATTATCTTCTTGGAAGTGTTACCAGGTTGTTACCTGACCGCTATGTTGAGCTCGTGATCAAGTTGGTTTTGTATAAACCACCCCTTCTCCAAGCATCTGTGTCGGATACCCTGAGCTAGTTGGTTAAGCTAAACAACAACTTGGAGAGTTGGAAGATAATAGCTTGTCCGACTTAGTTCATTCCAAAGGGATATCTTTGTGTGTGTGTGTGTGTGTGTTGAAGAAAGATGATATCTTCATTGATTGATCTTCGCGATCAATTGCTGGACCTATCGTCCTAACCAAAACTTTGGTTTGAGTGTGGGCTATCCTCAAATCAAACCAGAACCAATGATATTCGTAATGTTGTCTTACTCGTGGTTGATCCCTCGAGCATACACCATTACATCTTTTGGTCTGACCAATGTTATCACCGTGTTCACATGATGGCAGAAGTCCAGTGATATGGAAATTCCGATGAGTTATTGTTGAGCCCATCAGCAACATCTTGTCTCCTCCATGATTCATGTTGAACATTGAGCTAGTGTTGGAAATTTTTGAAGGCATTTCTTCATGCTAGCCCATGAAGCATATGTTCGGATGAAAGAAGTGACCTTCTCTAATTCATGTACATTTGATGCAAGTAGTCGCCGTGAATTCGAGAAAGTAAATGTTGCTTCCTCTAGAATTGTCCCAAATCGGTCATGCATACGTGTGAAGCATTCTATGGTTTGGAGACTTGCAACCTCCATTCTATATGTATCCTTAGCACACCAAGCCACTGACTGATTTGTTCAAGGAGAAGGAGTTCCTTCATAAGAGCTAATCCGGACTTATGTAAAGACTTCGATGTCCTTGATGATGGTTCCCCAACCTGAACTCGGTAGTGTTTTATTGTAAGACTACCATGTGGTCATGCTTGTCTCGGACAATGTGTTCACATGTTTGTAGCAGAACCAGCTCATGTTTTGGAGCTTACTACCGTAGTCCATTTCCCGAGAATCTCGCAACGTCATCTTGTCGATTTATGTTGCAAACTTTCATTTTTCTTTCTAGACTCGATGGGTCTGGAATATCCTGACACCAACCATATCTGAATCTCAAGCAGATATGATGGTTGGAACGTGTCCCAAGAACTATAATATTGGTCTCTCTGTAACCCGGTAAAATGGATGTCGTGGCCAACACACCCAACCGGAAGACCTATTATTGTAGTATCTTGTTTGAGGAAGTTGGCCACCTCCCCATAAGGATCTCGTAGAACTTATTCCAGTAGTTGTTCCTTATGGATTTTTGTGCTCCCGAAGTCCGACCTTTTATATGATATTCTAGATATCAAACCATATCTATGAATGGGTTACGCTAGCACATCAAGGAGAACATTAGAAGCGGAGTGCTAAATGTCTCTCGGTCGATCATCCAGATTTTGTTCCCTTGGCCCCGCTAAGGTGAAATCTGAGAAGGATATCTTCCTTTGCATCTGCATCGTCCATCGCTGTTCATCATGGTAGTACGTTGTGTTGCCAGGATCCTTGACACGGATGTTGGTAAAACCTTGATGATTATGGAAATGCTCAAGTTCTTGAGAGCACGCACAAGCGCGAAGTGTTATCATCGGCACTAACTGGGATTCCTCTTAGTTTCCTCGGTTATGCTATAACTTTTCAAATAGTGGACTCACTCTCTACTGTTGAGCTTCTCCCCAGTTACTAAAAACATCCCTCGTGTTGTTTTCAACAAGGTAATCCACATCATCCATTCTAGTCCGAGTATGTTATTCTACCGAACTCCTCCAAATGATCGATTGTGATTTGCCTTAAGCTGGTATAAAGAGTTTCAACGATCTCTGAATCAAAGGTAATTCTTTTTGCCACTTAAGGGATATTCCTACGAGTCACCTTCTCTAAGATGTCTCGTTATGGTATCATGACAGTTCAACTCCTCGCTACGTTGACAACCGATCACCACCTTCTTAAGTGTGGAATTGTTGTCTACCTAGTGAACCTTTGACATCTGTTCCACTCCATCCCTTTGGATGAATGCTTCTTATCTCAGCTCGAGAGATGTTTCAATGACTCACCCCGTGAGTTGATCCTGAGGTGTTCGATCCTCGAGAAGATCAATTCTTCTAGAGTTTTCCTTTCCTATTCTTGTCATGTTAGTTGGAGTTCTCAGAGCAAGACGTCGAGACAAAGATGAGGATCAAATCAACGTTCTTATGAAGGGCCACCTAGATCGTGAAGATTGCGTTAGTTGCGTTTCCCCTTCATTCTACCCTATGCTTGAATCTCGGGACGAGATTGTTGTTTAGTAGGGGTGAGTTGTCACATCCCTAGTTCTGATCTGCTCTGGGTTAGTTAGTCTTGTGTTGCATCATGTTTAAATTTCTTTTAAACCTGAAATGGGGATTGCTCAAACCCTAGCACCAGATCAAATCAACTAGGTTCAAATAAAAATATTCTCAATGAACCCAAAATGCCCTTCAGAAAAGTTCATCATTTTTGCATTGGTCTAGAACCTCTCCCAAAAATGGTGCACATTTTTCTTGGCCATTCTGGATTTTTGAATTAAATCATACGATATTTGCATTTGGGCATTTAATTGCTAAATAATATTTTAAATGCTCAAATAATCACAAACTAAAATGTTTGCTGTTGGAAATATTCCAAACAGTGACATTGAGCAGTTTCATGATTTTTGGAAATGCCCTGGCATTTTTATTTAAGACAAACACAATTACAGAAAATAGAAAATGAAAATAAAGAGAGAGAGAGAGAGAGTTAGTACCTAGGCCACTTACCTGGCAGCCCAGCTGTTCTAGCCCAGCAGGCCGGCCAAGCTGACTGGCCAGCGCCAGTCGTCCCCTTCCTCGCGCCAGGAGGATAGGGGCACGCGCCCGGCGCACGCGGCCACACGCCCCGGCCACCTCCTCCCTCCCTGCCTGCCTGGTTCCTCCCCGATGCTCCTAGACGACGCCACGCACCCCTTGGAACCCCCTCGTTCACTCTCTTGTCCCCATCCCCTCCTCTGGCTCCCTCTCTCTCCCACCGAGCGGAGCTCGTCGCCGCCACTTGCTGCTGCTGCCGCCACCGCCTCCCCCTTGCTTCTCCGATGTGCCCGAGAGCTCCACCTCCGCCTTCTATGCCTCCTCGACGAGCCAAGCAACCGGGGACACGCCATATTGCCGCCATCGACATCATCTTCAACCTCGGGCACCGCCGATCACCGTCGCCGATACGTCGTCCACAACCCGTCCCCGAGCCCATTGAGACTGCCGACGAACTCGCTGTGAGCTCCACTCCATTTCCTCTCCTTCGTTTTGCTCGTTCCCGTGCCATAGCACCCTCGCCCACATTCCCGAGCACCGCCGTCCTCCATGGCCGCATAGCTCTCCTGACCCGAGCCCCTCTGCTCGAACCCGTGGCACCAGCGTGCTTCTGGTGGACCGCGGATGCCACCTAGCCCATCAGCTTCTCCCCTAGCGCACCGCAGCCTCGTTCCCGAGTGCGCCCGAGCTCCGGCGACCGCCAAGGTCATCGCTGGCGACAACTCCGGCCACCCTTGGCCCAACTGCCACCACCACCGGATGCAGACGTGTGTCCGCATCACGTAGATGCCCTCCGCCGGCCGTTTGGTCACCGAAGACACAAACCCGAGGCTCGCCACCGCGGCTGGCCTCGCCGGCGTCAAGCCGCCGGTGGGTTTGACCCCACAAACCCGGGGTTGACATTGTTTGACCCCCCCAGGGTCGCTGACAAGTGGGCCCAGGGCCCCAGCTAATCCTAGTTTAGTTTTTAATTAAGTCTAATTACTCCACTGACATTTTTAGTTAGTAGTAGTTTAACACTAATTAATTTAGATTAGTTAATTAGTCACTGGCGTGTGGACCCCACACGTCAGGTTTGACCTGCACCCGGCTCCGTTGACCCGCTGATGTCACACTGACGTCAGGCTGACGCAGTAAATCATTTTCTGGATTTATTCTTTTTAGGAAATTCCAGAAAATAGTATAAAACTTCTAAAAATCATATAAAATCAACTGTAACTCCAAATGAAATAAATTATATATGAAAAATGATCAGAAAAATCCAATCTATCCATCTATATCATTTTCATGCATGTTAGAACAACTTATAGTAGCTTTTTAGCACAAATCATTTAAATGGCATTTAAGAAATCACATATGGAGTTTGAATTTGAACCTAGTGTTCAAACCAAATCCATTTAACTTGTTGTTAGTTGCATTAGCTCAATCAACAGCATATTTCCATGTCACATTCATGCATCATATTGCTGCATTGCATTGATTGTGTTCTTCCTTGTTTGTCGGTTTTTGTCCCCTCTCAGTAGACGATGTTTCGACGATGAGTTCGACGACACCGATGAAGAACTATACTTTCTTCAGGAGTGCCAGGCAAGCAAAACCCCCTTGTTCATTCCGATACAATCCCACTCTCTCGCTCCTGCTCTCTTTTACTGCATTAGGACAACACCGATTCAACTGTTACTTGCTACGGTAGCTGAACCCCTTTATCCTTTGCATGACCTGTCATTGCCACAGTAAATAGATGAAACCCACTAGCATGAGTAGGAGTTGTTTGAGCCCTGATGTGCCTACTCATTCATGCTTGTTTGTCATGCCTGCTACTGCTTAGAGTTGAGTCAGGTCTGATTCATCGGGGATGAATCAGAGGCGTGTGAACATGTCCTACTGTGTGTGAGCTAAGTGTGTGAACACGATTTGGTAAAGGTAGCGGTGAGAGGCCATGTAGGAGTACATGGTGGGTTGTCTCATTGTAGCCGTCCTCAGAACTGAGTTCTGTGTTTGTGATCCATGAACAGCTACTACCACACATTGGGATCCTTAATTGACTCTCTCGACTTATTAATCAACTCGATCTCTGTCCAGGAGTTGCAACTAGTTTCTGGTGTTTGTAGGTAGTGTTAGTAGTCTACCAAGTGGCACCCGGTACAGGTGGGCTTGGGACAGACTAGGCACAGTGGCCCGGTGTACCAAGTAGCACCCGGATGGTGGGCTTGGGAACCCTGCGCACATCGTTTGGGGCCGTGAGCGACACCCCGGCCGGATCTCCTTGCGGATGGAACCCGAATAGGCGATAAACCTGGACTAGAGACTTGTGTGGTTTGTCAGGTCGTGGCCGACTCCCTCGCCAGGCTTCCGCTTGAAGGTTGCCGAGATACACGTGGTGTACATGGTGGTAAGTGGCGAGAGCATGTGTGAACAAGTACACCCCTGCAGGGTTAACATTATCTATTCGAATAGTCGTGTCCGCGGAAAAGGACTTCTGGGTCGCCTGTACAGTTCATAGACAAGTGAAAGTGGATACTCTAAAATACGCAAGATAAGCGTGAGTGCTATGGATGGCGTTCTCGTAGGGAGACGGGAGCGGATCCATAGTGGTGTATTGATATGGTGAATATGTGGACTCATGTGCGCCACCTCAAAAGAGTTACTTGCAGTCATAGTTTAGGATAGCCACCGAGTTAAAGCTGGCTTGCTGCAGTTAAACCCCACCATCCCCTTGTGGATAATGATGCATATGTAGTTAGATCTGATGTAAGTCTTGCTGGGTACATTTGTACTCATGTTGCTTAATTTATGTTTTTGCAGGGAGACTTCAGTCTCGCTAGTAGTACCGCGTGGACTTCGACGTTTAGCTTGTTACCTCAACTACGATCTTGTGCCCTTGGCAGGATCTGGTAGTTAGTCAGGCTTCTTAGCCTTTTTCATTTCTAGATGTCTGTACTCAGACATGTTAAGCTTCCGAATGTGCTTTGACTTGTATGCTCTGATTGTTGGGTCATGAGACCCATGTTTGTAATATCCTGCTCCTCGGAGCCTATTGAATAAATACTTGAGTTGTAGAGTCATGTTGTGATGCCATGTTGTATTTGCACATATCGAGCATATTGTGTGTACGTTATTGAAATGCTTGGTATGTGTGGGATCTGACTATCTAGTTGTTTATCCTTAGTAGCCTCTCTTACCGGGAAATGTCTCCTAGTGCTTCCACTGAGCCATGGTAGCTTGCTACTGCTCCGGAACACTTAGGCTGGCCGGCATGTGTCCTTCTTTGTTCCTGTGTCTGTCCCTTCGGGGAAATGTCATGCGATGAATACCGGAGTCCTGTTAGCCCGCTATAGCCCGGTTCACCGGTGTCCTGCTAGCCCAGTGCTACAGCCTGGATCCACTCGCTGATGACCGACACATTCGATGCTGGGTCGTGGATGCCTGTCCCTGTAAGTTTGTGCCACTTTGGGTTTACGACTAGCCATGTCAGCCCGGGCTCCTTATCATATGGATGCTAGCAACACTATCATATATGTGTGCCAAAAGGCGCAAACGGTCCCGGGCAAAGGTAAGGCGACACCCGTGGGAATACTGTGCGTGAGGCCGCAAAGTGATATGAGGTGTTACATGCTAGATCGATGTGGCATTGAGTCAGGGTCCTGACATTGATGGCAGTGGGAGGTTTTTAGGATCGGGCGCTAGAGCTCAGAGATAGGGAGGCAGACGAAGGAAAAAGGCGTGGGATGGAAAAGATGAATCTTACCCCATTTATATAACCCATGAATGCCAAGTGCTCGCCTTCCTAGCTTTAAAACCTCGTCCGTTCCCAATATGGGTATGCGCCGCAGTCGGTTGGATTACCCAGATATCAGTGATATGCAATCTCGTATTTAGTGGGCACGATCTCTGTTTTTGACAAGACGCGCCAATGAGGTGTGGTCTCGAAACACGGAACACTGGGTGTGAAAACGGTTCGAAATGCTGAAAGGTCAAGTCTAATGCTTCACCAGAAAAGTTGTCAGTAAAAGACACTGTTCTCCTTTTTATTATATACATATCATGTCTTCGCGGCTAAGGGTTGTGTTTGTTGCGAAAGCCGGATACAATTGTTTTTACAGAGGGAAGCCGGTGTGTATTCTTTGAGGAACCCTCCTTGCAATGCTGAAGACAATCTAAGCGCCGAACATATCAACATTGAAGAATGGTTTAGGGGCTACTGTGGGAGTCCAGGATTAGGGGGTCCTCGGGCGTCCGGTCTACTAATGTGGGCCAGACTGATGGGCCGTCAAGATACAAGACCGAAGATCCTCTCCCGTATCCGGTGGGGACTCTCGCATGCGTGGATGGCAAGTATATGTGTCCGGATATATTATTCCTTTCTGTAAAACCAACTTTGTACAAACCCTAAGCCCCTCCAGTGTCTATATAAAACGGAGGGTTAGAGCGGAGGCAGGATGACAACATTGCTAGGCTAGCTATCTAAGGTTAGCCCAATCGATCTTGTGTTAGATCAACTCTTGTAACCCCTATACCCTTGACTATAATCAAGCAGGAGTAGGGTTTTACCTCCATTAAGAGGGCCCGAACCTGGGTAAACATTGTGTCCCTTCTCCATTGTTACTGTTGATCCTCAGACGCATAGCTTGGGCTCCCCTACCCGAGATCGGCCAGTTTTGACACCGACAGTCATCTAACCAAAGGGCAGTATGGCCATGTGAGTGCACTAGAAACTGCAAAGCTGGTCTGAGACTGGCTGTCCAAGGTCAACGAAGGTGTCTCAACTCAGAGAGACTCAAGAATTGATGTTCTTCGCCATCTCTTCAACCGCTTCAAGAGAAATGACAATGAGAATGTCCAGCTCACGTTCGATCGCTTGACTGGTATCACCAATGAGCTTCGTGCTCTCGGCACCACTGAGATCACCAAGCATGAGATTGTGAAGAAGCTTCCGAGATCACTTGACATCTCGTTTGACACCTTAGCCCTGATGATACAAGAAAGCCTTGACTTCAAAGATCTTGATCCGTCTGACATACTTGAGAGGCTCAACACACATGAGTTCCAGCTATCTGAGAAGCGTGGTATCTATGGTCCCAACTATTGCCGAACCCGTGCCCTGAAGGCAAAAATTGTTTCCTCATCTGAAGAAGAATCTGACTGTAGCTCTGGTGATCCTAAAGATCTTGGCAAAGAGCTTGCAATTCTTGTGAGGAAGTTCCAAAAGTTCTCCAAGAAGAATCGGTTCAGCAAGTCTTCAAGATCTAGCTCAAAGAACGATGAGGCTTCATCATGTGACTACAAGAAGAGAACTTGCCACAAATGCAAGAAGACTGGCCACTACATCTCCGAGTGTCCTCGGTGGGATAAGGAATCGAAGAAGAAGAAGAAGAGCAAGGAATATGATTCTGATGACAAGAAAAAGAAGAAATCGTCAAAATCTTCTTCAAAGTCTTCATCTCACAAGAAGACCTCACCAAGCAAGGCTCGTGAATTTATTGGCAAGGAGATGGATTCAGAGGAGGAGTCTGCCTCTGAGGAGGTGGAGGTGGAGTCTCAGGAGGAGTCTGATTTAGGCGTGGCAAACCTGGCTATGGCATCAGCTTTCGTCGCCAAGTCCATCTTCAACACTGAAGACAATGGTCACGATGTTGAAGCCAAAGCTGATGATGATGACGACTCTGCTCCAACCTACTGCTTCATGGCACGTGGTGCCAAGGTAACGTCACGCGATGCCTATTTTCATCCTCTAGCGAAGATGACTCTAAATGTGAATCCAAACCTAGATATAAGACACTTGCTAAAATTGCGACTGAGCAACAAACTGCTATGGAACATATTCAAAAGCCGCTAGACAAAAGCGATGACCTGTTGGACGCTGAAATGAATCAAACTCAGTCCTTAATCGAAGATATTAAAAGTCTTCGCGTTAAGTATGAAGAACTTGAAAGTCATCATGAAACTCTCTCAGCCTCTCATGAGAAGCTTTCCTACGATTATCTTCAAAGGAAGCAGGACCTTGAGAAACTGAGAGTGTCTCATGAAGATCTTCAAAAAGAGAATGATTCACTACTCGCCCAACAGATCAGTTCCGCTAAGGTAGAATTTGTTCCACCATGCTTAAAGTGTCTTGAGCGTGATAATGATGTCTCTGTTGCTGGATGTTCCACTAATTCTGATGTTGCAATATCTTCAATTGCTGATGTGGTAACTAACCCCTCTACTGAGAATGCCACTACTATTGCTGATGAGAATGCTAGGTTAAAGACATTGCTTGAGACTGGCATGTACAAAAGCCTCAAAGGGCAACAGACTTTGTGCGATATACTCAAGAAACAGTTTCTGAACCGAAACCCTAGGATAGAGGGTGTTGGGTTCAAGAGGAAAATGAACGTTGATGGTTCATACTGGATGCCTGAGCAGTACCCCAAAACAACCTGGGTTGCTGCTAAGGATCCTTAGTGGACCCATCCACTTTATCTGGCTTCACTTGTGCTAACCCAGTTGTCATTGATGAATCCTTTGAGATGCCAATTATAAACTGTTTAAGAATCAGAATGGTGAAGTGTTTGTCAGGTACATTGGTACTAACTACAGGAACGGGTCACCCTAGAAGAAGATCTGGGTGCCCAAAAGTTGTCTTGAGAAGCTTCCTATGAATGTCATCATGACACCACCTGGGAAGAAGTCAAACCCCAGACCAAAGGCTTCATATGGCCCAAAGGCTTCATACAGACAGAGGACCACTCATGGTCACCCTAACACCAATGTTTTGTAGGAGAACCATTATGAGACTCATACGAGCGTGTTTCCTCTAACCGTTATGTTCACAAAACTAAGAACTTTTCTGCATATTCATATGAGTACTATTCTCCTCCTGCGAAGCTATTTTCTAGGGCTCCCAAGCCAAAGGTCTCAAATGCTGCACTTAGACTCATTGCTTCTAAGCCACCCCTAAAGATGTGGGTGGTTAAGAAGAATTAACTTCTCTTGTAGGGAAAGGTCTCCAGCCGGAAATCAAAGACTTCTGACGCCAATGCTGGAGACCTAAAACATATTGTGGGACGCAAGATAAAATGCCCCAATGGTCTTACCATGTATATCGTCCCAGGGTTCCTTGACGAGCATCCTATCATGCCTAACCAGAATCTAAACTTTGATAATATGGTTGCTCGCTACATGTTTCTGCTTCACAATACCCTTGGTGAAGCCTATCCCGCTAACTGCACTATAGGGTACAACTCCGAAAGCCATTGAATGGATCATGGACAGCGGCTGCACCAACCACATGACTGGTTCTTATGGATTCAACCCTACGTCCATCTACAAAAAGACACATCACATTCGCTGACACTGGTAGAAGCAAGGTATTGGGTCCTACTCACATGGACTTATTTGTCCCTACTCACTACTCTACCCTTACTACCACTGCACATATCTTTATGGCTTCGTTATTGTTGATGATTACTCAAGATACACCCGGGTACACATAATTCTCTATAAGACTGAAGTGCAGGATGTCTTCAGACACTTCGCAAATCGAGCCATGATGAATTATGGCATCAAGATCAAGCACATCCGGAGTGACAATGGCACTGAGTTCAAGAACATTGGCCTCGACACTTATCTTGATACTTTGGGCATCACACATGAGTTCTCTTCTCCTTACACACCTCAGCAGAATGGCATCATGGAGCGCAAGAACAAAATGCTCATTGAGATGGCACGGACGATGCTCGATGAATACAAGACTCCAAGAAAATTCTGGCCCGAAGCTACTAATACTGCATGCCACATCATCAACAGAGGTTATCTTCACAAGTTCTTCAAGAAGACATCTTATGAACTTCTGACTGGTAAGAAGCCAAACGTTGGTTACTTTACAATCTTTGGTGCTAGGTGCTGGATCAAGGATCCACATCACACTTCTAAAATTTCGCACCGAAAGCACATGAAGGTTTTACGCTTGGTTACGGAAAGGATTGGCACACCTACAGAGTCTTCAACCTATTTCACTACAAAGTGGTTGAAACTGTAGATGTGTGGTTCAATGAGACTAACGGCTCGCAAACAGAGCACCTGCCAAATGTGCTAGATGAAGCTACACCAGGTGAAGCTATCAGGCTAATGGGTACTGGTGAAATCATACCCACTGAGGAACAAGCTGAGGATGAGATCATCATTTCTGCACCTAATCAACATGAAGAAAATGCTTAGTCTGAAGCCAATCCTAAAGATGAAGACAATAGTCGGTCTGATCAAAATCTTCGTCTAGCTCATCTTCGGGTTGCTAATGAAGTCCAGATTGAGAAGACCATTGATAGCATCAATGCACCTGGTCCTCTCACTCGATCAAGAGCTACACAACTAGCAAACTTCTGTGGTCACTTTGCCTTTGTCTCTATATCTGAACCCAAGAAAGTCGAAGAAGCCTTCATGGAACCTGAATGGATTTAAGCTATGCAAGAAGAGCTTCAACGGTTTGAGCTGAATAATGTCTGGGAGCTTGTCAAACGTCCTGATCCTCGCAAGCACAACATCATTGGCACGAAATGGATCTATCGCAACAAGCAAGATGAACTTGGACAAGCTGTCTAAAACAAGGCTCGCCTCGTCGCTCAAGGTTACACACAAGTGGAAGGAATTGACTTCGATGAAACCTTTGCTCCTGTGGCTAGGCTTGAAGCCATTCGCATACTGCTGGCCTATGCTAACCATCACAACATTCTTCTGTGCCAAATGAATGTGAAGAGTGCCTTTCTCAACGGCAAAATCGAAGAAGAAGTGTATGTTGCTCAACCGCCTGGTTTTGAAGATTCTAAGCATCCTGATATGGTGTACAAGCTCAACAAGGCACTATATGGCCTCGAACAAGCACCTCACGCTTGGTATGACACACTCAAAGAATTCCTGAAGAGCAAAGGCTTCAAACCTGGTTCTCTAGATCCCACTCTCTTCACAAAGACATATGATAGTGAACTGTTTGTGTGTCAAATATATGTGGATGACATCATCTTTGGCTGCACTGATAAGAGATACAGTGATGAGTTTGGATACATGATGCAAGAGCAATATCAGATGTCCATGATGGGAGAGCTGAAGTTCTTCCTTGGTCTTGAAATCCGTCAACAGCGCAATGACATCTTCATATCGCAAGAAAATACCTCAAAGATTTCCTGAAAAAGTTTGGAATGCAAGACTGCAAAGGGTACACGACGCCAATGCCAACCAAAAGTCATCTTGGCCCTCACGATAATGGTAAAGATTTCGATCAAATGGTATACCGCTCCATGATTGGTTCTTTGCTATACTTATGTGCATCTAGGCCAGATATTATGCTTTGCGTTTGCATGTGTGCCCGATTCCAAGCGGCACCAAAGGAATCACATCACCTTGTTGTGAAGCGAATTCTTCGATATTTGGCTCACACCCATACACTAGGATTATGGTATCCAAAGGGCTCATGATTTGATCTAGTTGGATACTCTGATGCTGATTATGCTGGTGACAAGGTTGAACGCAAGTCTACATCAGGCATATGTCATTTTCTTGGACAATCTCTTGTCTGTTGGTCTTCAAAGAAGCAGAACTGTGTGTCCCTCTCCACTACTGAATCTGAATACATTGCTACTGGATCTTGCTGTGCTCAGCTTCTCTGGATGAAGCAAACTCTCAAGGATTACGGCGTCAACATGAAGAATGTGCCACTCTTCCGCGACAATGAAAGCGCCATCAAGATTGCCAAGAATCCAGTTTAGCACTCGAAGACAAAACACATTGAGATTCGTCATCACTTCCTCAGAGATCATGTCATCAAGGAAGACATTGATATCATCCACGTCAACACTGAAGAGCAACTTGCAGATATCTTCACAAAGCCCTTGGATGAGAAAAGGTTCTGCAAGCTGCAGTGTGAGCTAAATATCTTAGAATCCTCAAATGTCCAGTGAATGGACACACATCCTAACGCTTATGCATGTTGATGAATTAGATGTGCAACACACAAAGTAACTTATCTCTTTAATTAATGAAGACTTACCCTTTGAGTGTGAATACATTAATGTGGAATTTAACTTCGGAGTGCCACGATAATTGTGCGTCGTGTCTGGGTCTAATACTTCCTATACGGTGGGTAACGCCACCACCTCACTTTCTTGAAGATTTTCATTTGGCGTCATGATTGCATTATCTTCGCATTTGGATTCTTCGTGTTGCTATTTTTCTGACCTAAGTTAATGTGATCGGACCCTAATCCCATCTGTGCTACTCCCTCAAATTCTTTGTGTCTAGTCATATGCATTCTATTGACACCTGTCGAATATCTTCACTGTGTCCTTGTCAGCTGAAGATACATAGACACACTTTTAAAACTATTTTAATGCCTTATCTCTTGCCTGAAAACCAGAGAAGACGGAACGACCACCTGACAATCCAGGCGTGCGTGGGAACATGGTTCAACTCCTTATAAGTTGCATGCATGCCACGTGTCCTTCAGATGTGAACCACCAGGGGTACCTGCATAATTGCGCTGCGCCGCCCTCCTCCTCCTTATAAATACTTGCCCCCCGCGGTCATTATCTCTTCTTCCACCTCGCCATCTCGCTCCAACACTAGCGCCACCGCTAGCTTGTGTCGACGCTGGAGACGAAGCGCTTAGGTGTCGCGACTTCTTCGACGCCATCCTCACGCTGGTCGCGGACCTTGTCTTATCCGCCACCGCCGCTGTAGGTGTCCTCCTTGCCAAGTTAGGAGACGGGAGATTGGACTGCTCGGCATCCGTTCTGCCTCGTTCAGCAGTTCCACTGTGGTAAATAAAACTTGATTTTTACTGCCTTTTAGATCCGTCAAATTTGTCAACTTCACCCAAAAGTGGTTTCTTAACTTCCAAATCCGGATCTTTCTTTTTCTGTATCTCATATCTTACAAAGTATGTTCACTTATGCTTCACAGCTAGTTAGATTCCTCACTTGTACTTATTCTTGGATTCGTACAAATCTAGAACCAACTTCCTTCAATAAGTGAATGTCTTCGCACTGTGAGGTCAATGTCTTCTAACTGACTTATCTTCAAAATCTTCTGAGAATGCATATGACCTCTTCCCCTTCCCTCACATCTCTAATGCTGTCACATGTACACTTCCATGGGAGAATCCTTTGGTTCTCATAGTCTGCATTCATTTGCAGAATTCTTACAGTGTCACACTGAATCTCCTAAAGCCAGTTCTTGTTTCACAAGCCAACGGAAGCCTTTCATTGTTACAAAGCCAATCCTTCTGAATCAAATGGCCACTGAAAAATCTGCAAGGAAAGGCGGCAGGCAACACCATGGCAATACTACTCTAGACCTGCCCCCAGATCTGTATGAGCTCTACAAATCTGATCCTGAAGAAAGCTATACACAGCGCAAGAACAGGATCCAATGGATCTGAAGATATTTGGCCGAGCAGTGGTTCAAGTAGAACTTTGTGACCAGTGGCGGAACTTGACAAGAATATATGGGGGGGGGGGCAATGACAAAACAAAAATTAACCAATCGCAACAAGCTAGAACTTGTAGCCCTGAAGCAAATTTATACTTATGCATATTGGTGGCAGCGATGATACTCCCTCCATTCCTAAATATTTGTTTTTTAGAGATTTCAACAAGTGACTACATACGGAGCAAAATTAGTGAATGTATACTCTAAAATATGTCTATATACATCCGTCTGTGGTAGTCCATTTGAAATCTCTAAAAGAAAAATATTTAGGAACGGAGGGAGTATCAACAACCATATTTTGGATAACAAAATCTACTGCGTTAAACAACTTCAAAAGACTATGAATACAACCAACATGAGAACTCCACCTAGTGTTTTTAATGATCGAATCTGGTTTGCCGCTGCTGCCCTTAACCATGGTCACTTGATCTGTCTACTAAAGAACAAATGCAAATTAGTGACGCAAGAAACAAGAAATACCCAATTAGATCAGATAAATATGCATACTAATTGCTAAATTACTAATCAAACTCATACAAGAAACAACAAGAAATTTCAAATTTTAGTGATGCCCTTGTTTTCCAAATTTCACTGTCCTACTCGTACATACGCAACATGATTTATGGGTGGGTGTAGCCGCACAAAGAGCTTGCAAATTCGTTTTGGGAGGGGCGGACGGTGATGATGGGTGGCCAGCTGGCCGGCCGGCCGGCCGACGTGGACGAGCATCGGACCAGCGAAGCCAGTGGCAAAGAGCAGGAGACAACGGTCAAAGGGCCGAGGCACGCCCTTGTTCCTCCCTCCTTAACGCCGGGATGTTCGCCGACGGAGCGCGCGGATCAGGGCGAGCTGCTAGTGGGCTTGGGCGCATTGAGCGAATGCAGTGGCATGGCGGCAGGTTGGATGGTTCATGAATTGAGACGAAGAGTGGAAGCGGAAGTAGGTTGCCCTCTGTGTGCCTGAAGTGTACTTACATGGCTTGATGGGCCTACAATACTACTACCTGGTAAAAAATATTCATCTAGGCTGGGGGGGCACGGCCCCCTCAGCTCTCTACATAGCTCCACCGTTGTTTGTGACACCTGAATATGCTGAGAAGAATACTATCAAGCGCCCGTGGGGCAATATTATTTACAAAAACTTGGCACTGAAGACAAAGGCTGAAGCTATTGCTCAGAAGTTCTATCCATGCATGGTCCGAGGTCCTCAGCTAGAAGATGCCGACCCATCATATCTTCTATGGTGTCGTGGTGATGATCTCTTCAAGCACAACTTCCAGTTTGCCAAGGAATCTGCCAAGCAGAACAAGAAGCAGTTTGGACTCGACTTTAGCCCTGGTCTGTCTGCACCAAGGTCAGATGGTACACGTGAAGCCAATGAAAACAAAATTGACCCCTTCACCAACTTGGATGGGCTTCTATCCCACATTGCTGCCCAGAGGGCCACAATGGAGCAATCTGCTGAAGATGCAGACTCTGAAGATGCTCCTTCACCACCGAAGCAGAAGAAAAAGTCTAAAGCTTCAAAGCCCTCTGCTACTTCTGCTCCAAAAGCTTCGACGAAGAAGCCATTGAAAACTGCACCTCCTAAAGCTAGTGTGCAATTAGAAGATCTGTCTTGCATGTCCAAGAGGACCAAGAAGCCAAAGACCAAGAAGGTTTCTGGGCAGGCTCTCACTCCAGTTGCTGTCCTGCGCAATGAGGAAAACACTATTGATCTGTCAAGTGATGAAGATCTTGCAGAGGATGCTCTAGAACAACTAATCAAGAGCAAGCAGGAGGCTGAGATCTTCCAGGATCTGCCTCTATTTGATGCTGACATTTTGAACAACTTCATTGATGAATGGTTTGAGGACCAACGCATCAATCTTGATGATCTGCAGCTGCGAGTGGACATCAGTGTTGCCTTTCATGGAGCCATTGCAAATGAACTTGCTTTGACTTAGAGAATCGTCGAGCTCAAGAAGAAGATTGACCATGAGAAGGCACACTTCAAGAAGCACATGCACAAGCTCATCATAGCTGATGTGCAAATCTTCAAGAAGATGATGAACGACCTCAAGGCTGAATTCAACAAGAAGCATGAAGAAACCAAAGTCTCAAGCAAGCGCATGAAGTATTATGCGCAGAAATGTGTGCAAGCACATAATGAAGTTGAAAAGAGAAAGGCTCTTGGGCATCCTCGCATCGACCCTAGGATGGCTGCCAAGAAAAGTAAGAAGCCTCCAGAAGCTAATCCCAATGCTCCACGGCCGGGACAACCAAGCATTGTCTTCCCTGCCAGCATGACTGTCTTGAAGCCAAAGGTCCCCTCTGCAGCTTTAGAACTCAAGAAGACTAGGCAAGCTAAAGCCAAAGCCAGGAAGAGGAAGCTCAAAGATACATCTGATGATGCTCCCTCCAAGAAGAAGTTGAAGACCAAGGCTTCAGAGTCTTTCAAGAAAAGAGCATGCTGCTGCCTCAGAGCCCCTCATTGTCAAACCCATTTCTATTGCCTTACCTGCCTCTGCCAACTGCGAGCACCGTCTTGTAGTCCATGAGCCTGCTTCCACATAGGCTCCAGAAAATGAAGAAGTTCCAGCTGCTAACCCCAACGCTGCTGAAGACATTGGTCGTGAGGACAATGTAAATGATGATGAAGTCCTTCCTCAGCTTGAACCAACACCCATGGTATCATCGCCTGCTCCGGTGAGCAGTGAATTGATAAGTATTAGTCGTCCTCTGACTCGTTGTCCTATGACGCCAATCACTCAGGTTATGCCACTGGATGATGAAGATATTCCATGCACTCCTCTAGCTCAAGTCACCACTCCGGTGCTTGAGACTCAGCACGAAAGTCCTGAAGACTTTGATTACACTATTCCCTCACCACAGGCGTCGCCTTCCTTCAGGAGGCTTCATAGAGGTCCCAGGTCTCAGGAATCCATGTCGAGCATACCAGAGGAGGATGTGCTCCAAACTGGATCAGTATCACGTCCAGTGTTCCCTGACACCATCCCCTCCGCGACTGCTCAAGAGTCCGAAGCAAAAGCTGCTGAAGACATTCTGGCTGCATCAGCCGATGAAGAAAGAGAAGAAGAAAGAGAAGAAGAAAGAGAAGCCACTCCCCCTGCCAGTGATCCAGTCCTACAAGCCGAAAATGTGCTTGTGCCAGACCCTCCTGTCATTGAAGAGATGGAGTTTGAAGCAAATGTGGCTGCCACCAACAACAATTCTGAAGCCAATGGCACTGTCATGGCTGAAGACAATGTGCAGCCCGAAGCCAATATAGCTCCTGACAACTTTGAACAGCCAATACCTTTTGATGATGTCGTTCCTCCACCAAGGCCTCATACCATGGAATGCACATTCTATCAGGGTGAGTTGGTAACTGTCAGATGGCCTATCATGGTTCCACCCACTATTCCCGGGCCACAATATGATTATGACATGGAGCAGAGGCCTCAGTCTTTGAAGCTAAAGCCAAGATTGCCAAGGCTTCCTTATAACATCCCAATTTTCAATTTGGATGTTATACATAGATCAACATATGCATATCATATTTATTCTTGCATTTTGTTTTGATCCTAGAAACCTTAAGCAACTCAAGGACCCAAGGAGAGAGTTGGAGGCTTCACAAAATTCATATTCGAATTTATTTCAAAGTTGAAGAAAGGATCAATTTGATTTTATTATTTTTCTCTCCAATTATTTCCAATATGAAAAATATATGAGAGAAGATAATATGACTTCTTCAAACTAAGAGAAATATTGGAGAAAGAATTTTAAAATCAAATTGTGATTTTATTGGTATCTTATTTGATATTTTATTTGAATTAGAAAAATATTGCATTTTTGAAAATTGCATCTTAGTCTAGAAAAATGTTTATCTTGTCCTAAATATTAGGTTTGGACGGTGAAAATTGTTTCTGGAATTTTTTAGAATTTTTCTTATATTTATTTAGGATTTTTCCTCGCGGCGAAATTCTTTTAAAAAAAGTTTCAGATCGACTGGGCCGAAGCCCAGCCGGCCGAGTACGCCGACCGCCTTCTTGAGCGCCGCCGCCGTAGCCGGCACGGACTCCTAGGAGTCCGGCGCGCCGCCATCGCCCGTCTTGGACTCCAAGTCGGAGTGCCCCCGCCGAGGCCTTTATGTAGCGCGTCACCCGCCGCCTCTCCTCCACCCCGCCCGCATCGCCTCACCGCCGCAGCAGCACCAGCACGCCACTGCAGCCTTGCGCCGCTGCCGCACCATCGCGCGCCGCCACCCGCAACCCCGCGTCGTCGCCTCTCGCCGCTCGACGCTGCATCGCCGCAGCTGATGCCGCCGCCGATCAGTCGCCGACACCGCCGTTGACCGCCGCCGGTTTTTCCTCTAAAAACAGGTAAGAACTGTCGGTTCTTCGGTTTATATTTTATTTTCATTTTTTATTTTACGGTTTAGATCGGTTTAGTTCTGTTTTCTTATTTAATGAACATTCGTTCATTTGTTCGTTTTAACGAACAGTATTCGTTAGTTTTGTTTTGTTAGCGAACGTTCGCGCCGTAGGTTTTTCCTTTTAGCTTAGTTTTGGCCAGGGACCTATCCGCGAATAGTTTTATCGCGATTTAGCCCCTGATCTTAAAATTAGCATAACTTTTTACTCGTTTATCCAAATCATATGAAACCAGCGCCTAAATCTTCATATCGTTCTATTCTTTACAGATAACCAACTTACACATGATTTTGAAATAGTAAAATTTGAGTTTAGTTCAGATTAGTAAACGATCTTGTTTCGTTCGTATTTTGAGTTTCGTCTCTCTGTTTGAGTTGAGTCTTTTTGCAAATCGTAGCTAATCACTTGTACCTACTGCTAAGATCTAATTCACATGATAATAATGCTGTTAGGTTTGACTTTTGTTAGTTTAAGCCATTTTCTTGTTTCATTTTTGATTTGGATCTTTTCTCGGTTTTCGAGTTGCTTCATTTGAGTGATTGCTTATGTATGCTACTGTTTGTCTATGCTAGATTACCCAGAGTGCGAAGCTTGTTACTACGAATCTCTAGAGTTTGCAGATCGTTAGCAAGGCAAGTTATACTTTCATCATACTCTTTTATACCCAGTTTTTACTATGCATTAGTATTGCCCCTCAAACAATTGCATGAGTAGGATTGGGAACTTGTGGTTTGGTTGTAGTGCTTGAGGTAGGAACCTAATACCTTTTGATCACCCCGGGAATATATGTTATGCTTATTATTGCTTAGCCATGCTCATAGATGGCGATTCGATCATGATTAACGCATGGAAGTTTGAGAGTTATTTAATCATGGATAACATTAAGGTGGCAACTTTAATATACATCTGGGTGGATTGGTTGAGGCACCTGGGGAACCCAGTGTTGCCTGCTTTGGGAAACCGTAGAGTACCCGTGTGATTTTTCCTACGGTTTGCCACCCAGGCTCAAAGGGATCATAAGATTATTCATGCTAGAAACTTCCGTGTGCAGCCACAAGCCATTATGGGCTCTGGCATAGTTGAGTAAGTTGCGTGAGCTCTTGAAAAGGTGGACTAGCAGATGTAGGGGAAAGTAGGTGTTCCGGTCCGCCCAGAGTAGAGAGTAAGTGCTTCAGAAAGACTATGTCTCGATCATCCGATCATGGATGCAGTCGAGTCTTGTGGGGAAAAGTGCAAAAACCTCTACAAAGTGTATAAACTAATCATGGTTAGCCGTGTCCCCGGTTATGGACATCTTGAGTATCTAGTACTTGAATCTATTGATGTGGTCTCATCACTTAATGAATTTATTGGGTTAATGATGATACTTTTAATTGGGATTTGAGTTGGGGTACCTTCTCAAATAATGGGCAACTTGGGAGTAGTTAAATAAATTTATTCCTTTGTTGTAGGGAAAAACTAGCTTTATGCAAAATCATAAACTTACAGCCTCCACCAGCCAAATATTGCATGTAGAGATAGTTCTTGCATTTCATTGCTTTACAGTGTAACTCTGCCAGCATATTCAATGTGCTGACCTACATGGCTGTAACATCTAATGTTGCAGACTACTCAGACGACGAATAAGGTGCGATAGGTCGTTGTTTTGCACTCACCTATGTCGTTGGAGTTGATGGACTCATTTACCTTTGAAGCTTCCGCAGTTATTTAGTTTATATGGCCTTCAACCATGATAATTTTGTGTAATCATACTCTTTATGAGGATTCGATGTAAATAAGTGTGTGATTGAAACTCTGTTATAATTCCTCGAGTATTGTGCGTGTCAGCATTACCGATCCAGGGATGACACTGATGCACATAGACTTGACCGTTTGAGGTCGGGTCGCTACAAAATGGTATCAGAGCACACGCTGACTGTAGGACGCGACCACTAGAATAAGCCATATGATTTCTCTTCTCTACTCATTTCTAGTTCTCCTCTCTTTCTACTTTATAGATGGAGGATCCTAGGAACAAGTTCACTCAGCCGGATGACGACACCCCTTCCGGACGCCACTTGAAGGAAGTCACTAAGTATTTGAACATCGGACTACCAAGCTTCAGGGGACTTTCTCTACATCTGTACCGGAAGAGGAGTGCTGGAAGATCAAAGTCTGGGTACATGGGAGGACATTTGCGCCAACAACGGAGCCTATTGATTTCTATCTGGATGCACCAAGCTGGAGTATAGGAAAGAGCATGGCAGCCCATATCACCTTTGGACGCATATGTGAAGTGTACCACAAGGAACTGGAGAATACCATCTATCAAATATGTGGCCACTAAGATGAAAAATGGGAGATGATTCGTACCAGGAGGGATGGATAAATTGCAACTTACATTCAAGAGATGTGAGATCATTTCGTCGACAAGAGAATCAACAAATTATCCACATGAAGAAGATCAAGAAACTGGTGAGGAGAAATAACGATCTAGAAGAGGAACTCAAGTCTACACACGATGGATACAAGGAAGAGATTGCCGTACTACTAGAGAAGCAAGAAGACCTGAGGAGGAAGGTAGGAATATCAGTGGAGAATATCAAGCGAGCAACGGAGACCCGTTCGTAGGACTACATCATCCTGGATGACACCGACACGGATAGTGATGCAAATGATAAAAGCGATGACGACTACATTGACGAAGCTAGAGCAAATATCATGGAGTCTTCCTCTGATGAAAATTTCTAGATGACCACCATTGTAACTAGTAGTATTGCCTCCAAGTAGTTAGCAACGATCGAGTTTGTAATCATAGGTGACCGATTGTGTGAATCGTGTGTGCTATTGAATGAAGTGATATTGATTGGGTTTGTCTCATGAGTATATGGGTAGTGAATCTCTCTTAGACCTCAATTCTATTCTGTTTTCTCACCCCTTCTAACCCATTAGATGCCTCCGAGACGTGACAATGGATTTGCTTTCCCACCGGAGCTCACTTAGTTGATCCAGTAGCAGAATACCTTGACGCAGATACTAGTTCAGAACAAGAACCAAGGCAACGACAACAACAACAATCCACCACCCCCCCCCTGTTGACCACCTAGCCCGATTTCTAAGGTTGAATCCGCCAGTGTTCTCTAGTAGCACCGAGCCGATTGTTGCAGATGATTGGCTTCGCAAGATTGGAAGAGAGCTGACCACTGCAGGATGCACATATGCGGAGAGAGTGCGTTTTGCCGCACACCAGCTTGATGGACCAGCATCATCTTGGTGGGAGAATTTCACCGCCACATACCCCATTGATACAGTGACATGGGATCAGTTTCAATAGGCTTTCCGCACTGCCCATGTTTCTGCAGGAGCTATGAGCATGAAGAAGCGCAAGTTTCACAACTTGCACCAAGGAGGACGTATAGTGGGCCATTATGTGGATGACTTTAGCAAGTTAGCACACTATGCCCCTGATGACGTAGCCACAGATGCCGCTAAGCAGGAGAAGTTTCTAGAGGGACTCAACGATGAGTTGAGTATGCAGTTGATGGTGGCAACTTTCAACAACTACCAGGAGTTGGTAGACAGGGCTCTCATGATTGAAGGCAAGCAGCACTAGATGGATAATCACAAGAGGGAGTATGGATAGGGGAGGTACACTTCAGGAGCTCAGCAGAAGCCCCGCTATTCCTCGTACTCAGGAGGACATAACCATAACCATGGAGGACACACTCACAATGGAGCAAGTTCGCACAACCATAGTGGCCCCAAGAATGGCAATGGGAATGGAGGAAGCAGCAGCCAGAACTGTTCCAACCATTCAACACCAGCCAAGAGGGATATGAGCCACATCACCTGTTTCAAGTGCCAGAAGACCGGACATTATGCCACTGAATGTCCTAAAGCAAAGAATGGAAATGGCAATGGAGCTTCTGCCAAGAAGCCCAACCCCTTCACTAAAGGTTAGGTGAACCACGTCAGTGTGGATGAGATTGAGGATCAACCTGACGCAGTTGTCGGTAAGTTTTTGATTAATGCATTTACCGCACTTGTTCTTTTTTATACGGGTGCATCACATTCATACATATCAAGGGGATTTGTGGATAAGTATAACCTGCCAACCGTAGCCCTTAAGTCACCTATGTTAGTAAGTTCCCCAGGAGCGGAGTATATGGCTAGTAGGGGATGCTATCAGTTGCCACTAACCGTAGGTAGACATGTTTTCCCCATCGACCAAATTTTTCTGGAGTCACAAGGATTGGATGTGATACTAGGAATGGATTGGCTACCCAAGTTTGAAGGAAACATCGACTGCGCCAGTAAATCAATTCTACTCACCACCATAGAAGGAAAGATGATCAAGTATGTATCCCAGCATGCGCCGAGGAGGACTCAGGTGAATTCCTTATCAGGAGTTGTACAAGAGGAAGTACCAGTGGTGAAGTATTACCCCGAAGTATTTCCAGAAGAGTTACCAGGCATGCCACCGGATCGAGACATTGAGTTTTTGATTGAGCTATTGCCAGGCACCAGACCAATATCAAAGAGACCATATCGGATGCCCGCAAATGATCTAGAGGAAATTAAGACACAGATAAAGGAGTTACTGGAGAAAAGGTACATTAGACCAAGTTCATCACTTTGGGGAGCCCTAATGCTTCTAGTGGAGAAGAAGGATGGATCTTTGAGGATGGTTGTTGATTATCGTGCACCGAATGAGGTGACAGTCAAGAACAAATACCCTTTGCCGATGATCAATGATTTGTTTGACTAGTTGCAAGGAGCTAAAATGTTCTATAAGATCGATCTTTGATCAGGTTATCACCAGTTGAAGATCCGAGAGCAGGATATACCTAAGACAACTCTTACCACAAGGTACAGGCTATATGAGTATACTGTTATGTCATTTGGTCTGACTAATGCACCTGCCTATTTCATGAATATGATGAACAAAGTGTTTATGGAGTCTTTGGAGAAGTTCATCGTGGTGTTCATTGATGATATATTGGTCTACTCGAAGAATGAAGAAGAGCATAAGGAGCATTTGCGTTTGGTTCTTGAGAAGCTCAAAGAACATCAGTTGTATGCCAAGTTCAGCAAATGTGAGTTTTGGTTAAAGGAACTTGGATTGCTCAGACATGTTATATCCGGAGAAGGAATAGCAGTAGACCCTACCAAGGTTGCTTCTGTACCTAAATGGTTGGCACCCACATCAATTGGAGAGATCAAAAGTTTTCTTGGACTCGCAGGCTATTATCGGAGGTTTATTGAGAATTTCTCCAAGATTACAAAACCCATGACGGAGTTATCGAAGGACACCAAGTTTAAATGGACTGAGGAGTGTGAAGCCAGCTTTCAGGAGTTGAAGAAACGTTTGGTTACAGCCCAGTGCAGATTCTCCCAGACCAACGTAAGGATTACCAACTATATTGCGACACTTCACGTCGAGGACTTGGAGGTATGCTTATGCAGGAAGGAAGATTTGTTTCATATGCCTCACGACAGCTTCGACCTCATGAGTTGAATTATGCTATGCATGATTTGGAGTTAGCAGCCGTAGTGCATGCGCTAAAGACATGGAGACACTTTCTCATCGGAAACCACTGTGATGTATACACGGATCATAAGAGTTTGAAATACATCTTCACACAAAAGGAGTTGAACCTCAGGCAAAGGAGATGGTTGGAGCTCATAAAGTATTATGATATGAAATTGCACTATCCCATCTTCCCGCTCGGCCTGCTCGAAGCCTGGCTGGGCGCGATTGTTTTCATCTTCGGCACCATCTAGATTGCTATCGTCTCTTGTGCTGACATCACTACTTTTGCTATGGCAGGGCTTAGAGCGGCGTCGATGATGCCGGTGCTTAGATTGCTTCTCACAGGGATTATCCTCCGTTGCCTCATCGCCAGTGCTTTCTTTGGGGGTGTCCACCATATATATATCATATGATGAGGTGGCTATCCAGCGCCCTGTGGGCGGTGATTCCTGTTCCTCTCCAGCATCGTCTTCCATGCCGTCGATGTCTTCGGAGTCGAAGTCAAGCATGTCGGTTAAGTCATCGACATTGGCTATTAAGTGGGTGGTGGGTGGGGAACGAATTTTCATCATACGCTTCCCACTCAAGCCGGACATAATTCGGCCAAGAGTCTCCTGATAGAGAGAGAGACCTCAATGAATTTAGCATGTCTCCCAAGGGTGAGTGCTGAAAGATATCCGCAGAGGTAAACTCCATGATCGGTGGCCAATCAGATTCGATAGGCACGGACGCACGCGGTTCAGATCCTATGGCCGGAGACGAGTCTGAGGGTCCGATGACACAGATCTCTTTGGAGGTGAAGTCTGTGTTCGGATCCAGCGCCGATGAATGTGCGGCCTCCGTGGCGGGGTCCATCCACCCATCCTTGGATGGCGTGACCTGCTCCAGATTAAGGGCCGGGGCAACCACAGGTGCGATGTCCCGAACACCGTCCGATGGCAGATCTAAGTCATGCCCGTTGTGACTGCTCGGTGCTCCTGACATTGGCTCGAATCCGTCGAAGATCAAGTCTCCACGGTTGTTGGCACTGTAGTTCAAGTTTCCAAACCTGACCTGATGGCCAGTGGCGTAGCTCTCGATCTGCTCCAGATGGCCAAGTGAGTTGCCCGCAATACGAAGCCGCCGAATATGAAGATCTGTATGGGGAGGAAAATCTCGCCCTAGACCGCATCGTTGCAGATGATTGAAGGAGCCATCAAGCCTTATTGTGATGACACAGTGGAACTCTCAATGAAAGCACCAATATCGGTGTCAAAACCGGCGGATCTCGGGTAGGGGGTCCCGAACTATGCGTCTAAGGCTAATGGTAACAGGAGGCGGGGGACACAATGTTTACCCAGGTTCGGGCCCTCTCGATGGAGGTAATACCCTACTTCCTGCTTGATTGATCTTGATGATATGAGTATTACAAGAGTTGATCTACCACGAGATCATAGAGGCTAAACCCTAGAAGCTAGCCTATGATTATGATTGATGTTGTCCTACGAACTAAACCCTCTGGTTTATATAGACACCAGAGGGGGCTAGGGTTACACAGAGTCGGTTACAGAGAAGGAGATCTACATATCCGAATTGCCAAGCTTGCCTTCCGCACAAAGGAGAGTCCCACCCAGACATGGGACGAAGTCTTGAATCTTGTATCTTCATAGTCCAATAGTCCGGTCAAAGTATATAGTCCGGCTGTCCGAGGACCCCCTAATCCAGGACTCCCTCAGTAGGCCTCTCCCACCATATTCGAGAAGCAACTCCATCACCCATCCAGCACTCTACCCCTCTCCCTCCCTCTCTCTCTCTGTCCCATCATATTTCCCGTCCTTCAGTTATGTATGGATGTCGACCGATCTCCCTCAAGACATAGTTGGGTCTCTCCTTCTCAACACATATACGAGTCGTTCTACCTCTATAGTTAGGCCTCTGCCTACCCCTCCCCCCACCCCCCCACACACACTGATACATCGAGCGCTCTAGTCATGTCTCCCTGCCACACACAAACTTGACATGTGCCCTCTGACGTTTCGGTAGGTCAGCCGCCCTATATCTTTGACTTGCACACACAAACAATTTCGATGGCTCTCTTCATC